>NC_132996.1:28113369-28414456 GCF_048564905.1 Vicugna pacos | reverse complement strand
TGTTCAGTTCCACAGGTACTCATTGAGTGCTTAATATACACTCAGCTCTCCTATTCTTGAAAGTCACAAAAGCAGTGTATTCTCCTTGGCTCTGTGGCATCTTCCACAGTGGGAGCAAGATAGACATAAGCAGGACTTGGACTAGGATAAAGCAAACAAGGCACTGGGTGCAAACTTGAAGGAGGCACTCTGAAGGTCATGCAAGCACAGGGTCTGTACCTGACAATGTGTGCCTCCTTAAATTCTGAGTCCTAGGTCCCTTGCATACCCCACCCTGGTCCTGGACTTAAGAAACAGTTAGGTCACTTGGAAGGCATGTCTAAATAACATAAGACTGAAAGAGTGAAACAGAACAGTGCTGCTCAAGCTTAAAGTGCATATGAATCATCTGGAGACCTTACTAAAATGAGGATTGTGATTCAGTAGGTCTGGAGTGGTTCTTGAGATTCTACATTTCTAACAAGCACCCAGATGATTCTGATACTAGGGCTACACTTTGAGTAGCAAGGAGAAAAATTCATGCTAGAGGAAAGCAAAGGGTCATATTCACTAAGCTAGGGGACCAGGGTAGCCTTCTCCAGGGAAAGTGAAGTGGCAGCTGAGTTCTCAAAGGATAAATTGGATTTGGATTGGAAGAAAAGAGGGGTGAGGGCATTATAAACAGAATGAAGAATGTGCAAACGCTCAGAGACAGGCATGAGCCCCATGTGTTTGGAAACAGACTAGCTTGGCAAGATGCAGGTCCAAGTTGGAAAAGAGGAGAAGAGTTTTGATAGGTAGCATGAAACCTGTGTATTCATTGTTTCTTTAGAAATGTGGTCCTTAATTATCTGCTCAGATACTATCCAACTGGGCCTTCCCATTTCCTGCATCAGCTTTTCCCCTCTTGGAGGGGACCTCTGTCCTTCTGGGGAGATAAAGAGCTGAGTCCAGACACCTGAATAAATTCCATGAGGCAAAATGTGAAGTAGGACAAAGGGGTGGTTGACTTCATTACCTTGATTGGCTAGGGGAGGCCTTGGGATATTGTTCCTTCCCTTCCATTCTCCTTCCCCTTCCATTCTCCCTCCCCTTCCATTCTCCCTCCCCTTCTCTTTCTTCCTTCCTTCCTTCCTTCCTTCCTTCCTTCCTTCCTTCCTTCCTTCCTTTTCTCTCTCTTTCTCTCTTTCTCTCTCTCTCTTTCTCTCTCTCTTTCTGTCTCTTTCTTTCTTTCCTTTCTTTCTTTCTTTTGCTGGGACATATAGAAACCAGAAAGCCCTCCCTACATAATGGTGGACATTCCCAGTATATACACATAAAGAGTGCCTGGTAAATATGTGCCGATTTTACTTCATAATAGAATGGAGTTCTGCTTATTTTACTTCAAACAGCCTACTTAAAGTACTTTTCTAAAGTTAGCAGAGGAACAGTGGAAAACTAGGCCTTAAACATCATAAGTACTAAAGGAATATTTGTTGATTGATTCCTTTAAGTGATTATGAGGTCCTGTCTTCTCTACATCAAGGCACATTTTCAGCTCAGTTTAATATAAGAATGTATCGAGTGACTTAGGTACTAAGACTTGGGTATGCTTCCATATGGCTACAAGGAAGTAGACTTGAGCCCTGAACTCAAAGAGTTGAGTATTATTCTAGAGCAGTAGTATTCAACTGGGGGTAATTTTTGTCCCCTAAGGGACATTTGACGATGTCTGTAGATATTGTTGGTTGTTGCATCTTTGGGGATGCTTCTGGCATCTAGTGGGTAGAGGCCAAGGATGCTGTTAAACATCCTACAATGTACAGACAACCCCTCACCAAAAAACCTAAAGAATTAACTGGCCCAAAATATCACTAGTGCCAAGGTTTAAGAAATCCTGCTCTAAAATAGGATAAGACCAACAAATAGAACTGGAACTTTGAGGTTGGAAGGCCATACAGCTGGTTAATAGCAGAGCAGGGACTGAAGCTTAGTTCACCCTAGTCTAATGGGGCCATTTAGAGTCAAATGGCATTATATGTCAGAATATTTTATCTAGCTTCATGTCCCACAAATCCTGAATCATACATATTTTTAGCTCTAGCAAATATGTGATCACTGTATGTTTGGCAGGGACAGTTCTAAGACAGTAATGGATTTTTCTGGTGGTGTCTTTCTACAGGTTGATATGTCAGACCTCTCCCCAGAGGAGCAATGGAGGTAAGTGTGACAGTGTGGGCCCCTCATGCTGGGGACTATAGATGGGTCCTACTAATGGAGTTGTGTATTTTGCTTCCTTGTCTGTGGAAATCAGTGACCTATGACTGCTGGGACAGGCCATTTGAGATCTTTTCCAGTACTTGGTTCACTCCTGGGTAGCTCCCTCCATCCTGGGGAGTAAATAGGTTGTTGCCCCAAACCATCCATCTGAGTTTGAATACTAGTTCTGCCATTTCCTAGTGTTGTGATCTTGGGCAAGTTACTTAACTTGATACTACCTTAATTTTCCCAGTTTGTAAAGTGAGGATCATAATAGTGTCTATATCTCATAAAGTTGTTGTGAGGATTAATATATGTGAAATTCTTAGAACAGTGCCTGGCATGTGGTTAACTTCCAGTAACTGTTACCTACTTTGAGGGTGAGTATCATCATTAACATCATCATTATCAATGAAACAGGTCAGAGAGCTCTGGTTGAGAAAATAAGAGATGTGTTTTCTTATCTCAACTCTGCTACTAACTTGCTTTGTAACCAGAGCGAGTCAACAGTTATCTTACTGTCATTATGTCTCACCAGTAAAGGAGTTTCAAGAGTATTTGCCCCACAAACGTTGCCAGGTAGCTGACTAATGAGCTGAAGTCAACCAAGTAAAATTTGTTTTACTAATTTGAAAAACTTGGTTTACTAAATTTCTGACTCCTACCTCCCTGTTATCTTTTTGTCAGATTCTCTCACCCAGGACAGAGTTTTAGGTAAGACGAACCCTTAGGTGCTGTGGCTGGCTGGCTGGCTGACATTTGGCTGCCCACCCTAGTGGGCAGTTTCCCCCTAACATTTTATTATGAAAAATCTCAAACATACAGAAAAGTTGAAAGAATTGTACAGTGAACACCCTTATACCCACCACCTAGATTCTACAGTTAACTTTTTGCTATATTAGCTTTATGATTTATCTGTCCATAATTCATCCCACCAAGTTCTTCTTGTTTAGTCTCTCATTGCACTTGGGAATTTCATGAAGATACAATTTATGTTGTCCTTTCCGTTTCTCCCTAATACTTCTGGGTATGAAGTACTTGCACAAAAGCTCCTGACTACAGGCTACATTTGTGTTTAGTTTTCTAACTCCTTCATTCCTCTCCCTTGGCTGACTCTGACCCAGAATGGTAGGAGTGACTTTCCTATTCTTAGAGGAAGCTTTTTGCCTGTATTGGCCAAGGGAATCACTTGCTGTCAGTCCTCAGGACTATGCCAGCCTTAGATTAAATGAGAGTTTCCAGTTGTACTCTCCTTGTGCCCTTAAAGAGGCTATTTACCTGTGGATACTGATGGTGAAGTTACTGTTGGATTAGTATAAAGTTGAAACAGTTGAGATTTTTCAGGCTTCAAGATCTCTGGTCCTGACAGAGAGGGTAGGACAAATAAAGCATGACTTTAACCCTGGAATTAGCACACATTTGCAATGTTATTCCTTTATTGGTGTCATAAATATCATTAAGTAATAGTATGAAGGTTCATGGCTGTAACCTTCTCTTTGGGTTACTTTCTCCTTCCAATGACAAGTTGAAATAAGACTGAAATGGAAAGTATCAATTATTTCTACCATTGGGGGCAGGCAGCAGACCACCCACATTTAACCCCAATATCTGACCTTGGTGACTAGGCCCCATGGAACTCCTATGCTATCCCAAAATGCCTGTCCTCTATGGCATGTGTCATTTTAGCCCCTAATTTGTATAGTACTCTGCAGCTGCAAAGCACAAGAGTGTGTTTTGAGCTACAGACCAGTGGGATATCCCTAGAAAGCACTGCCCCTTTACCACTACACCATCCCTGACCTAGCTCACCCCATCTGTTTGGCTTTCAGGGTCGAGCACGCACGCATGCATGCCAAGCACCGCGGCCATGAAGCCATGCATGCTGAAATGGTCCTCATCCTCATCGCTACCTTGGTTGTGGCCCAGCTACTCCTGGTGCAGTGGAAGCAGAGGCACCCCCGCTCCTACAATGTAAGCCACTTTGCCTCTCATTTCTTTGTTTACCAATCATCAGGAGACCCTTCTTAAATATTCTAGGCTGCAGCCTAATCCAGGCTGCATGTAGGCAGGGAATAGATGATAATAATAAACTATGTATAAATAGTTGAATAGTGTATGGTGGGTGTGTGTTTAAGGGCCCAGTGATTCAGACAGTGAAAACTGGGATAGAACCTGAGCCTACTTTCATGTCCAGAAAAGGTAGGTTCTCCTTTTTAACATTTTGGATAGATTCATGAAGGAGATATTCATTGGGAGCTGTTCAAATAGAGGGAGAGGTGATCACTTGATTGGGAAGACCAAGCTTCTAATGAATCTTAATTAATTTAGATTAATATTTTAAAAAGGCAGTAGTAAATGAAATGAGGAACAAAAACATATAAACCTTACAGAAAACATAGCTAAATGGCAGAAGTAAACCCTTCCTTGTGAGTAATTTAAATATAAATGGATTAAATTCTCTTATTAGAAGGCAGAGATTGTCAAATTGGTTTAAAAATAACCACATTACCCATCTATATACTAAACCCATCTACATAGTCTATAAGAGACTCACTTTAGATGCAAAGAAATAAGAGATAAAAGTAAAAGGATGGAAAAAGATATTTCATGCAAATGATAACAAAGAGAGGGCTGGTAGCTATTAAATATCAGACAAAATAGACTTTAAATAAAAAAACATTACAAGAGACAAAGAAGGACATTACATTATTGATAGGTTTCCCTACAGCCAGAAGATATAATTAAAAACATATATGCTCCTAACAAAGGAACTCTAAAATATTTGAAGCAAAAATGACAGAATTGATGGGAAAAACCCATAATTCTATAGTAATAGTTGGAAAGTTCGATAACCCCACTTCCAATAACAGAATAACCAGATAGAAGATCAACAGGTAATAGAGGACTTGAACAGCATTATAAACCAATTAGACCTAACAGACGTATACAGAACATTCCACCCAACAACAGCAGAATACATGTTCTTCTCAAGTACATGTGGACCATTCTCCAGGATAGACCATATGTTAGGCCACAAAACAAGCCTCAGTAAATTAAAAAAGATTGAAATCAGCTGCTCTGGATTAGGACATGACAGATAGTATACTGGATTCTTTTATAACTAATGGAGTCTTTAACCTTTTCAAGTATAACAACCATTTTTTAGCGGTGAAAACTTGTCAAAGCCAGGGGAGGCTATAGCTCAAAGCGGTAGAGTGCATGCATTACTGTGCACAAGGTCCTGGGTTCAATCTCCAGTACTTCTAGAAAATACATAAATAAACCTAAGTACCTCCCCCACCCACCAAGTTAAAACAATGAAACTTGGCAAATATCCAGATAATAATAGTTGTACTTCGAAAGAACACATACACACAGAATAGTAATAATAGCTAACATTTATTGAATTCTTACTATGCCAGCCACTGTTCTAAGTACTTTATTACATATGTAGACTCATTTAATCCTCACAGTCACCCAGTAAAGTAAATAATGTTTTCTCCAATTACAGATGAGGAACTGAGACAGAAAGACTAAGTTACTTGCGCTAGTTGTAAAACCATTATTTGAACTCAGACAATTTTACTGTACCGGGGCTTTTAGTCTTAATCCCTAAGTGATTCTTTTTCTCTCGTATGTGCTTTTTCAGACCTCTTGTAATATGGCCAAAGATGCCCAGGAGTCTGTAGCCCACAGGATGGGAACTGCTACATTATCTCATTTAACCTTCCTAAAAGCCTATGAGATAAGTACTGTGAACAAACTGAGGTCCAGAGACTTCAGGCATGAAGAGGATACTAATAGATAGAGCCAGAATTTGAACCCAGGTCTTCTATTTCATATTTCATAATCTCTTTTGTACCGTATGGTGCTTTTGGAAAGAATTTTTTCCATCAAGGGAACCAAGGGGTCATCTGGAGCATAGGAGGAGGAGAGGCTAATTTTTGCCCTTCAGCTTGCACAGGTTCCAGACATTACTGGCCTATAGCCACCTCAAGTGTTGGTATGCACCATGAGTAGAGACATCTGTACCTTCAGGTCATAGTGCCTTGAATAATTACATGGGCACCAAGGCTGTTTGAACTAGGCACCATCTAGCAGACTAAGCCACCTGGGATAGGGCTTCGTGTCTGGACCCTGCTCATGCTTTATCCTGTCATCTAAGTCACTTGTTTCCCAGTGTGCTTATAGTGCCTGCTCTGTAAAATGGGGATTTTTAGGATGGTTTAATTGAATGTGGAAAATAAGAAAACTCATAAACCAAATACAGTGAGCCCCTTGGACTTTCTCTGCTTGTATTAGAAATAATTATGTAATGTTGGCTAATCTGCAAAGATTTTTGAAAACCTCTGAAGAAGTGAGGACACATATACTGCAGTGGTTTTCAATGTGTACATTTTTTTTTTAAGCTGTGAGATCTTTTCTTCAAACAATACCTTAAGGGGAAACACAATGTAGAAAATAACTAAGAGGATGCTTTCCTTGGGCTGGTAACCCTGACCCTTGTCAGGAACATCCGTAGAACTTATCAGAGTGTTAGAAAATCACTGATGTGTCATTCACTAGTTAATCCTTAATAGGAAGGTGATTGTAAATTAATGAGGCCAGTTATATAAGGAACATGCACAGTCATCTCATTACTCTACTGCCACACCCTGTAAACATTATGCTGAACTACACTGGTGAGAGGACATGCTAACATAGCATATATGCACTGAGAAACTTAAACTCATGTCTTTAGAAAATTGGAAAAGGGAAATCTGTAGTGTCCTGCTTTATGCTGCTCTTATATAATAATGATCTATATTGGTTTCTTTAAAACTTTTGTTAACTTGGGTATAATGAATATTTTTACTGCTTTAGTTAAAATACTAACTTTGGAAGAAGAAAAATTGCTCAAGATGCCTGTACACAGTGGCATCTCCTGTCCTTTTTCATGTTTATCAGAAGCTGGAGCTGGTCACCTTAACACAGTAAATACAGTGGAGTCAGACCATCTGCCTTGATTAACCAACTCTTTGACTTCTGAGCTATATGACTTTATACCTCACTGAGCCTCAGTTCTTATCTTTGAATTGGGGTGATAATATCTATCTCATGGATTGTGACTATTATATATAAGATTATATAGCAAAGTGTTTTGTAAACTCTAAAGCTAATGTTAATGACTTTGTTGCCCCTACTCCTAAGAGAAAAAGCTTAAGACATAAAAATATCTTCAGATACTATTTTATGTGGAAGTGGAACAGAATTTTATTTTTATTGAGGATAATTTCACATAACAAAATTCACTATTTTAACGGTTTTAAAGTATTCAGTGGCTTTTAGCATATCCACATTATTGTGCAACCATTGCCACTGTTTAGTTCTAGAACATTTTTGTTACCCAAGAGGAAACCCCATACCCATTGAGCAGTCATTCTCCATTTCGCTCTCCCAGCACACCCTGGCAACCAGTAATCTGCTTTCTATGTATTTACCTATTGTGGATATTCATATAAATAGAATCATACAATATGTGGCCTTTTGTGCCTGACTTCTTTCACATAGCATGTTTGCAAGTTTCATCTATGTTGCAGTATCTATAAATACTTCATTCCTTTTTATGGCTCTATATTATTCCATTTTTCTCTGGTTTTTTTTGTTTGTTTGTTTTCTTTCTTCTTTTTTTTTTGGTGTTTTTTTGGTATTATTTATGAACCTGTAGTGGGCATAAAGTGGTATTTCATTGTGGTTTTGATTTGTAGTTCTAATGACTTTTGAGCATCTTTTGATGTTTTTATTGGATATTTGTATATCTTTCTTGGAGAAATGTCTGTTCAAGTGATTTGTCCATTTTTTTAATAGGATTTTTGTCTTTTTTTGTTGAGTTGTAAGAGTTCTTTGTATAGTCTAGATACTATACCATCATCAGATACATGATTTAGAAATACTTTCTCCCATTCTGTGCATTCCCTTTTCACTTTCTTGATAGTATCCTTTGATGCATAAACATTTTTAAGTTTGATGAAGTCCAATTTCTTTTTTCTTTTTTTAATTGAATATATTTGACATAATATTGTGTAAATTTAAGGTGCACAGCATGTTAATTTGCTACATTTATATATTGTATGACTGCCATTGTAGTGATATGTAGCACCTCCATCATATTGCATAATTATTCTTTCTATTTAGTGTTTGGAATAATTTAAGTTCTAGTCTATTAGCAAGTTTGATGGTTATAGCACAGTATCATTGTCCATATTCATTATACTGTGCATTAGATCTCTATGGCTTATTTACTAGTTGCAAGTTTGTATTCTTAAACCTATTTTTTGTTGCTTATGTTTTTAGTGTCATGTCTAAGGATCCACTGACAAATCCAAGATTATTAAGATTTACCCCTATAGTTTCTTTGAAGAGTTTTATACTTTTATCTCTTAGATTTCAATCTTTGATTCATTTTGAGTTAATTTTTTGTAAATGGTATGAGATAAGGGTCTAACTTTATTTTTTGCATGTGGATATCCAGTTGTCCTAGCACCATTTGTTGAAGAGCCTTCTTTTGCCATTGAATGGTCTTAGTCTTCTAGTCAAAAATGAATTGACCATAAATGTATCTACTTGATTTTGTACTTTCAATTCTATTCCATTGAACTATACATTTCTGCTTATGCCAATATCACACTTTTGATTACTATAGTAGTATTGTAAGTTTTGAAGCTGGGGAGTGTGAGTCCTCCATACTTATTCCTTTTCAAGATTGCTTTGGCTACTCTGGGTCCCTTGTAATTCCATATTAATTTTAAGATCAGTTTTTCAATTTCTGCAAAAAAAGACAGTTGTGATTCTGATAAGGATTGCACTGAATCTGTAGATCACTTTGGGGGGTATTGCATTAATCTTCCTGAAATTGGATTATCTTTTCATTTATTTTGGTCTCTTTACTTTCTTTCATTAATGTTTTGTAGTTTCCAGTATACAAGTCTTATACCTTCTTGGTTAATTTATTCCCTAGTATTTCATTCTTTTTGGTGCAATTGTGAATGGAATTACTTTCTTAATTTCCTTTCTGGATTGTTCATTTTTAATATATAGAAATATAACTGATTTTTGTGTCTTGCAACTTTGTTGAATTTGTTTATTAACTAATAGTTTTTTTGTGGGTTCTTCAGGATTTTCTGTATATAATTCATGTCCTCTGTTTTACTTCTTTTCCAATTGGATGCCTTTTATTTCCTTTTCTTGCCTAATTGCTGTGACTAAAACATCCAGTAAAATGCTGAATAATAGCAGTGAAATGGGCATCCTTTTCTTTTTCCTGATCTTAGAGGAAAAGCTTTCAGTCTTTAATCTTTAAGTATGTTAGCTGTGGGTATTTCATAAATGCCTTTTATCATGTTGAGGATGTTCCCTTCAATTTCTAGTTTGTTAAGAGTTTTTCTCATTGAATGGGTATTGGATTTCTCAAATATCTTTTTCTACATCAATTAAGGTGATCATGTGCATTCCTGGGATAAATCCCAATGGATCTTGATGTGTAATCCTTTTAATACGCTGCTAGATTTGGTTTGCAAGTATTTTATTGAGGATTTTTGCCTCTCTGTTCATAACAGATACTGGTTTGTAGTTTTCTTGTCATGTATTTATCTGGCTTTGGTATCAGGATAATGTAACCTCATAGATGAGTTAGGAAGTGTTAACCTTCTTTTCTGTTTTTTTTTGAGCAATGGAATTTTGGTGTAGTATAAAATGCCTTGAAGTGAGAGTAATTTGGTCTCGATTTCCAGCACCACTGCTAATTAGTAATGGACCTTGGGCAAATTACTTATTCTCTCTTACCTCATCCTCATGTTTCATCTTTAAAGTGAGGGTTTAAGACTAGATGATTACTATTTTCTCTTCAAGCTTTAAAATATTTTTTTCATTAATATTATTCCATATAACTCCAGAGCCCCAAGTTAAAGCTAAGGAATGAGAGAATGAGTTTTAAGAATGTAGATTTTGGCTGGGTATTATAAAGAAATTTTCAACAGTGGGATTTGTTCCACAGTAGAATGAACTGTCCTAGAGGGGAATAATCTTCCCATCACAACTGTGTTTTATTAGGGGCTAGACAACTCCTGGTCAGGGATGTTGTGGAGGGGATTTTTGGAGTGGTTGGCTGGACAACTTCTAAATGCTGCCTCTCAGCTCTAAAATCTGTATCAGATTAAAGTACCAAGAGGGATGAAGGTCTGTCTTATTCTTAGAGGGACAAAACTCACCTGTTGAGAGATAGAGGATCAGATTTGTTCTGTTTTTATTTTGGTTTTGTTCTGATTACAAATGTTATACATGTTTATTATAAAAAATTCAAACAATATGTATGTGACATAGAAATCAAGTGTCCAAGAGAACCACTGTTAACAATTTGTTATACTTGCAGGTTTTTTTCTTTGCATGTATTAATATTTATAAGTTTTTAGATGTTATGACATCCATTAGGTTCTGCAGCATTTTCCACTTAAAACAGGCGTACCTCAGAGATATCATGGGTTCATTTGCAGATCATTGCAGTAAAGTGAGTCACATGAAATTTTTTGTTTTCTGGTGCATGAAAAAGTTATGTTTACACTATACTCTAGTCTTAAGTGTGCAATAACATTATGTCTAAAAAACAATGTACATACCTTAATTTAAATACTTTATTGCTAAAAATGCTAACTATCATTTGAGCCTTCATTAAGTCATAATCTTTTTGCTGGTAGAGGGTCTTGCCTCAATGTTGATGGGTGCTGACTAATCGGGGAGGTGCTTGCTGAAGGTTGGAGTGGCTGTGGAAGTTTCTTAGAAGAAGAGAACAGTAAAGTTTGCCACATCAATTGACTCCTCCCTTCACAAATGATTCCTCTGTAGCATGCAGTGCCATTTTGACAGTATTTTGCACGCAGTAGAACTTCTTTCAAAATCGGAGTCAGTCTTCTCAAACCTTGCCTTATCAACTAAGTTTATGTAATATTCTAAATCCTTTGTTGTCATTTCAACAATCTTCATAGCATCTTCAGCAGGAGTAGATGCCATCTCAAGAAATCACTTTCTTTGCTCATCCACAAGAAGCAATTCTTAATTCATTTAAGTTTTATCATGAGATTGCAGCAATTCAGTCATATTTTAAGGCTCCACTTCTAATTCTGCTTCTCTTGCTATTTCCACCACATCTGCAGTTACTTTTTCCACTAACATCTTTAATCCCTCAAAGTCATCCGTGAGGATTGGAAGAAATTGAGGGTTGGAATCAGTTTCTTCCAAACTCCTTTTCATGTTGCTATTCTGACATATTCCCATGAATTGTAAATGTTCTTAATGACATCTAGAATGGTGAATCCTCTCCAGAAGGTTTTCACTTTATTTTTCCCAGATCCAAATAAGGAATGACTGCCTATGGCAGTTACAGCCTTACAAAATACATTTCTTAAATAACAAGATTTGAAAGTTGAAGTTACTCCTTGATCCATGGGCTGCAGAATGGATGCTGTGTTAGCAGGCATGAAAACAACATTAATCTCACTGTACAACTCCATCAGCACTTTTGGGTAACCAGATACATTGTCAGTGAGCAGTAATATTTTGAAAGGACTCTTTTTCTTCTGAGCAGTAGGATTCAACAGTGGGCTTAAAATATTCAGTAAACCATGTAGTGAGCAGATATGCTATTATCCAGGCTTTGTTCTTCCACTTACAGAGCACAGACAAAGTAGATTCAGCATAATTCTTAAGGGCCCTAGGATTTTTGGAAAGGTAAATGAGCATTGGTTTCAACTTAAAAGTCACCAGCTACATTAGCCTGTAACAAGAGAATTAGCCTGTCCTTTGAAGCTTTGAAGCTAGACTTTGACTTCTTCTCTCTAGCTGTGAAGGTCCTAAATGGCATCTGTCTTGTTTGCTTTGAAAATCTGTTGTTTAGTGTAGCCACCTTCATTCATCATCTCAGCTAGATCTTCTGGGTTAATTGCTGCAGCTTCTACATCAGCACTTGCTGCTTCACCTTGCACTTTTATGTCATGGAGATGGCTTCTTTCCTTAATGCTCATGAACCAACCTCTGTGAGCTCCAAACTTTTCTTCAGCTTCTTCACCACTCATAGCCTTCATAGAACTGAAAAGAGTTAGGGCCTTGCTCTGCATTCGGCTTTGACTTACAGTAATGTTGTAGCTGGTTTGATCTCCCATCCAGACCACTGAAACTTTCTTCATATCAGCAATAAGGCTGTTTTGCTTTCTTATCATTTGTGTTCACTAGAGTAGCTTTTTTAGTTTCCTTCAAGAGTTTTTCCTTTGCACGCACATGTGGCTACCTGTTTGGTGCAAGAGGCCTAGCTTTAGTCCTATCTCAGCTTTAAACACCCTTTCCTCATTAAGCTTTATTATTTCTAGTTTTTGATTTTAAGTGAGAGACGTACAACTCTTCCTTTCACTTGAACACTCAGAGGTCATTGTAGGGTTATTAATTGGCCTAATTTCAGTTTTGTTGTGTCTCAGGGACTCAGGAAGTCTAAAGATAGGGAAGAGAGAGAGGGAGTGGCCAGTGGAGCAGTCAGAACTTACACATTTATTGATTAAATTTGCTGTCTTATATGGGCATAGTTTGTGGCCGCCCAAAACAATTACAATAATGCCATCAGAGATCACTACTCATAGATCACCATAACAAATATAAGAATAATGAAAATTTTGAAATATTGTGAGAATTACCAAAATGTGACACAGAGACATGAACTGAGTAAATGCTGTTTGAAAAATGGCACAATAGACTCGTTCAGTACCGGGTTGCCACAGACCCTCAATTTGTTAAAAATAAAAATGCAGTATCTGCAAAGTGCAATAGGGCAAAGCACAATAAAACGAGCTGGTAATATCTCTCAAATATCTATCCATATTAGTTTGTATGTCATCCTTTTAAACTAGTAAAACATAGTGTTCTTTGTAATTGATTTTTTAAAATTTAACTTACGTCTGTTGATAGACATGTTGTTTATCTTAGTTGCAACAATGATTCAGTAAACTTTCTACATATATAATTTACATATATGCAAATACAATGGGCCAACATTTCTGTAGAATGAATTCCTAGAAATGAAATTGCCTGGTCAAATGGAATTACCATTTAATTATTAATGGATCTTGTCAAATTGCCCTTCAAAAAGTTATAGCTGTGTATAATCCTACCAACAGATGTTAAACAGTGCTATTACCCAGTACTAAAGAGAGTATAGGGAATCCTCAGTATTTTTAATCTTTCTCAACCCAATATGCGAAAATATCTAATTTAAAAGTCAAATACTACAAGGTTTAAAAAGCAAAACATATCAGTCAGTCCTTTGCCCAACTCTAGCCATCCCTGATTATTATTTCAGTGGCAACTACTTTAAACTTTTTTAAGTTGTTTTCTGATACTGACCTTTGTTTTTAAATAACATGATCGCACTAATATATATATGTGTAATTTTTACTTTTAAATATTATGTATTGACTTCCTAACCATGGAAGGTGGTAATGTTCTTATACTGCTACACATATACCCATCACATACACACTTTTCCTCCTCCCAGTTTTTGGTTAAATAAATATTTTGGTAAAATTACATAATAATGTAAATATTATCCACAGCTGAGCCATGTGGTATATTTGGTCACATTTCCTTTCCTGGCTTAGGATTCTGTTGGAATGTTTCTTATTGATCAGAGCTCTTTGCATATTAGTAATAAGCCCTTTTGACATACATTTTGCAGGTATTTTTCCCCAGATTGCTCTCTGATTTTACTTATAGAACTGGTACAGACATTTTATAGACTAGATTTATGAACCAGCCAATGGGCTGGGGATTCTGTTATTTACTGTTCTATTTGGACAGCACATCTTATTTCTCCTTGTTTTCCATCCTGGGGCATCCAAAGTGCATCTGCCTGCCTAGACAGATTTTTTGGTACTTGCCATAGCCACCAGTTTAGTTCTTAGGGACCTCTCAACCTCACATCTGCTCTAGACTAAAGGTGGGCTCCAGGGAGCAGAAGCAGGGCAGAAACATAGTTGGGCCATTGCTAAAGGTATGAACTTCACCATTACATAAACAATTAATAACACCAGCTACCATTTACTAAGTACTTTATAATGTGTCCAGTATTTTGCTGTGAGGGGGCTGGTATTATTTTTGCCACTGTATGGATCAAGAAACTGAAGCTTAAAGAGATTAGCTGAACCCCGCTCAACTAATGATTAGCAGAGTCAGGATTCATACCCAGTCCCTGTGACTCCCATGTTCTCTTCAGTCTCCAATGATGTCTGTTTATTTGTTCAGTTAGCAAATATTCTTTGATCCTTTTTAGCCCCATGCTAGGGCTGTGATCAGTTAATGTTGTTTCCTTCATGGAAAAACCACTTTGAAAAAGAATTTATAAACTTGAATATTCACATTCCCTATGATCAGAAGCTTAGTTCCTAGATATATGCCAAGAGAAAAGTTTGTGCATGCATCTCAGGGAGGATATACCAGAATTTTCATAGCAGCACTATATTGTAATAGCAAAAACTTGAAAATGGGTGAATGGATAGGTTAGTTGTGATATATTTACACTATGGAATATTATAAGTTATAAAATAATAACATATAAATACATAAAGTAACACAAAAAATTAACTATAGTTCCAAATAATGAATGGTAAGGATGAATCTTAGCAATATAATATAGAGTGAAAAAAGTCCCAGGAAACTACTTACAACTTGATACCTTTTATAGAAGGCTAAACAATAAAACTAAAAACAATAAAAACTAAACAGTATGCTTTAGAAGTATGTATGTGTGTGATAAGATCATATTTTTAAAAGCCAGGGAATGATAAAATCAAGATTCAGGATAAGGCTGATGTTGGATGGAAGACCAGAGGGTAGGACAGAGAAGAGGACGTAGCTAGATAAAAGTAATTTTAGATGTTCCAATTCTAATGTTGGGTAGTGGGTTCAGTATTTGTCATATTATTAAAAAAATAATGAACTTAAAAAGGAAGGAAATCCCGTCATATGCTTCAACATGAGTGAACCTTTGGGACATTATGCTAATGAAATAAGCCAGTCATGAAAAGACAAATATTTGTCTTCCACTTATATGAGGTACCTAGAGTAGTCAGATTTATATAGATTGTAGAATGGTGGTTGCCAAAGGCTGAGGAAGAGAGGGGAATTGGAAAGTTGTTGTTTCATGGGTAGTTTCAGTTTTGCAAGATGAAAAAGTTCTGGAGATCTGTGGCACAGCAGTGTGAATATACTTAACAGTACTGAGCTATACACTTAAAAATGGTTAAGATGAGGGGGGATGGAAATAGCTGAGTGGTAGAGCACATGCTTAGCATGCACGAGGTCCTAGGTTCAATCCTGAGTACACCCATTTAAAAAAAAATGGTTAAGATTGTAAATTTTATGTGTTTTTTTAAACCACAATTAAAAATAATTTTTAAAAATTAAAACAAAAGTGGTCCATGTGTTGACTAATGAGAATATTCATTAACCAGAGATTCTGATTAATTCTTTTTTCTCTCTCTCTACTTGAAGTTCAAAAATAAAGGCAAGAAAAAAAGCATTTCCCAAGATAGGGACGTACCTTACCAGATATTAAGATATACCATAGAAATAGACAAATCGACTATTGGAAGAGAGTGAAGATCTCAGAGATAGATCCCTGCATAATGGGAACTTAATATACAATAAAAGTGTCATCACCAGTCAATGAAGGACATAATCATTGCTAAGTAGATTGTGTGGAGAAAACTGGCTCAACATACGGAGAAAAATTAAAATGAAATTCTTATATAACACTGCATACAAAAGGGAATTAAAGATAGATTAAAGATCTAATTTTGAAGGGCAAATTATGAAGTTAATGAAAAATGTGTGGGCAAATAAAGTAAACATTTTATAAATTTGATTATATTAAGATTAAGAATTTTCTGTAAAGGATACTGTAGGTAAAGTTAGCTGATAACGAAGTGGGGGGTTAATAATGATTAAAACAGATAATAGACTAATATCTAGATTATATAAAGTAACTCCTACAAATCAACAAATAAAAGATAGCAACTCCAATAGAAAGATGGGCAAAGAATATGAACAGGCAGTTTACAGGAGAGGAAATCCTGAAGTCCATGAAGCCTGAGAAGAGATGCTCAGAATCATTAGTATTTAGAGAAGTGAACATTAAAACAGCAGTGAGTTATCACTCTGTATGATTGGCTAGAAACTAGAAAGCCAGTTATTTCCAAGTATTGGCAGGGATCCGAGGCTGTAGGAACCCCTGTGCAGTCTTTGTGGGTATGAAGCCTGGTACAGGCATTGTGGAGAGCAGCATGGCACTATTCAGTCAGATGGAACGTACAATGTCCTATGACACATCCTAATGGGACATGTGAGAGGGTGTTCACTTTAACGTCAATTTGGCAGTTAATTGAAGAGTTGGAGGCAATCTGGATACCTCTCTCTGAGTAAATAGGTAAAATGTGGCAGATGCATATCATGAAGCTGTGTACCCGTAACAACTTGTGGACTTTTAGAAGCACAGTACTGAGTGGGAAAAGTATCAAACAGAGATACATAGCACAGTGCCAATTACTAACTGAAAAATATGCATATGAAACACATTAGAATGTCTGTGGAGTGAGGAATGGGAATAAAAAAAGAATCAAAACAACTCCCTGGAGAATGTTGTGTAAAGGAGAGGCCCTGGGATTGTTGTTGCGTAGTAGAAACATGAGCTGTTTGACATTAGCTGTCAGAGCTTTCCAGAAAATGCTTCTTATGGCATGCCAAGACATGATGGAATTAATTGATAAGGCTCTGTTTCTCTCAAGCTGCATGAAAGTTTCTGTCCTTCACTAGTGTTGGTTGGCGGCCTAGCCTTCCATTGGGCATCTATGACCACTAAGTGGAGAAACACTAGCTACCAGCTCTGTTCTCCTAGACCAGGTTTCTCAGTGGGGAGACTACTAACATTTTGTCTAGATGATTCTTTATTTCTGCAGGGAGGCCCGTTCTGTGCAGTGTAGCATATTTAGCAGCATCCTTGGCCTCTGCCCACTAGATGGCTAGTAACACCCCTCCCCCAATTGTGACAACCAAAAATGTCTCCAGACATTGCCAGATGTCCCCTGGGGAGAAAATTCACCCCTGATGAGAAACACTGTCCTAGACTCTAGGACCTAGAGCAGCATGGATGTTGCCAGCCATGAGACTGATTATGAGCAAGTATGCCAGCCACCTGGTTTCACTGAGGAAAGTATCAAACTTCTCTCTGTAATTTAGGAGTTCAACTCCAACCTTCAGTTTAAAAGAAAAGAAACTTAGTCTAAATTAACTGCTTTTGGGAGCAAGCAATCCTACTGTGTTCTGTATTTAAATTTCAGATACTATTCTTTTCAATAACAGCGACAATAATGATAGTAACTTAAACTGCTTATAGTTTGGAATTTATTGATGTTTAAAGAAAATACTTTTCTCATCTGTTATCTCTTTGGAACCTGACAATAAATAGCTTTATAAGATAGGCTAGGAATTTGTCTCCATTTTTCAGATTAGTAAACCGAAGTGCTCCATCATGAAGTGATTTGCCAGGAGCACAGGGCCAATTAAATTGCAGAGCCAGACATAAAATCCATTTCTTGGTTAAGTGCTCTTTCCATAAAGTACTCAGTCACTTTTTTGAGGTTTCCAAAAGCTTTAGGAAATTATTGTCAGTTCTGCCATGGTCATTTCTGTTTTTAGCCCCCCTGATAATTTCCTTTAATGACTTTTCCTAAGTCCTTTTCTTGGATTTCAGGTATTTTCAAAACTATCCCCCTTTACTCTGTATTGTCTTGCTTCCTCAGTCTTTCTAGTTTACCCCCCAACTTAGTGAGTGATGCCAGGAGGCAGGACTTGGGAGACCAAAATTCTGGATTGGAAACCTAGACCAGGCTAGACTTGCTGTTTGGCTTCTCGGTAGCTCAGTTTTCATCATCTAGAGAGTCTAATCTTACTCCCTCCATAGCTCCCTCAGGGATGTTAAGGGAAGGAGTAAGTTTATGCCTGGAAAAATATCTATCCTATTTTTAAAGATCTCTAAGGAGCTTTCATCATCTCTGTCTGTTACCAAATACAGTCTCTTTTCAGACTCCTATCCCCTGAACTGCCGTTCCCTCCTGGAATGGATGAGTGGCCAAATCTCCTACCTTGCAGTCTTTAAACTACTATAGATTTTTCTCAGACCAAGACATTAAGAGGGTCACCAGACTGTATGGCTCTCCTCAGAATATAATAAAAACTCCTAAGTGTGATCAGCTTCCTCTGAGCCATCCCGGCCTTGTTAGGCTCATTTCTCACACTTCCTTCAAGCCTCCTAGGTTCCCTCAGCCTGGAACACTCAACATGATGCCTTTCTCCCCCTGCACCTGCTGGGCCAACAGGATAGCCTTCCTTGGTTCCTCCACGTTGAGTGAAGCGCCTCTACTCTACTTTCTTGGCCACCAGGGCCGACTCCATTATAGCACTTATCATTCTGCACTAGAATGGTTTGTTTCTCCTCAGTAGCCTTAAGTTCTTGAGGAGGTTTTGTTTTTTTCTCTCTGAATTCCCCAGTCCTTAGCATGGTGTCAGTAAACGCTCAGTAAGTGTTGTTAGATGACTGCTTGACTGACTTGCCTGCAGAGAAGATGGGGTGGGGTGGGGATACGTAATTTTAGGTATTAGGAAAGTAGTCATAAGAAATAGATAGTAAATTTACTCTGTGCGTCTCTGAAGGATAAGAGTTAGATTCAGAGGCAGAAGGGAGACAAAGGCAGATTTTTCAGGTCAGCATCAGGGAAGAAATGTCTAGCACATCAGTTATCATTGGAATGCCTGCTTTACATGGTAAGGTTGACCGTTTGCCAGGGGTGTAGTAGGCGGTAATTGCCAACCAGGTTTCTGCCCTGTAGAGTACCCAGCAATACGTGGGGTCTTACTGGGTCACAGAAGCTATGCTGACTGTATCTGCTTGCTGGGCCTCTGGATGATCTTAAGATAATAGCCACGCCTTCCTGTAGTTTTGTCCAGGTCTAACATCCCAGCACCTTCAGTTCTTTATGTAATTTGGTTTCCTGACCTTTTTAAATCCTGACTGCTCCCTTATGGTCATGCTTATTCGTCAGTGTTCTTTGTACTTTGTGATTCTAATACCTGATCTCAGGATCCAAGGATGCTTTGACAGAGCAGAGAACGGTAGAGCTGCTGCCTCCTTCATTCTGAGTGTATTCTTAGTTACGCAGCATAGATTGCCTTGGCATTTTTGGCAGTGACTTTGTTGACATATTCCCTGGAGATCTGTGGTCAGGAGAAACCCCTAGATCTGTTCTGTGTGAGCTGCTATTAAGCCATTCCTTCCCCATCCTGATCTTGGTAGTTGGTGAGGTTTTATCCTAATGTTTTGGTTCTTCATTTCAGCTTATCAGGTGTAGCTCTCATGCTACAAAGCTCTAGAAATGAGCTTTATCATTCTGGATCTCATTTTTTCTGTTTTCTGTGTTCACTGCCTTGCTCCTCTCCCCTTCCCTAGCTTTGTGCTATCCATATTCGGTAAGCAGATCCTTTGTATTTCTATCCAAATCATTCATGAAAACATTGACCAGAGCTGTAGAGCATATCCCAGACACCTTTCTCTGTCCATTTATCAGTATTTTTTTTTCAAATATTTTCAAGCTGTGAATCTCTTACTTTGTTCTACTACCTGGACTTACAGTTTTCATTTCATCCTCAATACTCCTTTTCAGTCAAGTATGGTGAGTGATCCCTGCCCTGACAACATAGGGAGATTCAGAAATGACAAGAATACTGAAAGTCAGAAGTGCCAAGCATCAGCACACTGTCAGGGTGCTGGTGCCCAGGGAAGGATGTGATCTGGGAGCTCTCTTCTGACTTTTCATGAATTATAGTATCTGAGATGAAAGAAATCCAAAAGCAAGACAATCCATTTAAATATGGGCTAGCTTTTACTGTTAACATTGAACACATCATCCCAGCTGTGTAGCTTTATGGGGAGATAAGTGGGATGTTGCTATTCTCACCTTCCAGATCACAGAAGCTGGGACTGTCCCTCAACAAATATTTGCTGAACAAATCAGTGGGTCAGGTTCAGGCTAGTCTTCACTTCAACTTTATATTTGCAGATTTGGGGAAAGAAGGATGAATGGCTTACACACACGCGCCCTACCAGAGCCTCCTTCAGAACTAGCCAGAGCTCTGCCTCTTCCACTCAGTCTTCCCTTGACAGCTCCTGCCCACACATCTCGTCTCTGAACTCCCATAGGAATGCTTGATGCTTTGTGTGGCCACCCACTTCCTGAGTTTATGTCTCATCACCCCAAATCCTGGAAGAGAAGTTAGGGCCATGGCTTCCCATTATTTTGTGCCTTCCACAGCATCAAGTACTTGATTGAGCAAGCTGTTGAACCAAATGTGTTGCCACCAGATGGCACCAGAGTCCCTGCTGTTCTGAAAATCTTGTGTAACTTTCACTTAATTGCCAAGCTAGCCATTAAAAATGCCTTCCTTAGTGAAGAAGCTTTAACTTATTTATTAAGCAAAATGCCAATGAATACTACAGTAGACACAAATAAATTTACCAGGCAAAGTTGTAACTGACCATTTTCCCCAGGGTAGTCTATTCTTTTCTCCCAATCCCTCTGCCCTGCCCCTTGTCAGGCACTGGGCTCCCACCCCAGCAGCTGCTTTCCAGGCCATGAACAGAATCTGGCTTTCAGGCCTCACTGATGGAGAGTGCCTCGATACCTGAAAGTGGCCTCAAATTCTTGGTTTGGGTTTTGGGATCATTTATTTTTCCCGGAAAGGGCAAATTAAACATTATAAAGAAAATTGCTGTAATCCCACCACTTTAATATATTGATTATTTTGGTTACCTCATTGCAGTCTGCTCCCTTATATATATGACTTTATGAAGTCTCGATCATGTGAAGCACAGTAAGAGCTCTCATTCACTGAATGATTACTATGCAGCTCTGCTTGTGGTTTTATATACATTGCTTCCATTGAAATATAAGAGCTCTTATGTTGCATCCTTACATTGTATTTATTACATCACTTACATTGAATGCTTACCTCATTAGGCACTGTTCTAAGAGCTTTCCATGCGTTAATTCACATAATCTATACTCTCATCTAGCCTATTAAGAGTAGATATTGCTACCCTCATTTATAGTTCAGAAAACTGAAGCTTATCAGAGTTAAGTGACTTGCCTAAGGTAACACAGTAAATAACTATTGGGATTCATGTCTCGATCTCTAGTTCTAAAATCTCTGGTCATTTCCCTATATCATTCTACTTTGTTCACTTTTTGTTTAATGATTTCTATTTGTACTTTAGAAAGGGTCTGAAGATTCATGGACTCATTAAAATAAGGGTTTGGTTTATGTTACTCTCCTGCTAGATTGTGTTCCTTGAGGACCGAGATTAGAGGTCATATTTATTTCTATGTTCCTCTTCCCATCAAATGCAAAGTAAATACTTGATGGATAAAAGAGTGAATGTTGCCTTCATTCTTCCATGAGATCTGAGCTACAGGGCTGCTTAACAGAACCTTAGCCTGCTAGAAGTTGAACGGGCTTGAAAAATCAAGTCAAACCCTTCCTTTATTTAACAGAGAAGGCCCTTCTTAGGATGACCCAGTGAGTTGGAGGCAGAACAGAGCTAGAATCCAGGTCTTCTGGGCTTCTACTGGGCCATCTGGTTTCAAAGAGCCTAATCCTGTCCCTAAATTCCTCCCCTCCCCTCTTCTCTTATCTTTCATGATGTGTAAGTTGAGTAGCTTTACACCCTTGAAGTTTCAAGCCTGTAAGTTACAAAGCAAGGCAAGACTTTTCATTCCTGTTACTCTGATGCCCAGATTTACTCCTGATTATATCTTTGTTCAACTCAGGATAGAATCCGGGTCCTCTGCCTCTCACTGCACCCAAAATATGCAGAGCTGCAGCTCACACAAGGAAAATTACCTTGACTGGATTCCCCCAGAACTATTGATGGTTGATAGGGAGTGGGAAAGAGGCTTTAGGACAGTCTGGTAGTTTTCATGCAACAGCCAAGTTTTGGAAAAGCTGGAAGGAGACCAGGAATTCCTGCTCTTTCTCAGAGAGGACACGTGATTTAATTCTTCTCTAGTCTCTGGGACAGCTGTTTTGTAAACACCCCGTGAGCCTATGAAAGCAAGAGGTCTGAAGGCTAAAGACCCTGCCGCCCTTCTTTCTGCACCCACCTTCCTCTCCCCTCTTTTAGTGTCACGATTCTGGTTGTCTTATCCCCTAGTTTAAATAATCTGCAGCTGTTTATTAACAATGCAATGTCTTTTTCTGATTTTCTCCCAGTGTGTCCTAGAATGTCACCTGGGGCATTATTTGGGTAGCTATTTGTTAGTACATCCTGGTGCTTCCACACTTTTTATATAAGGCCAGAAATATTTTAGAATGCTTCAGTCAGAGAGTTAGCTGGGGCTTCCTGTACAGGAGAGTTGGTACTGAGGCTACATTGCTCACTGACCAGTGGGCACACACAAGGGAAGCTCTAAAGCAAAGTGGCCACTAACCGTTCTCTCGCATTGTCTTTTTTTAAATATGTAAAATAATAATAATAATAAAAAACCAAAAACTTTTTCTTGCCATAGAGCAGTCTATAAAAGAGTAGTAGCTGCAGACAGCTAAACACTAAAAAGATGCCTTAGCCAGTCCCATGGGGCTGTTGAACATTTGAAATGCAGCTAGTCTGTTTTGAGATACCCTATAATTATTTTTAAAAAGTTGAATTTCAAAGTCTTAGAACAAAAGGAAAAAGTAAAATATTTCTCAAATATTTCATATTGAGTACATGTTGAAAGGTAATATTTTTGACACATGGGTTAAATAAAATATTAAAATTAATATGTTTCTCTTTATTTTTTTAAACATAGCTACTAGGAAACTTAAAATTACATACATGACTCACATTATATTTTGACTGGGCAGCACTAGTCTATAAATGCCCAAGAGTAAATACTTTCTCAAAAGTTTTCTCTTTTATGGAACTTCAGGACACTAGCTACTATTTCCCTCTCTCTAGTCACCCACCCATCCTCCTTTTAAAAAAATTGTTCTTGAGGGGAGAGTATAGCTTAGTGGTAGAGGGCATGCCTAGCATGCACAAGGTCCTGGGTTCAGTCCCCAGTACCTCCATTAAAACAAACAAACCAACCAACCGAAATACTGCCCCCTCCTCCCAAAATGATCTTTCATTTTATTTGATAACATCAGGAAGAAAGTCTCCATTAAGTGCTAGATATTGTCGTTGTTGTTGTTGTTGTTATTATTATTGGTTTTTTTTTTTTTTTTACACCTGCTACTCACCTGAGAAGAGTGACATCTAGTGAAAACTGGGTGGTTGGGGGAAGGCGTTAGGAGGCAGTGGAGCAGAAGACTGATGATTAGTCCAAACTTCTGACTTAGAATTGTTTTATACACTTGGAACTCTTCAGCTAGCAAGTCTGAGGTAAAGATCTGGAGGAGGAAAAGTAAAACAGACACTCCCTAAAACAGAAACGTGCCTCCCTCTTAGGGCTCTAGTCTTGCTTTCCTCTCATTTATGTAAATTCATTGAGGGTCTGTCATGTGCCAGACAATTTCCTAGCACAGAGGAATCAGATGAATACAGCCTCGTCACTGCTCTCAGGGAGCTTACATTAAGGAAGAGAATGAGTTTGAATCTAGTCTCATACTCTGGGTAAGCACTATAACAATGTTGGAAAAGAAAAGGCTTTTGAAGCACTAGAAAGTCTGACTTTTTTTGCCTGGAAAGGAGACCAAAGGCTTCATGTGTCTTGGATGTATTATCAGGCCGAAAGGTTGGTGGAAAAGATGTTTTAGCCTGAGCAGGACAACTTCACTACAGGCAAGCGGAGTGATCGAAGGTGGTCCTTGAATTAGTAGTTTAGAGCTCCATTGTGGGAGATTTGACAGCCTGTCTGAGGATGTTGGATCTTATCCTGTAGACAGGGGACCCTTAGAGGATTCTAAGCAGGGGAATGACATGTTCAAGACTGGATGTGCTCCTGGGAAGGATAGAAGGGAAGGGAGACACTGAAAGCAAGGAGACTTAACAAAGAGGTGGTCAGCCAGGTGAGGGTCAGCAAGGGCTCAAGTGGAAAGGGGAGAATATGTACAGTAAACAATTGGGTGGGGGATAAAAGGTTGGTGTCAGGCACAGTCCCAGGCTCCTAATTTGGGTCACTAGGAGGTGCCTTTATCCAAAACTGGAAATGTAGGAGAGGAACAGGCTAAAATGGAATAGACACGATGCTCTCTGGACCTGCGGATAGAGCTGCAGAGGGAGCTGGCTGGAGCTGAAGTGCTTGTGTTTGTGTTTCAGATGGTGACCCTCTTTCAGATGTGGGTTGTTCCCCTCTATTTCACAGTGAAGCTGCACTGGTGGAGGTTCCTTGTGATCTGGATCTTGTTCTCCGCCATCACAGCCTTTGTCACCTTCCGAGCCACCCGAAAACCACTAGTACAGACAACCCCAAGGTGAGAGTTTGGGTGGTGGGTAGCGGGAAGGAGCTAGGTTTCCCAAAACTGACAGGTTGGGATGTGTGGGAGTGGGGCAGGTTTAGTTTGAAAAAATTACAGCTTTTGTCTGCCAAGATTACTTGGCTCAGGGTCCCACCAAAACAAGCTGATTGGGAGACCTCCTGCCCCATTCACAGATTAAAAAACCCCAAGTATTTCCCTGTAACTTACCTTATGATTTCTATTAAGGTCTATTTATATTAAAAGCAAACAAAATAAGTAAGCAAATCCTGGTCATTGTGGTCTCATTTTAAATGTTATTTTCTTTTGTGAACCTTTCTCTGATCTCTAAATTAGATTTTCTGTTGTATTCTTTCATAGTGGTCTATAGTTTTTCCTTGTAGAACTTATCACAGTTCACAACTAAATATTATTTTGAGTATCTGTCTTCTCCACTAAACTAACTGTGAGATCAGGAACCACACCTATTTTGTTTATCACTGTATATCCAGGCCCTGTGGCACAGGGCCTGGCACATAGTAGCCTATTCTATGAATTTTTGTTGAATGAATGAATCTCAGCAAATTTATAATTTTCCAACAAACAATACTTCCTTCTTGGGTCACAGAGCAGCCTCTGCCTGTATAATTCTTTTGTATTTCCAAATGCATTTCCCATTTGATCCTCTCAACCAACTTGTGAGGTCATTTAATCTGTACCTGACAGGACAAAAAGCGAGATTTTTCTCATTCATTCATTCAACAAGCACCTGCTACGTGTCAGGCCCTGTGCTGAGCACTGGGGATACAGAGCTGGGTAAGACATGGTCCCTGCCCTTAAGGAGTGCTCGGTTTAATGAAGGAGATGGACGAGAAAGCAGCTGTCTCAGTGCAGTTGGTAAGTGCTATGAGATGTGCGTGTGCAGGTCCAGAAGGGCCTAACAGAGGAACTGGCCAGCCTCAATGTTGTGACTGCCTCATCCAGAGTCTTCCAAATTGCAGCTTGCTCTTTTTCCCATGCCTTGTATGTTCCACTTTACTGTAAGCCTTTCTTTGGCCTTCTGTGTTTCATTGTTCAAAGGTAAACTTATTTTCAAGGTGAGGTCGGTGATCCAGAAGCCCGTCTCTGGCTGGGGTAGCCTACTTTATGTTAAGAGCCATTAGAGGATCTACAGGCTCTGGAGCCAGCTGGGTGTGGATTGCAATCCCCAGCCCTGCCACTTGTTAATTATATGGCCTGTATGCCGTTTTTTGAGCCTTGAATTCTTTATCCCTAAAAGTGTGACAATAATTGCTACCTCACATAGGCTAATATGGCGAAAAAGTGTAATAAGCATGTAAGGTCATCAAGTAACACATGGTTTCAGCTTCTAGCTAAAATGCCTAAAAATGTGTCTATAATATGGGAGGTTTTGATAATGATAGCAGCTAACATTTGATAGTGCTTTACAATCTCAAAGCACTTTCATAAACATCCACATTTATTCATGCAGCATTTATTGAGCATTTATTTAATATATACACCAGGAAATGGGCTCTGTACAATCTAACGAGAAAGGTAGCAAGGATTTTTCTCTTTTACAAATAAGTAAACTTGTCTCAAGGATGAGATGACTTTTCTGCGGTTGTTATTCAGCTACTAAACCTCACTTAATCCAGATTCTACCTAAAATTCCACATCCTTTCTGCTGCATCTCACTCCCATCTGATCAGTACAAACGCTGGATAATGGAGCTGTCTGTGGTCTTTAAGTGCAGGCACTGCAAGGTGTTTGGGGCACTTCGCTAGCCTAAGAAGCCATCGCCTCTTGCTTAACCAAAGCAGGGAGGCCCCAGCAGGGAACTTGAGCGTCCTCCCTGGGGCCAAGCAGGGCTGGTGATAACCTAATCGGCTCTTAGGGGCCAGGCAGATTGTGGAATTGCTCCTTAATTCTCCTCACTGGTAGAATAATGGCCTCTGATATCAGGGACCTACCTCCATAGCATTTAAAAGACTCTGGTACATTCTGGGAACCATCTTTCCTCTCTGAACCTAGCTGCAGTCAACCAACCAGATTCTACACCTCTTTTTATTGGATCCTAGGGAGCTCAGCTCCTCCTTCAGGAGCATCGCACAGCCCACACCACCCCACTGCCACCATCAGCCACACACATCCAATTCAAAGGTGGTATTTGAGTGCCTCCTTCCTTATCCCTTGTCCTCCAGTAGGGAAAAAAAAAAAGTCATTTTGGGAATCTTGCATGATACTACTACACCAGTGGTGCTGTTGGAAAAAAAATCATTTTGAAAGAAAATTCAGTAGACATCATTCATTTTGTTGCTGGCCTATGAATAGGAGCAAAGCAGTATTCAGGTTAACCTTGCCCAGTTACAAAAGCCTGTAGCTAATTCTACCTCTTACTCATCTTCCCTTGAATTCTTTCTTGACAAGAATATCTGTTTCCTTCTGAGCATAGCTCTAGTTATTTACTTTCACTTCCTTATCCAACTAATCTGAATTTGAGATGACGTAGCTGTCTGAGGTCAGCCGTGCACTTTCTTTCTTTGAGATTGAAATATTCTTTTAAGGCTCTCTTTTCTTCCCTTGGTCTGAGACCAGGAAACTACAGAGCACTAGCTTCCTGGTATGTGGAGGTGTTTCTGCAGTTGAGGGAATGACCAGCTTTGTACAGTAACTGAAGTTGCTCAATAAAAGTCCAAGCAAAGAGCCTAATGTCCCCCATTGATGTGAGAATAAGGGCTTCTGGTGGTCCAGAGGCCCCTAGTCTAGCATTTCTGTGTCACCTGTACTAATTTTCTCTCCTTTCTCCAGGTTGGTTTATAAGTGGTTCCTGCTGATCTACAAAATCAGCTATGCCACTGGCATCGTTGGCTACATGGCTGTGATGTTTACCCTCTTTGGTCTTAACTTATTATTCAAGTGAGTACCCTTTGCTTTTGTTTTTGCTGGTGTTTAGGAAAGGGGTACTGGTGAGATGTACCTTCCTTTCTGGGGCAAGTCCTGAGTATGAACAAAGGGGTCATGGCACCCTGGGTAGGAGACTTGGGCTGTGGGGCAAGGGGGGTGGGCCCTCCATGATTTGTGTTGGCAAAGAGAAAGAAATGTCTGGATAATAGAGTTAGAGTCTCAAATCATTGATTGTATTTCCCAAGAGTTTATATTTTAGTGGAAAAATGTAATAACAAAAGTAGGCATTAGTAATTACTGTAGCCAGTTACCTATAGCTCCATCACCCTAATAGAACCGTCTTCCTTGTCTGCGTGTGACATTTTATTGCAGCATCCTCTCTCCCTGAGGAGAGACTTATGTTCAGATAGACAGGGGTTGGCAAACTATGTCCTGTGGGCCAAAGTGGCCTCCTGGTTTATAAAATGAAAAAACTTTTTACAGGAACAGTCACACTCATTTGTTTACACATTGTCTATGGCTGTTTTTGCAGTAAAACAGCAAAGTTGAATAATTGTGGCAGATACAAAACCTAAAACATTTACCATCTGACTCTATAGAAAAAGATTGCTGACCCCTGGACTCAGCTGAACTCATAAGACACAGTTGGCCACACCTGGTAGCAGATCCACCCAGAAGGATACAAGACAGGAAATAGCAGGGCAGTGTCTGTAGGAGTCCTCAGAATAGTCCCAGGGCTGAGATACAAGGGAATGAGACCACGCAGATGGGTCTGGGAGCCACCCAGGCCCAGAATCCCCCATGTCCCACAAAGGGATACATCAGCTTTCAGACTCTCCCAGTCCAGATACAGTGTACTAATCACAAGTCGGGGTTTAACATGGAAGCACTGATGCTTTGTAACACAGCTGACATTTCACCTTTATCAGGTTTCTAAGGAAATAGTTCCAGAAAGTTAACCTTTCAGTCCCACTCTGTTGTTGGGCACATAGGTTGTTTTTCAGTTTACTGCTGTCACAGATGACAGCAGTTGCTAAGTTGCTTCCTAAGGATACTTTACCAGGAGTGGGATTCTGACTGTTGCTTCATATTGTCAAGCTTTCCAGAAGATCTGTATCAGCCCAGAGGTCCACCACCCCCAACTAAGGCAGAAGCCGAGTAATCCTGGAGGCTGAGACTGGAGAGTACAGTGAGTGAGTAGGGCAGAAGAAGGTAGAAATGTTTCCTGGCCGAGGTAGTAGGGGCTGGGGACTGTGGATCATGAGGAATCCTAAGCTTGGGACAGTACACTGAAGCCAGAGAGTTGGGATTCAAATCTAAATTCGTGACCACTGGCCTCTTCCTCAAACCTAGTACATTGTGGGCAGGAGTCTCTGAAACTGAAAGGAATAAGTTCTACTTTATATAGTGTGAGGACACCCATGGAATTCTTTATTCCAGGGATAGTACAGGCTAAAAGCATAAACAGGCTACACAAAGGCTTATAGGAATTCATCAGTACAGAGTCAATATATCTTACCAAAGGAAAGCAAGATATTTCCAGATATCTTCCTAACCTATGTGGTTAAAAAAAAAAAATCAAGATTCTGCATTATGTTTCAAAGATATTTATTCTAGAATTACAATTTCTTTTTACTTATGTAAACTGTACAAGGAGGAAAACATAATTGAGAATCTTGACCATTTTTATGCTACTGATCAAGTTAATTGGTATAAGATCACAGTGTTTCATTAGTAGGTTAAATACTACATTATTGGGCAAAAAAAATAATAAAGATGAAGATCATTTCCTTCAAAAAAAAAAAAAGGTTGGGCAAGTTCAAGTTTCTAAGATAAATATAACTTACAACTTTAAGTGAACACATACTATTAACAGTAAAATGTTTTAACAAAGATAATTTTCTATAAGAAACATTTAAAGATTCAAGTTTGCAAATTATTGGTCCCTGGAATTACTAAAAACAACGTTCCTAATATTATAGGCATGTTGTCTGTCTTAGTAAGTAGACTTGGACCAGAATTTAACTTTGATGACAATACAGAATATGTATAGATGCAACTTAAAATTTTGTGGTAACTGGTATGTAATTATTTACTAACTTTATCTTTTTTTTCTAAAGGTGTGGTTGGCAAACTTTTTCTATAAAGGGCCAAAGAATAAATATTTTAGGCTTTGTGGGACAAAAGGCAAAATCGAGGATAGTATGTAGGTACTTACATAACCAGATAGAAGGCTCTTCCCTTGCTCCCCCCTTTGCCTGGGTGGGCTGTCTCAGATGGTGGGCATACTTTGCACCCACTTGCCATCAGATGAGACATTCTCAGGAGGGGCCTGATGGGGGTGGGTGACCACTGGGATCATTTTCGCTCTATGCTCCAGTGACACCCAGATCCTGCTGGGCCACTCCCTCCTTTCGGAGGGCTCAGCCACTTCAACTTGGGCAGCTGGCTGAAGGTGAGGCAATTTAGTGAGTTGCCAACTTCCAGACTGAAAACTCCACTGCTTAGTGCCCAGCAATCGCTAACAGTGGAGTCCCAACATATAGGTGTTAGCCAGAGCAGGCCCTAGGCAGCTGCCATGGTCACCAGTTAGAGGAGGCAGGCCCTGGCAATAAAGTGGGGAAGAGGGCAGAAGGGGATACCCTGGCTTGGTCTTTGCAGTTCCCAATCCTAGCCTGTACAGATGGTACCCACAGAACGTATAAAAACAGGCAACAGGCTGGATTTGGTTTTCGTTTGCCAACACTTGCTCCAGGTCTTGAGGCTTCCAACTTAGGCGCTGCCTTACATGTCCCAGAGCAGTAATCCAAAGCAGTGGCGTCCGAGGGCAGGCCTGACAGACAGGCTGTGCTACTTCCCTTACAGGATCAAACCAGAAGATGCCATGGACTTTGGCATTTCTCTCCTCTTCTATGGCCTCTACTATGGTGTTCTTGAGCGGGACTTTGCGGAAATGTGTGCAGACTACATGGCGTCTACCATAGGGGTGAGTTCACCTTGGCTCTTAATACTGCCTCCTGCCACCTCCAGAGAGTTCAGGATAGCATCACTTGTTTGGTGGAAGAGGTAAGCCGTACAAAATCCTTCAAGATCTGAGCGGTATATAGGGAGATTCCTTCCTTAAAAATTGGAAAGTCAGATCTCAGATGGAATTTTTAACTCTAAGCCATTATAAGAATCACTTTACCCTGCAGGAGATTGTCGCTCAACAAATATTTAATGCCTCCTATGTGTCTGGGCACTGTGTATGTGCTGAAATGACAAAGGTATACAAAAATAAACTTGGTTCTTGCCCAGATGGAGTTTACTCTCTAGTGACAGAGATGAATATTAAAGTAATGAGAACATAAATAAATTATATGTGATATATAATATATTATTATATTATGAATTATATTACTAAAATTATAACTTTAATAAATGTTATGAAGGGAAGGGTCATGATACTATGAACAAATATAGTCCTAGTCTTGGGGCTCAAAGGTAGCTTTCCTGAAGATGTGACTATTGAACTGACCTGAACAATGAGTAGGAGTTAACTAGATGAAGTGAAAAGTGAAGTGTGTACCGGGGAGAGGAAATAGCATGTGTGAGAGTCCTGCAGTGGGAGAGAGGGTGAGCACTTTGAGGAACTAAGGCTCATGTGGCTGCTGGGCTGAATTATAGTGGAAGTATCTGGCGGGATAGTCAGAGGCTAGACTAGAGAAAGCCTTTTGGCCAAATGAAAGATTGTCATTTTTATACTAAAAATACCAGGAGGCTAGGATAGAAAATGACACTATCAGATCTGCACTTTGAAATGATCATTCTGGCTGCTTGGGTAGAGGATAGATCAAAGCACATAGATTGGAGTGACCCGCTTAAGACTGTTTAAGAGACAGTTGCAATAATCTGGGCAAGGTGAAGGTAGCTTGGATTAGGGCAGAGGTGGTGAGAAGTGGGGAGAAGTGGACTATTTGAGAAGTATTTTAGAGGTACGTTTGACAGGACTTGGATATAGATTCATTCTGGAGACTGAAGGAAACAATATGAAGGAAAGAAAGGGAGATGTCAAGGCTGACATTTCTAACTCAAGCAACTCCTTGGATGGGCTACTCTTCACTGAGATAGGAAATGCTGCAAGAGGACCAGGTGGAGACCGTGGGGAGACTCTTCAAGCTTAGAATACGGGTAAAGTAACAGCCAATCTAAGAAACCCAAGTCAGTATCCCCATTTCTTTTTTTCAAAATGTAAATATGTCTTTGCTTTGCTGTTGATAACAGTAATACATCCATTTGGTAATTGTATAAACAACACAGACTTGCTCCGCATCTCAATATCATCCTGTTAGACCTCACCCCAAGGAGGAATATTTCCAAGTTTAATAGACATATGTCCAATTCTATGCTGAAATACGTGTGACTCTGTCTGGTGAGTGAGGACTGAAGGACATTCAGAAGTTCTTGCTACATCGAGGTTTGGCAGGTTAGGAGAATATCTGGGAAGCAGGTTCTCTTGGAACACCCGGCTACCAGTCCTAGTGTTTAGGCAGCAGATATCAGTGGAGACCAATTGAGAACAAGAAGGCTTGGCTGTGACTTCATGTGAGGCACCTCAGCAACTCTTGGTGAGTTTGAGGCAGTTTTGAAGGTAGGGGCCTATTGGCTGCGCAAATTTGCATGTCACTGCTGCTGCGACCTCATTTGTGCCATGAGCTGGTAGTCTCAGGCCAGTTCATGTTAAATAGAACACTCAGCTGTCACCTCCAGTAGCTTTAATCAGGTACAGTTTTGGATCTAGGACTTTGTTCCTCAGTGTCATGGGACTGTTTATTTTTCCTGTAATGAATCAAATTGAAAACAAAGCATATTGGGTCACTTTATAGACAGCCTATTATTAGATTCTTTTCTGAACAGCTGTCTTATGTTTTAGCTGCATTTCACGTCTTTTATCTATTTGTGTAGATTTCAGCAATTCCTTTAATCAGTTCACTCCCAAAAGAAATTTCCAGGCCCTGGATTGTCTCATTACTAACTTCACTTTCAACCGCAGCTGTTTACTAAGACTGCTTAATGGCATAGCCAGCTTTTCAAAGTCACTCTCGCCAGAATCCTGTCCTTTACCCTCTAGTGATTTCTTTTTCTTCTCATTCTGTTTTTATAGGACCAATTCTCTGCTTTTTCCAGGTTGTTGCCAACTTTATCTCAAGATTATTATTAGCTGTCAATTTAAGCATAGCCTTAATTCCCTCAGATGGGTCCCTAATAACCAGCCTACAGAATCCCTCTTATGTCCAAATGGAAGTGAGCTCAGAATTGATCCATAAGTTAGCTTCTCCTCTGGGAGATGGAGCTGTTACATTGGCCTCCCAAAATGGGATTTGAGCTGGGCCTCTTTCCATGCTCTCGGGAAGAATTATTGGGTACTCCAGTGATTATAAATGATAATCCCTAGTAACATAATTGCCTAATAATGATCATTCCAGCTTCACCAAGAGACCTGGTGGGACAATTTCTTGTTAGGGTGAAGTGTGCCTCAACCACTAGCTCTTCACCTCTCATATTCTCCTTCCTTTTGTGGGATCTTGCTTGTTACCACCACTACTCCATAACAGTGTGGCCCAAGGATAAACCCATGTACCTCCTTGTACTTACTCTTAGCACAAGAACATAAAGCTCAAACAATCACACTGGACTTTATTAAAGGGTTGAGGATGATAGCAGGGAAATAAACCATGAGAATCTGAATGAGGTTAATCTGACTTACCAGGCTGCCTCCTTTCCAGGGCTTTCAGATACTGCCTCATTTAACTCTAGCCTACCTCTTAGCACCCACCACCTCGAATCCACATCTAGACAACATCCTCCAGATGTCTAAACTTATAGTCTGTGTTCCTGACAAAGTAATGCCACCCCTCCCCTACGCCACAGGCCAGCCTTCTGAATCCTGGTATCTCCTGTGAGCACCTACTCTTCCCTAGGTAACTTTTCAGAAGAGCCACTGTAACCAGCTGTCTCTTCCAGAGGAGGCATGCTAACCCCTTTCCAAAGAATGTGAAACTTGCTGACCCTAACTATAGACAGGCAGTTTGCTGCTTTACCAGGCTCCCATCCTGGGGGCAGAAAGTGGGTCATAGGAAGACTCGATGACTTGTGATAGTACTGGGTGAGTCACCAGGAGTTAATTCATTGGTTGTTTTCTAATAGTCCTAGCAAATATTTCTGAGACTTAGTGACAGGCCTTCTGCTAGGTCTCAGGATGACAACAGATTAGACCAGGCAGGGAAATGGGAAGAAAAACTCCAACATGGGATAAAGGAATAGATTGCAATACCTTTGCAGTTCTTTCCAAGCCTGAGAATTCTAGGGCTCTCTTATTTCTGCCCAAGTCTTTGGTCAAGTGGGCCTTGATATGCTCAGGAACTCCTGGGCCCCTAAGCCACAACAACCTCAATTTTAAGAATATCCCTGGCCTTGAAGCCAGGATCTGATCAATGCTTTGGGGAGGGCAATTTGAGGAAGCCAGGAGACTAGCTTTCTACATTGAGTTACCATGAGTTGGCGTTCATTGGCCAACTCATTCATTCATTTATTCAAGCATCGGTTATTTATCACCCATCTACAGTGGAAAGTATGACCACCAAGTGCAACCTTTGCTAGCACCACCACCCACTCCCGTATATAGCACTAGTTGTTTTTTTCTAAATTGTGATAAAATACACAAGCCTACCATCTTAACCACTTTTAAGTGTACAGTTCAGTGGCATTAATACATTTACATGGTTCTGCAACTGTCACCACCATCCATCCATAGAACTCTTCATTTTGCAAAACTGAAGCTCTATACCCGTTAAACAATAACTCCCCGTTCCCCGCTGCCCCCAGCCCCTGGTAACAATCATTCTGTTTTCTGTCTCTTACGAATTTGACTACTCTAGATACCTCACATAAGTGGACTCATACAATATTTGTCTTTTGTGACTGGCTTATTTCACTAAGCATAATGTCCACAGGGTTCACCCATGTTGTATAATGTGTTAGAATTTTTTTCCTTTTTAAGGCTGAATGATATTCTATTGTATATATATACCACTCTTTCAGCCCTAGTAATTTTTCTTAGTCTTTTGTACATTCTGTGATCACAGCCCTTATCTCAGAGAGTCGTAGTTGATTTTGGAGAGGTACCAGATCAGGAACTAGTCTGATTCTTCTCTTGGTCCCCCTCTGGGAGTGGTTTGACCTAAAAAGATCTGTAATTAATTAATTTCACAATTCCTAGAAATAAAACCATGAGGTTTTATAATTCTATTAATAAGTAGTCTCAGTTCCTTTTACCCTGTTCTACACTACTCTGTTTAGTGTAGAATAGCTCTTTGTTTTGCCTCACATGGAGAAATTTGTGACTCTTGCTGAGTCAAGTTGACTCAAGGGAATCTTGGATGGTGTCTGTTTTTTCTAGCTGGTTACTGTGAGGTCATAAGCTTGTGACAGCCAGTCAGTATAGTTTCCATTCACACCCAAAAGTCATGTTGGGGTGGGGGTAGGGTCGTGGAGGATTGTGAAATAAGCTTATTTCTGGGGCTTTCTCCTCTACCAGAGAGATTGGGCAGGCAGGGTAGTAACATATTTGTTTGTGCTGCTCTAGACCATGTGTCCTACCTCACATTTTCTATCTTCCGAGCAAGTTTCTGTGCCCCAGATTTACTATTTCATGGATTCTCAGCAGCCCCAGATAATATGAGGACAGGACTAGCTGCCCATTCATCTGACTTGAAGTAGTGGAAAGAGCTAAGAGGTTAGAGTCAGACAGACCTAGTTTCAAAATCTCATCCACTTTTAATTGGCTGTGTACTCTTGAGCAAGTTGCTTGACCTCTCTGGTCTTGTTTTCTTAGCTGTAGTAATATTACCAGACCTACAGAATTGTGGTAAGGAACAAATGGGTTAATGCCCAGCACTTTGCAGAGTCAGAGTAGCCTGGCCTGTGGCAAATAGTCAGTAGATGATGATGATGATGATGGTGATCGCTACCATTTTATCACGTACCGACTGTACCGTCCTGCTGTGCAGTGCAGCTACGTACTATATACCTGTGCTCACCTGGAGCACAGAGGCCCTATAGGATTTGTCTTTGTATCTTCATCACACCTGAGACACAGAGCAAGACACAGAACAGACAAATCATCGTCACAAGTAATTGCCAGTTCTCTCTGATGCCATCTATTGTCTGAAGTCATCTCAGACCACTCTGTGGCATGGAACCTTCACTACTCGAATCCTGAGAAATGGGTATTTTATTCAGGTTTTCAGCAAGTATTTCTGGAGCCAGCTACTTGAACTGATGGGCACCGGCTGCTCTCCCTGGCCTCAGGCAGGGCTCTCCTCCTTGGGCATCAGTCTCCTCACTGGTCAAGGTGCTGGACCAGAAGAGCTCGCAGGGCTTTCATGGCCCACATTTCCTGTGACGGTCAGTGGCTGTAGGTTAGAACTCGTATTTCCTGAGCACCTACTTTGTGCGAGCTCCTGGGATTTTGCATGTTTTCTCAGTGCATCTTCCCAATATTGTGAGGCTGGGAGTAGTGTTTCTATCCTGCAAGAGAGAAATCTGACTCTATCTGGAGAGTTTACCCTCCCATTTTGAGTAACCTCTGTTTCAAATCTTCTTCACTCTCAGACCTCTCACATTCCTTCCCTCTATCCCCTTCATTCTGAGCAGATGACCCTGCCTCTTTTTGCCTGAGAAACTAGAACCCAAACAGGAATCCCCACAATTCCTGACATCATATTTACATATCTACTCCTGTTTGCGCCTGTCTCCTGCTTCCCTCAGTTACAGTGGAATAAGTGGCCTTTCTCGCATCAGGGGCCAGCCCTACCTGTGCTCTGGGTTCCACACCTCCTGCCTGCTCAGGGACCCGGTAAACTGTTGACTTCTGTTCTCGCCCACGACTTCAACTTCTCCCTCTAATGGGCTCTTCCATTAACCTTTTCAGCATTCTGTTTCAAAAAATACCCTTTCTTTGGCCCACCTTCTCCTCTATCTACTGAGCCATTTCCTGACATTCACAGCTGACCTTATGAAGTTCCTGTTTCCTTTTGATCAACTTTTACTTACTTTTTGGCCCATTCTAATCTTGTTCGACTCATACCCTTCTTCTAAAGTGACTCTTACTCAAATCATCCATGACTCCGTGTCACCCATTCTGGTGAACTGACTGGTCTCAGCAGCTACCAGCACGGTTGACTCAGCCATTCCTACCTCCTTAAAAGGGTTTTTCCTCCTCAGCTTTTGTGACTTTACTCTGTCCTGGTTTTCCTTCTGTCTCTCTGCTATTTTCTGTCTCCTCTGCTAACTTTCCCTCCCCTTACATGTTATTCTTCCTCTGAGCTCAAGCCTAAACTATCTTCTCTGTTCTTCACAGAAAAGGTATTTCCCTTTTCTTTTCCCCTGGCTTCCAGATCTCTCATCCAAAACTCTCGTCTGAGCTCCAGACCTTTTCTCTTCAGCTGTCTCTTTGGCATCACCAGTCTGTCCACTTCTTTTAGTTTTTACTACTATCAGGTTAGCCCAGGCCATTACCTTAGCACAGGCCCACATCATCTGTTGCTTTTAAAGAGTGGTAACTGTCTCTTAGCTGGTCTCTGAATCCATGTTGGCCTCATCTCCAGTCCACTTTTTATACAGAAGACAGAGTGATCTTTTAAAAATATGAATCTGATCATGTTACTCCTTACTTAAATAAAGCCTCTAGACAACTTCCCATTTTAAGCCCAAGATCTTTCATGTGGCCAGTAAGGTCTTACTGCTTTCCTCTTTCTGTAGGTTCCTTTCAGTTTCTCAAATACACCGAGTCCTTCCTGCCCCCAGGGCCTCTTTGCACTTCTGCCTTTCTTCCCCTCACTAACGCCCACCCATCCTTTACCTCAGCCTCAAATGCCGTTCCCACCAGGAAGCCACCTCAGATGACCAAGGCTTGGTTAGGAACCCCTTTCACTGCTGTGTTCTTTGGTAGCCTTTTTAATGCCTTTTTAAGTAAGTAATTATCATTTTAGCCTTTTTAATAATTAGTTCTCATCTTATGTAAATATTTTGTTAATGTCAGTCTCCCCTAGCTGTAGATTCCATGAGGACAGAGGCCAGCTATGTGTTTTTCCGGCATTCTGTCCCAAGGTCTTAATACCAGTGACTGATACTTAGTAGGTGCCCAATGTATTTTATTTTATTTTATTTTATTTTATTTCATTTTTTAATATATTTTTATTGAAGTATAGTCAGTTTGCAATGCTGTGTCAATTTCTGGTGTACAGCACAATAGTTCAGTCATAGGAACATACGTATGTTCGTTTTTATATTCTTTTTCACCATAAGTTACTACAAGATATTGAATATAGTCCTCTCTGCTGTACAGTATAAACTTGCTGTTTATCTATTTTATGTATGGTAGTTACCAATATATTTTGACGGAAGGAGGGAGGAAGAATTTAAGTGGCTTGCTCAAGGTCATCAGATAGTAAGTGACAGAGGTTGGAAATGCAGTCTGTCTAATGCTGACAAATTAGTTGCACAACAATGTAAATATACTTACTAACACTGCCAAACTGTATATTTTAAAGTAGTTAAGATGGTAAATTCTGTATTCCGTGTGTTTTACCATAGTTTTTATAACAACGACAAGAAAGAAAGAAACAATAGGTTAAATTTCAACTTTTTTCTCCTTGGGGCAGAGGGAAATGCTATATAGCTATTTAACAATAAACCACAAGGAAACTATACAAAATTTGGGATTCCTTTCTGGAACTTAGAATTGGTTATCCATTGTGATTAAGTGTGATGGTGAATGGTCTTTTAAAGTTGGGTGTGTCTCGTTGTCTTGCACTTTGCTTTATTGCACTTTGCAGATAATTCAGGGTTTTTTTTTTTTTTTTACAAATGGAAGGCTTGTGACAGCCCTGTGTCGAGCAAGTCTGTCAGCACCATTTTCTAAGAGCACTTGCTCACTTTGTGTCTGTGTCGCATTTTGGTATTTCTTACACTATCTCAAACTTTTTCATTAATTTTATATTCATTATATGTACCAGGAAACTGAAAAATCCCTGTGACTCGTTTTATTGTAGTCTTCTGGAACCAAACCTGCAAAACCTCTGAGGTTGGCCTGTAATATATATTCATTAAGGAAAATATGAGTGCAGAAAAGTAGGCAGCTAATCCTGCTACCAAACTGTCTCTCGTGTGAACATTCTCATACATTTCCTCCTGATCTTTTGATAGATTTGGGCTTGTCTTCACATGTGCTGATAATACAGTGCCTCCAATTTGGTACCCTGCTTCTGACACCTAATGTTACATCTCAAGCTTCAGTTGACTCCTGTCTAGTCCCTGGAGTGCGAACCATAATTTATTTAGGCATTTTCCTGGTATTGGTCATTTATGGTTGTTTCCATTTCTCTGCTTGCTTTTGTTTGTTTGCTTTTGTTCTTTTTGTTACCTGTTTTTATTGTAAAATATATGTAACATAAAATTCACCATTTTAGCCATTTTTAAGTGTACAGCTCAGTGCATTAATTATATTTACAGTATTGTGCAATTGTCACTACTATTTCCGAAATTTTTCATCACTCCAAACTGAAACTATATCCTTTAAGCAATAACTCCCTGTTTCCTCCCCCTAGCCCCATTCTGTGAATTTGCCTATTCTTGATGTTTTATCTAAATGGAGTCATACATTTGTCCTTTTGTGTCTTAGTGTAATATTTTCAAGGTGCAGGCATGTTGTAGCATGTATCAGGACTTCATTACTTTTACGACTGAATGACATCCCATTGTAGGGATATACCACGTTGTGTTTCTCCATTCTTCTGTTGAGGGTCACTTGGGTTGTTTTCACCTTCTGGCCATTTGTGATTGCTGCTGCTGTGAGCATTGGTGTACAAGTGTGTGGTCAGCTTCTGTTTTCATTCTTTAGGGGTATGTACCTGAGAATGGAATTGCTGTGTTGTGTGGTAACTCTGCATTTAACTTTTTGAGCGCTTGCCATACTCTTTGCTTCTTTAATTATAAATAACATTTAAATGAGTATCTGTATGCATGAAGCTTTTTTTAGATTTCTACTATTTCTTTAAATTCCTTTAAGAGAAATTAATGGGTTAAATGGTGTGACAGTTTGCCAAATCCTATCGAAAAGGATTGAACCTCTTTTGCTGCTGCCACAAGTGTCTTGAGAATGCCCTTGTCACCCAACCCGCATTGCACCGGGTGCTTCACCATTTCAAATCTTGGAGAAGAGCTGTTGTCCATCTCTCGTGGAACCAGAGTCTGGCCGCAGACTGGCTTTGCTGATGTAGCCCCCGATCATCAGCCCTGAGCCCTTCTCCCTCCTTGTCCCTGATGCTGACCCAGCCCAGTCTTTAGGTCCTATTAGACTTGGCTTCCCAGCCCATCTCTGGTCTATTCCTTTCACTCCATCTGCCCAGCAAAGACCTGAGGCCTCTGGTACTTTCCCGCTTTGATGGATTCTCACATCTTTCCTGTCTCCTGTTCTTCTCTCCCAGTTCTACAGCGAGTCGGGCATGCCTACCAAACACCTCTCGGACAGTGTGTGCGCCGTGTGTGGGCAGCAGATCTTTGTGGATGTCAGTGAAGAGGGCATTATAGAGAACACATATAGGCTGTCTTGCAACCACGTGTATCCTGCCTGGAGCTCCTGGGCCACGTCTTTCCTGCCACTTGCATACTCCAGTCATGGAGGGAAGGCAGGGGACATTACCCTGGGCATGCTGGCCAGACCTTTGACGGTTGGGGAGGCGTAAGACAAGAGGCAGACGTTTGGGAGATATTCTGTGCTAAGGAAGCCAACCCCCAGGAGTGGAAACGGCAGCCTTCTTCACTCTTTGTCATAGATGGGAGCCACTCTTACGTAAACAGTGTTCATAGCCTGACTGGATCAGAAGGGAGCCCAAAGCTGCACAGCTGCCCCAAGATTGAGTCGATCACAGGGAGGAACATCCTCTGACTGGCTCCCTGAGTTTCAGAATCAAATCCCTCCGAGTGACACTTCTAATATTTATCACGTTCTTACCCGGCTCCCGTTCTGTGCTGTGTATTATCTCCATTTTGCCCCATAACAGCCCTGTAAGACAGAGATTGTTATCCTCACCTGACATATGAGGAAGCAGGGTCAGAGAGAAGGGATCTGCCCACGATTATACAGGTGGAGCCAGGATTTAACTTCCCTCCAGAGCTAGTGCCTGGGCACCTTGAAGACCGGCCTGAGGCCGAGTGCCACCTTGGCCACCCATTTCCCTTGACCAGTGCTGCTCAGATTCCACGAGTTCTGCATCCGCGGCTGGTGCATTGTGGGAAAGAAGCAGACGTGTCCCTACTGCAAAGAGAAGGTAGACCTCAAGAGGATGTTCAGCAACCCGTATCCTTTGTTTGGGTTCTTGTTGGGAGTGGGCAGTGGAAGAAGATACTGGCCAGTGTGACCCACTCAGCATTCGGGTCCTTCTGGGGCCCTCCCTGCTGCCCCCAACCTGGTACCCGTCCACCCGTCTGTTTGGCTTGTGGTCGGGGGACGTTGGGGTGGGATGTGGGCTAGGACCAGCAGCTCAGCTTCTCCTCATAGTTCTAAATCCCTCAAGGGTAAACTGAGTGGTGACAGCTCCAGTTACTGCTTGCTTACTATGCCTGGCCCTGTGCTAAGTGCTTTGTATTATCACTCGATTCTCCAGCAGCTTAGTGATCTGGGTAGTAATAGTCTCATTTTACCAGTGAAACACTTTAGAGGTTGAATAACTTGTTCAAGGTGACATAACTAAAGGACAATGTCTTACCAAGACAGGCAGTGCTGGGACCAGCTCTGTGCCAGTACAGGGTTGGCGAGGGGCCCCCTGTACCCATCCACTTAGAACACAGGACCCCTGCTCCTCTGAGCTGCCACTCCCTACCTGGCCAGCCCTCCCCACTGTGCCCTCAGCCTCCTCTTCCTCCCTACAAACCTGTCTGTCAGAAAGTGCCCAGCCACTTCTCTGGCCCCTCCTCACTTCCCTCTGGCATCCAGGGACCTCTCCCAGCTGCCCTTTCTCTCTACACCAGGGTTCCTTGTCTCTAGACACCAGCTGGCCATGCGGGGCCACTGTGTTCTCTCTTTAAAGTTCTTTGCTTGGTTCTTCCAGGGTCTAGTTCCCAGACAGTTAAGAAAGTCCATGGTCAAGCTGAGGGTTGGGGCTTCCCTTAGTTCTCCAGACAGGGCCAGGCTGCTCTTTCCAATGCCTTCGGAGGGATTCCCCACAGTCTCATGAGGTTCAGCCTGTGCTTTCCCCAGGGCTGGATTCCCAGGCGCGCTCTCCAGATGTCTTGCCTGGCGTTTAGCCATAAAGCGAAAGAAAGGGACTCATCTCCGGGGCTACTTGGCCTCCGTAGGGCCTGGTGGTTGGTGCCCTTGGGTGGGGATTCCTTAAAGCCTCTGCCAGGGGTTATAGCCCGTGACCAGCCTCTTGCTCTGCACCCTCATGCCTCTGTCCCTAGACTCAACCCCTTCCTTGATGTAGAAAACTTCCCATTTTGGTTATTACGGGAGCCCTCAGGGTTATCCCACTCCCAGCCTCCCTGCAGCCGTTGTCACCGATAACCTACAGCAGTCTCGAGCTGAGTTCCCACTTATTGCTGGTCCCTCCTTAGCACAGGGGTTACACGGAGGCCCTCTCTGCATGTTGGTTGTAGAGAGCTTAGTCTCATCCCTCCACCATCTCCCATGTCTGTCCGATTTTCTCCACTGGTCCCCTCAGCCCTCCTCCCCCATTCTCTGGGTTTGGCCCTCCATCCTAACTTGGAGAGGCTGGGTGGGGTTTTCTAGAAAGAGCTATTTCCTTTCCTTGTAGGCTGATTTCTGTGGAGCATCTGAAAAGTGTAGGCAGAGCTCTCACCCATCCCTTAGACCAGATTTGCTACTGAAACACGTAGTCTCTTTTCTTTAACGCACTGATAGCTGGGAGAGGCCACACGTCATGTACGGGCAACTGTTGGACTGGCTTCGCTACTTGGTAGCCTGGCAGCCTGTCATCATTGGCCTGGTGCAAGGCATCAACTACATTCTGGGCCTGGAATAGTCAGGAAGAAGAGCATCCACCCACCATGGACCTCAGGGCTCTCTCCTCCCTGCCCTCCAAGACCTCCTGGGTGGGAAAGACTCAAAGGGGCACTTGGGCCACTCAGGACCCCCCTGGCTGTGTCCAGGCTGGGGAGGGGTACGAGGGAGAGCCAGTCGGTGGGGCTGTCAGCAGTGGGGGCTTTTTAAAAGAAAACTATTTTGATGAATATATTTAAAAACCTTTTTTTATTGTGGAGCATAGGAATTGCCCTAACTCCTCCAGGCCTCCACCTCTCTACCTGAGCAGGGCGGGAGCGAGCTACAACATTTTTGGTGTAAAGGAGCCTTCTCACCTCTGGCTGAGAGCCCCAACCCCTTCCCTCCCTTCCGAGTGTGGGGCACCAGCCTGGTGCAGTCAGTGTGGAGGAGCCAGAGAGCTCTGGGCGGTGCACCGATGAGCACTGAGGGGTGAGACATCCTCCCTGCTCCCCTGGCTGGGGGTCCCGGGCATGCACTGTCTGACTCCGTCTTCCCCTGTGCAGGGGCCATAGGCTGGTTGAGGCAAGTGGACCCTTGTGACTTTTTCTAACAAGGGAAGCCCTGGGACCTCAGAACTCACTGAGGATTTGTTTGGGAGTGACCAGCAGCAGCAGCAGCTTGAGGAATCTGCCTGAGCAGGGCTGTACTCAGCCAAGAAGAAAGACCATCCATACACAACTGAGCCCAGGGAGCTGCTGTCAGCAGCAGTGATTGAGGGCTGCTTATGCAGGCTGACCCTCTGCCCACAAGTGGTGACACGTGCCAAAGGCCACTGCCATGTCACTTCCTTCCCTGAATGCCCGAGGGAGCGTGTGCGCATGTGTGTGTGTGTATGCGTGGCAGAGGGACTATGACAAATGTGAGACTTCTTACTGTGGTCACAGTGTTCCCTTAAAGCTGGCAGGGGATTCCCAGCCCAAGGAATAGCTATCCCCATGTTAGCCTTGTCACCCACGGGTCCTGCCTGGGCCTGGCAACATGAGTCAGGGGGCAGCAGGAAGAGGGTCAGGCCCAGGTGAGTATGGGTTCTGGAAAGGGATTCTAGGTAGGCCCCAGTTCTGGTCCTAAGAGTTTTGAAGGAAGTGGGAAGGCAACACAGGCCTTCCGCACTGGATTCTTAGGGAATATGGCCCTTCAAGTGCAGCAAGAGCCAAGCAGGATCTTGTGACTCTGTTCTGAATAAAGCTCCGTGAGCTGGGCTGGAAAGCTGAACATCCATCTTGCTTTTCTTCTTCCCACCTCTTTCCCTGGGGCCTGGGGATGGTCGGCCCTGCCCAACGTCCCTGAGGCAGAAAAGGCCCTGGGCTGACCCTGGGTGACTGTCCTCACCACCTGAGGTCAGGTCCCTGCCTCTTCCACCTCTCCAGGTCCCTCTCAACTTTGGCTTCTCTTACCCAGCTGTGGCTTCCCAGGTCCCCCCATCTTCAGAGATTGGAATGGGTACAGGGGTCATCCTTTCACTTTTGTCCCCCACATCCCCATGTCAGGCTCCCATGAGAAGTTGAGGCCAGGCTGCCTGAGGCGCTCTCTTCATATTCCAGCAGTCCTGAGTCCCATGACCTCCCAGCAGCCCGACTCTGGCCTTGGTTACACTCACACTTGGTTATCTCCTCTCCCTTGCATCCCCCTCCCCCTCCCCAAAGGGCTGTGTCTCTCAGAAGCCCCAGGCAGCCTTGCCTCCCGACCTGCTGGAGACACTGGTGTCCCTAGGGTGGAGTTTCTCAGCATCTTGCAGCCCAGAATCTCCTGGGGCAAGAGGTAGGGGGAGGAACTGAAAAGATGAAAATGTCCTGGGAAAGAGGAGTTAACTTTTAGTCTCCTGTGTGTACATTAGTCCGGTTTTTACACACACACACACACACTCACTCACTCACTCACTCACACACTCACAACCCCTTGGGATTGCAGCAGGCGACATTCCTCATGCATCTTCTAAACCTGATTCTACCTCCTAGCCTCCCTGGCTCTGTCCCCAGCATCCCATCCTCCTGATCACAGAAACCACCAACCCCAGACACTCAGGTCTGCCCTTCACTGTGCTCTCTGAGTGCAGTGGATCACCAGTCCTGTTCTTTCTGCCTCCGCGGGCACGTGCATGACCCTGACAGCGAATGCCTCCCTCATCTCACCCAAGTCCTGGCCCTGCCACAGCGCCAGCTGCATTTGATTTATTCATATAGCTCTGTTGTTACTCAAGCCAGTGGTGGGTACTCCGCTCTTTCTGGGACGTGTCCTCTCCTGCCCTTGGGGCCAGCACTCCAATTTGTGTTCCAAGTGCTCAGCTCGTCTGAGAGGTTCCCGCAGACAAGGCCAGCAAGTGCTCTAGGATAGCTCCCAGGTGGCTCACATAGGGCCAGATGCAGCTGAACTGAGCCATGGCGCTCCAAGAAGGGGCAATTCCAGAAAGGAGGGCTCTTCAGGGCTTCTTGGGAGCCAGGGAGGGGGAATCTAGACTTCCCTGTGAACTTAGATCTATAGCTGTGGCCAAGGGGCTGGGATGACAGAAGTGAGAAAGGTTCGTGAAGATGATGGCTGGGTGTTGGGTTGGTGGTTGGAGGGAGTGGGGCGCCTGAGAAAGGCCAGGATGTGGATGGGCTGGTGTGACATTGAGCCTGAAGTGGTCAAAGTGATCCAACTTGGGATCCCCAGTGCCTAGAAGAGTTGTCCCCTTGAATATGGTGTGAATGTGGAGAAAGGAGGAGGCCTGCTCACGTGGAATAGCGAAGGTGGACACCAAAGTCCTTACCCTTGGCTGGGATGGAAGAATTCATGTGTGAGAGACCGAGTAGTTCACACCTTGTGTGACCCTGGGAGGGCGGGGCTGAGCATGGGTTAAAGACCTCAGTGTGGTATCACCAAGCAGGGGGACTTGAGAGCTAGCAAGAAGGTTCCTGGCCACTGTGAATTTTGACTCAGGAAGAGGCATGGTGTGCAGGAACCTTAAGGACAGGGCCCAGGCTTTTGTCATGTGTGTGCACCTTCTCTTAGTGGCCAGAGCCTGCTCTAGGGAATCCTGGTTAGAATAAAAGTGAAAGTGAAATAGAGGGGAGAGGGCAGTGCTTTCCCAGAAGGATTTCACTGTATATCCTGCCCTTACCAGAACCAGCTCTGACAGCGAAGCGAGCTTTGCCTCCCTTGTGACTAGGTAAGTCCCTGGTCCTTTGGGGCCTCAGTTTCTCATCCCTATAATTAAGGGGTTAGGCTAGACTAATAACCAGCATGATGTCGACAGTAATAAGAGCTCGGGTGGTGAAAGACTGTTACCAGGTGATCTCCTAGCTTTGTTTCTAAGGCTTGAAAGAGCTCCAGCCTGGGCTTGATGCCAGCCCTCCAGGAGCTGACCGTTGGGAAAGGTGGCCAGGATGGAGTGAACAGCAGTGCCTGGCAGCCCACTGAAAGTTCAGGCATAGGGAGGGGCTGTGGAGTCCACAGGGAGAAGAAGGCCACATCTATGGCTGGGATCTAAGCAAGCCACTGAGAAGACATGGGAGAAGCAGTTTATTCACCATCTCCTCCCCCGCCTCCCCCAGAGAGGAGGAAGTTGTCACAGATATATAGAGCCAGAGACGCCAGCTCCTGACACACGCATCATGACCATGAGACAGAGCTGGATTCCAGGTGGGACCTGGGGCTGTGCATGTGCGGGTGGAGGGGGTGGGGTGGAGTCAGAGACTAGGAAGGAGCCGTGTGGCCGGCCCTGAGGTGAACTCCCTGCAGCTGCTGTGCTGTTGCTTTCAGCCTCTGGATGCTATGGCTTTGGCTCCATTCCAAGGTCTCCATGTGCTCCATTCAAAAAGGGCCAAGAGGTGGGGGTTGAAGGGTCCTTCAGGAATCTCTGCCAGACTTACTCCAGGCAGCAACACTCTCCTGCCAAGATCAAGCTAGGATGTCAGCTGCTGACCTCTGTGACTGTCCTTTCTTCAGACCCCAGCCCTCTGTGGACCCTGCTTCTGTGTGTCCACATCATCTCCCACCTGGCTGGAGCCACACCTGTGCCTCAGGCCACCTCAGCTGCCACTGCCTCAGCTGGGATCGCTAAGGACCCCTCCCCCTCCCGGCCCCTGATGCCCCCAACAGCTCAGCAGTGCCCAGCACTGGAAGTGACCTGGCCGGAAGTGGAAGTCCCATTGAGTAAGGAGCAATTCCGATGGGAGCCCAGGAGGGCACGGTGTTCAGAGGGCGGGGTCAGGGCACAGAGGGTCTGAGGGTGGGGTTGGCTCCTGAGTGCACACCGCCCAACCTTCTGCCATGGAACCAACCACCAACCAGGCCACCTTGGCTGAGCACTCAGCATCCTCCCTCTCCTACTCAGCGTCCTGACTGTGGCCCAGGGCCCTCTACTAGATGCTTTCAAGTGGGACAGAGAATTTAGACGGAGCAGCCAGAGGGCGCCCAGCGCCTTGACTGCAGTATACCCTAAGCCCAGCCCCACCTCCCAGAGTCCATGTGCCCTCTGGCCACCTCCAGGATCCGTGGCCTACTGGTGCTGCCTCCCTGGCCAGGGCTTCTACAGTCACGAAGGCCAGGTGCTAGAAAGGGTCATTCTGAAGAAACAAGCTCAGGAGTCATCACCTGGGCCCAGGACCCACGCCCAAATACCTTTTGTTCAGCCCAGGGCCCCCTGGTAGACACCGCACTTCCCCTTTAACAGGCTTCCCACACCAGGTTCCTGAATCACGGGGACTGAGGAGCTAGGCATGGTGGGCAGGCCACAGCTCTACAGAAGGGCTAACAGCCACGTGTGTCCCCAGATGGAACGCTGACCTTGTCCTGCACTGCCTGCAGCCGCTTCCCCCACTTCAGCATCCTGTACTGGCTGGGCAATGGCTCCTTCATCGAGCGCCTCCCAGGCCGGCTGTGGGAGGGCAGCACCAGGTGAGGGGGATGGTGGCCAGGCTAGCAAGAGGGGGGTCTCCTCTTGCAGTCCAAGTTCTCTCACAGCCTTTCCTTCTCTGCTTCAGGCGGGAGCGCAGGGGCACAAGGACTCAGCTGTGGAGGGCCTTGGTGCTGGAAGAGCTGAGCCCTGCCCTGCGCAGCACCAACTTCTCCTGTGTTTTCTCCGATCCTGCGCAGACTGCCCAGCGTCACCTCATTCTGGCCCAGCTCTGGGTGAGGACCCCAAGGGAGGGTTTCCATGGACAGGAGGAGCTGTGCTCCGGTATGGGGAGGAAAGGGTGGGCTCTGTCCACAGGAGCCTCCAGCCAACGCCCACCAAGTCCCCAGGCCTGGAGTGGAAACTAAAAAGAACTTAGGGGAAACACAGCCTACAGGAAAGTGAGAAGAGCTGGCCCTCCCACTTTGGCCCTGATCCTTGTCTGCTTCACTTCCCCAGGCTGGGCTGGACACAAGCGTGCCCCCCTATTCAAGACACCCTGCCCTCCAGCAGGGCCCCTCTGCCTCACCATCCCCATAGATGAGCCCCGAAGCCTGGTTGAAATGTCACCTCTTCGTTGAGATCTGCATACTCTTGGCTCAGGCCACATTCTCCATCAACTTAATGTCATGTTTGTATTTGTCTCCTTTAATGGACTGTCCTAGGGAAGGGATCTGGGCAGAGGCTGCTTCTGACCCACAGCTGTATCTGTCACTCCAGTAGGGCCCACGATGGGCGCTCATAAATGATCTCCAATGGTGGCATAGTGATGTCCGCCCGATCATTTATCCTTTAGGCCATTATTCCACTCACAGAACATGGCCTGTCCCAGGAGGGAGTGTGGGAAGAGAGGAACTGCCACTCAGAAGCTAAAGACAAAACCAGATTCAGGCAACACTGGCCCTCAGAAGAGGTCAGCCTGTAATGCTCCTCGGGAGCAGAGGCCAGAAATGGAGTGTGGGAAGATGCTGTGGCCGCAGCGGAGTCAGGAGAAGGGATTTGAGAAGGTAGGTGGTTTGGAGGCTCAGCAGATTCAAAGGTATGCTGCTCTGGTTTTCCCACACAGACCAAAGCATCTCAGCACTCAAGGGAGAAAAATAGACTTTATTTACAAGTAATAACATTTAGAAAAGTTCCATCCCTGGCTGTTAAAAACCTTCCCATCACTCCAAATCCCACCCCAGGGTAAGTCTGGGGAAGGTGAGGGATGAGCTGCCACTGAAGGCTGGCCCCAAGCCCCCACCGAGGCACAGGGCCCCTCTCTCCTGGAAAAGACCGTCCTCTGGGCAACCATGCCCTTGTGTGGTTCGGAGCACACAGGGGTGGGGTGTTCCCACTAGGTCAGTGCCCAGTCCTGGCTTCAAGAGCAAGGGCCCTTGCTAGGCCCAGCCACCAGGAGCAGCAGGGACCAGGGCCTGCATGCTCCTCCTATGGTCCCTTCTAGATCCAGAGGCTGAAAGGACTGGCTGGGCCAAAGGACCCAGCCACTCAAAGCCAGCCTCAAATCTAGCTGTGATGGAGAAGTGACTTTAAGAAAACATCAGAAGGTAGGGAGAGGACCCAGACTGTCAAGGCTCCGGGCCTCCTGGGCCAAATATGAGGACACATCTGTTCACCTGGCAAAGGTCCAGGAACCGCGCCGGTTGTGGGTAGGCGTCACTGTCTCTGGGGGTCTGGCCGCTGTTGGCCTGGGAGCTGATAGAAGGCACTGAAAGGGACAGAAGGAAAAGGACCAGGCGAGGTCGGCATCAAGGACACAGGTGGGGCCACTCACTGGTACGGGCTCTTTAGTGCTTTGCCTGAAAAAAAAAAGAGTCACTTGGCTGAAAGAGACTTAGGTGCCAGCTTGCTCGGGGAGACCTCTTACTGCTCCTGCACACCCTTAACTAGGATCCCTGCCTTGGTGCAGCCCTGGACTATCTACCTTCACGCTACCAGTCACTGGCTGTCCTAAGCTGCTCTGTGTATCCTCAGTAGGAATGAGTCTGTCCTCTCAATCATGAGGAGCTAACCAGGCAGGGAGCACCTGCTCTCCACCCCCACCGTCCAGCGTTCTAACCGGGCCCTGCCTGGGAAGCCACGCCATGGGTGTTTATCAGGGAGAGGGGGACACCTGTGCTTCTACCACGTTCCTAAGAGCTGAGCTCTCCCCGTCGGTGCCTCTACCTTGACCTTGGCCCGAGGGGTGGCAGTGGCAGCAGCGACGGCAGCAGCAGTGGCGGCGCTGGCTGTGGTGGTGGCAATGCGAGGAGAGCGGCGGGTTCCACTGCGGGTGTTGGGGGAGGCCTTGGGCGGGGCTTTCTTCGAGGCTGCCCTCTGCAGAAGGCTGTTTCCAAGCTTCTTGGGTGTATTAAGGATGCTGAAGGCCATTGACTGGCGGCGGTCAGCCTGTAGGGAGGGCCGGTCAAACTGGGGGCGCCACCACCGCCATCCCCCTGGGGCCAACCTGTTGCTCTAGGGCTCTGCCAGCAAAGGGTCTCCCTTCAGGCCCCAACTAACCTGTTTTACAACTGCTGGAGCTGCTTTCTTCTGGGCCTCAGCAGTGTTCTGTCTGCGCCCTTCATGTCGGTCCCGGGGAGTCATGGGGCGAGGGAAACAGCTGGTGGCCTTCTTAGACTATGGGGAAGAGGACAGTTAGGTAGCCAGTGGCAAGAGGACTTCACATCCAAAGCCACAAGTCTCAGAGCTGACTGGATCTTGTCCAACCAGCACCTGCCCCTCTTCTGAGCCAGAAGCCTCCACTTTAATTTTCAAATGTGGTGACTGGGTCCTGGCCAGCTGCTAGACAGAACAAGACATGGGAGTCGACGTCACCCACCTCAGGGGTGCCAGGGCCCTGGTGGGGCTCTGAGGAGACCCGTTTGCGCTGCTGCCGGGTGGTGATGCCGACGCCCTCAGCTATCTGGGTTGGCTGCATGCTGGCTCGGCGCAGGGTCTCCCGGGGGTCACCAGTTTTTATCTCCTCGTCTGTGATGGTAGGCAGGCTCAGGGAAGGCTGCACGGGGTGGAAAAAGTGGTCAGTGGACCCCAGCTGTTTGGAAATAGAGCAGGACCACCCCAGAACTCTCTTCACCAGCCTGGCCCACGGAGGAGCTACAGCCTTCCTATTGCCGAGGCTCCTTTCCTGTTGTCTTCTCTGCCTCCGCTCTGCATGATGGCAGCAAAGAGCAGTCCCCAGAGACCTCTCCAAGCATCTGCCCACCCACAGTACCGTCACCCGAGCCCCCTCTCTGCCAGCTGTTCCACCCAAAGCAGACGGTCACCCTCCTTGGCAGGCCAGGTCAGGATGCCAAGGGAGGAACTGGTGAACCAGCGTGGGTGGGTCCTGGGCAGGTGACCCCAGAGCTCACCCTGGACTCCAGAGGGTAGCAAGTCTTCAAGTGCGGGGGGCATACTCGATTACGCTGCTGCAACTCTGCAATGCGGTTCCAGTCATCCAGCTGCTCGGGCTCATCCTGACAAGTGCCCATGTAGAAGCTGTTCCTGCCTGTGGAGGGCAGGGAAGTTGGAGCAAGCGGGGTTGGAAGGCCAGGAGGAAGAGGTGGAGGCAGCATCCTGCTAGCCTTTGCTGCCACCACCCCCGTCCAGCTATCCTGGGGGCTTCAAGCCCAGCACCCCAGGGTCCTGTACTACAGATATGGGAGTGGGACGCACAGACCATCTCCACCTGAGGGGACTGGCTCATTGCTTCCTCCCTAGGGTCATAGGCAGAGGCTCTTGACACCAAGAGAAAGTAATGGAGGGCCAGGAATTGATACCCAGAGGGTCCCTGAAAATCAAGAGCCTCCAAGAAGAATCTGAGAATGGAACCCTGGCCGGCCTGGCCCCTCTGGCAGCTCCTCCCCACCTAAGGAGGGGCCTGGAGGACTCCTGACAGTAGCTGGGACTCCTAGGCCCCTCGTATGAGCATTTCTGGTTTACTCCCTGGCTGAGACTGACATCAGCCTTACTGCCCAGCACAGCCCCTTGATGGACAGGCAAGGCCTTGAGACTGCATGGAGGAGGGGCAGTGAGGTGCCAGGGGTTTTTAAAAGCTTGTCCCTTCCCGGCATCAGGATCTGCATCCAGTCTAATCTTTGGGTGAGTTAAGTTCCCACAGTCCCCTTACCTGGAGGGGCCCCGCTGGACACCCCGGCCTGGGAGCGGCGAGCAGAGCTGCGGGTAGTGGGCCGGTAGCCAGGCAGACTAAGCAAAGCCGAGCTGCCGTCGTCAGGAGAGCCCAGGCGGGCTAGAGACTGGGTGGAGGAGGTGGCTCTCGGGCCTGCCTGGGAAGCAGGGGCAGACTGCGTGCTGTAGAAGGAGGAGTTGGCACTGTCTGGCTCCTCCACATCTAGCTTCTGGAAGAGAGGATGAACCTGTTGCAATGGGGCAGCGTGATACCCTATAAAAAAGCCTCCTGCTCCCCTTCCAAAGCCCTCACATCCCACAGCTACATGCATCCACACTGCTTTGCCCAGGTCCTTAGCTGCATGTCTGCAAGAAATGGGCCTTGATGCCAGAATCCCACACAGGTGCTGAGGCTGTTGACTCTTTTCTGCCCATTTTTCCATTGAGTCTATGCCAATGCTTTGAGGGAGAGAAGGCAGACCATTTTAGAAGTGGTGTGCAAAGGTCACAAAGCAAGGAAGAGGCAGAGCTGGGGCTGGGACCCACATCTCCTGAGCTAGTTGTACTCATCCCAGTGTCCCTCTGCTAAGTGTGCCAGGGCCATGACCATCTTTTAGAACTTCTCCACCTTCTTGGTGGCAGAGGGCACCCCCCCACACACACAGATGCCCCCTCCTGCACTAAAGGCCCCTCTTCCCTCGCTCCCAGCCTGGCAGGCAGCCCACTGGGCAGCCACAATGCATCTCAGCTACCTACAGGGCGTGCTGGGAGGCACAGGCTGGGCTGCAACTTCATACTGTCTCCCTTCAGCCTACACAGGCACAGTGCTATACGTGGAGAGAACGCCAGTCTTAAGAGTCAGCCGACAGGCAGCTGGGTCCAGCCCCGCCGCTTTTTACATGAGGCCTAAGCAAATCACTGCCCTCCTCAGGATCTCAGCTTCCCCATCTGTGGGTATGGACTGGTCAGCCCTGCCTGCCTCTGTTTTGAGGACCCGATGGAAAGATGCCCCGAAAGTGAGCACTGCTGTCCTGCAGCCTGACCTTGGTCATGGTGATGTTGATGATTTGCGTGGTGCGCCGACGAGCGGAGCGGGTCTTCCGGCCTGAGTCCAGGAAGACGTCCCCCAGGGAGTCCAGGCTGCTCTCCAGGGGCGCCTGACCCCGTGCAGGGATAGGGGTGAAGTAGAGACTCTCCAGGGATTCTACCTTGGGGGGCAGACGCTGGGAGATGGGCGAGGCTGGCTCTCCGGGGATGCTGGTGCCATCTGGTTGGGTACGAGGCAACTTGCTGTGGGAAAGAAACCTGCTAAGGTGCCATTCCTGGGGTGAGAAAGCATTCTGTCTGGCCCTTTGCTCCAAAGTGACCAAGTCCTACATTTATTACAAGACCAGGTCAAGCACCCCATGCTCTCTGATTTCTCAGAGGTACCAACAAGAGAGCCTCTGACCTGGGCCAGCCCTTCCATTTGCTCTCCATCTCTGATGCACCCACATCCACTCCATGGCTCCTTGAATGCCTCACTACTGGTAACACCTTGACCCTGCTCTCCAGACCCATAAATCTGCCACTTGAGATGCCCCCTGGACACCACAGCTACTCCACAATGAACATGTCCCCAGTCAAGCCCACCTGTCTATTCCTCCTCCTATATCTCCTATTTCAGCGAACAGGAAGCTAGAAGAGCAGAGCAGGAATGACAGCTACCACCCATGCCCCTAGTCATGAATGTAGGCACAATCCCACCTCTTCCCTCTCCTGCCAAACCCAGTCGGCACTTCTCCCTAACAGCTCTCCTCCCCCCTCACTCCACTCTCACGCCTTTCCCTGGCCTGCCTCATCCCCTCTCACCTACACTTACAATGGCCTCTGAGAGGCACAGAGGGGTGACAAGCAAGGAGTGGAGCCCAGATCCAAGCCCAGCCCTGCCACTGTGGGACCCTGGGCAAGTGACTGCCCCTTTGCCTCAGTTTCATCTGCAAAGGGAGATAATCACAGAACCTATATCAGAACCTACCTCAGAGGATTGTTAAAAGCTCAACAAATTAATGTTTTTCAGGTATTTACAACAGCATCTGGCACCCATAAGTGTTTAATAAAAACAGTAAATGTGTTTTTGCAAGTATGTTAAAGTCTTGGCTTTACCCTGGCTATTGGAATAAGCTTTCCAAGATGCAGATCTGGCCATGTGCTCCTCAACTCCAAACCCTTCCCAGGTCCCTCAGTCCTTCAGGATCAGGTCTGAACGCCAGTGTCCTTCACTGGGGAGTCCAGCCGGCCCTCTGGGACCTGGGCCCAGAGTCCTCCCAACCACACTCTCCAGCCCAGCCAGGCTCCTTCCCGGCTCTTGCTCTGCTCTCGTCACTCTGCCCACAGTGCACACGCACCTGCAGCTCCTTTTAAGACAGCAGGAGTGACAGCCTTCTGAGGCCTTTTGTGACCACTCGTTTCTTTTTACTCCCACTGTACTCTGTACATAGGGCCTAATACCTGTAATACTTTATTCTTCTCCTCTGAGAATAAGCTTCCAGAGGGCAAAGGGCCCACGTCCTATTTATCTCACAGTCCCAGTGCCCAGGATACAGCCTGATAGACAGCAGGCACTACTCAACAGACAACAGACTAAGGGAAGAGGGGCGCCTTCTGACCTGGTGATAGTGAGTGGGGTTCCCTCCTCGCAGCTTAGATCCAGGCTGTCAATACTCAAGTCCAGCTGAGGCTTAGCCTGGGGCTCCCGGCTTTTTAAGGCATCTGTCGCCACCTGGAATTTGCCCAGGTCCCGAAGCTGCTGGTCAGCATGGGCGACCTGGGAAGGAGAGGGCCGGGGGAGAGTGAAGAGGGGCCTAGGCGACGGTCTAATGTGACAGAGGCGAGGGAGTCTGTCCAGCCCAGGCCTTACCTGTGCCTCCAGGCTGCGCACCTGGGTGGTGAGGTGACGGCAGGTCTGCTCGGCCTCCTTGGTCTTCAGCCCAGCCTGCTGCAGCTCCCGGCCTAGCCGGTCCGCTTCTGCCCGCAGCTCCTTGTTCTCTACCTGCAGCTGCTCCAGGCCCCGCAGCTGCTCCTGCAGCTCTTGGTTCTGCTGCTTCTTGGCATCATAATGAGTCTTGGCCTTCTCCATCTGGGCGGGCAGAGGGTGGGTAGGTTGGAGGGGGCTGGGGGTGGGGCAGGGGGCAGACTGGGCCAGGGTCCGGCTTCTCACCTGCAGCTTGTAGTGCTCAGCAGCCTGCTCCTTCTGGCTCAGCTGGGCCTGCAGCTCAGTCAGCTGGGCCTGGAGGCGCTGGGCCTCTTGTTGGCTCTCACCTCCCTGGGCCTGGAAAGCATGAGAAAGGCTGATCAGGGCCACCAGTCTGGCTGCTCATCCCAATCCACTGAGCCTCTTGGCCTCCATGGGTATTTTCAGACTCCTGCACAGTCTCAGGACACAAAAAGTCCTTTTACCCCCTCTCCCAACTCCAGCCCACTGAAATACCACATACCCCCAAAGCCCACCTTCTATAGGAGCTTTCCTTGTCTAGCTACTGCCATTTCTGGAAGAGTTCTAGTGGCCCGCCTTTGCCTTCTTTGAGACCAGGCAAAACTATCTCACTCTCTCTCCACAAGAACACAGTTTCCCTGAGGAAGGACACTGATCCCTGAGGAACACCAGGGTGCAGAGCATGGAGCTAGGCACTTGGCACGTGTGCTGAGGACACGTGATCTCATTTCTCCTCAAAACTGCTCTGGGAAGTAACTATCTCCACTTTAGAGATGGGAGAAACTGAGCTCAGAGATTTAAGCAAAATGACCAGGGCCACAGTGACTAAACAGCAGAGTAAGATTTGAACTTCGGTCCACCTGACTCCAAAGTCTGTGTGGGCTCATTTATGATGTCACCACCGCCTCCTACCCAGACCACAGTCTCCCTGGGAGCAGGGCCTGTGTCCGATTCTCTGTCCACCTACAACACCAACAAGTGCTAAGTCCATAGCAGGCACTGCAGAAGACCATATGCCCTTACCTCTCCCACATCTCCCAGCACTGAGAACCCCCCAAAAGGAGTATAATAAGTATCTATTTATCACGTAAGCATGACAAGGTGTGGAGCACGTGGAAGAAACGGGAGCTCTGAACTCCCACCAACTCCTGTGACCCTAGCTAAAAGCTATGAAGCCTAGAACTGCAAAAAAGCAAATATTAAACCAAATAAGGTGACACCATTGAAAGCATTAAGGATATTAAACTGTGTTGTAATAGTAAATGTCACTGACACTCACTCCGAGATTATAAACTGTCTAGACTAGCATAATCCAATTGAACTTCCTGCAGTGATGGAAATGTTCTGTATCTATCCTGTCCAGTATGGCAGCTACTAGCCACGCATGGCTATTGAGCAGTAGAAATGTGGCTAGTGTGACTGAGGAACTGAAATTTTAATTTAGTTTTAATTTAAATAACCACACATGGCTAGTGGCTACTGTAGCAGACGGCGAAGGTCTGAGGGTTGGAGTCACTCCTGTCTTCCCTGAGAGCTCCCAGTCACAGGCAGGGCTCCTAAGGCTGCCAGACCCCAGGATGCCCCTCCACAGCCCGAGGGCTTACAGAGCAAGCCCCTCACCCTGAGGCAGGCAGAGGCCAAGCCCATCCCCCAGCTGTCCCACCTTCAGCTTCTGCTGCTGCACCTTGCTGGCTTGGTCATGGTCAGCTAGCTTCTTACTCAGTTCCTCCACCTGAGGCAGGGAGGGAAGAGGAGACAAGACTCAGGGGGCCTTCCCCTGGATGTCCAGACAAATTATGGGCTTTCCCCAGACCAGTCCCCAGGGTTGCTGGAAAAAGAAACTCAAGGGTCTTTCTCTGGCTTCTAAGTAGGGAACGGCTTGCTGCCCAGGCTGGATGGCAGGACCTGAGTGTGGTGACCCAACACAAGTGCTGCCAGAGCCACCTGCCCACATGGCCTCTAGCCCCTGCCTGCACAGACAGAGGCAGCAGAGTCGATTGGGGAGCTGACGCCTCACCACCACCCTACTGCTGCCCCCGTTCCCAGCCCCCCACCTTCCCGGGCCAGGACAGGAACAGGGGACCCAGTCTATAACTCCAGCAGACATACTCAACAAACGCCCATCCCTCTTCCTCCCAGAAACTGCCAAAGCAAAAGGCCAGATGCTCAGACCTCTCCCCGATCTCCACAGGCCATTAGGGTTGGCACTAGCAGTGTGGCTGCTGAGATTAGCACCAGGGGTCAGACTGTTGGAAGACGAGAGCAGGGCCAGCACACACTCCAAGCCCACCCTGCTCCCACAGAGAGGAAGAGCAAAGGGAGGGAGGGGACAAGAGGAAGTGTAACAGCCACAAGCACTCCTGGTTCCTCCAGGCATTCCAGGAGCTCAAGCATCATCAGCAAAGGCAGGAGGCAAGGGCTCCAGTGCTAACTGTTTGCTCTTCGGGTTGACTTCCCCCATCATCTCAGGCTCCTCAGAGGTGAGGAGAGGGGGGCTGGACTCCTCAGCAGGCCCAAGGTGACAGGGTAGGAGGGGTGGTGGAGGACGGGTGCTCCCACTAAATACCAGTTTGATAGCCTTGACGTCTAGGGCAGCACAGAGAGATCCGTGTGAGAGCGAGGCAGCCAGACGTTGCCTCTTCTGTCTGGTGGAGGCCCCTCCTGCTCCTCTCAACCTTGGCCTTCCTGTTCCCAGACATCTCTTATTTCATGCTCGGGGTTAAAGCCCCAGAGGGTGATGGGCAGGCGTCCTGAGCTCACAACCCCCCTAATCTGTGGGGGCCGCCTTGCACATCACCCTTCTGGTTTCTGTGGGAAAGAAGGTGGCTGTGTTAAACAAGGCCCACGGCCATCCTGCAAGTCCCCTTAGTTGAGAACCCAAACTCAAGCAGGACTTGGCGGTTTGGGAATCCCTAGGACTGTCTGTCACTGGTTTTGATATAGGAAAGATGAAGCCTACCCTGCCCCTTATCCCTAGCAGATGGAAGTGCAGAAGGGTGAAGAGGCCGACCTTGGGATGGGTGGGATGAGGCCCAAGAGAGGGCCCAGCGCACCGCACTCCGGGGCAGCCTGGGCCTGGGTTCCACGGCTTGACCCTGCCCCCTTCACAAACAGTTCACAACAGGAGCCAGCGGAGGCAAGCTGCAGCCGGGGTCATGCACCGAGACTGGTCACCGCTTAAGCAGCCAGCATTTAGCGAGGACCTCAGGCATTACCTGCTTAGTTTGCTCTCTCTGAAATACCTCTAGCTGCTCCACCTGTGCATGGGGGAGGAGCAACAGAGACAGTGAGATGGGGGCCAAACAGGCATCGGCCCTGCTGCCAGGCTGACCTCACTGAGGCTCTGATCTTTCCCCCAAGAAACTGGACTTCTAGTAATTTTTTAAATGCCAGTTTGGCTCATTGTAGCCCCCAGTGGCTCTAGGGGCCTCCACCAGAGTGTGCAGGTGCCCCTCCTCACCAGTGTGCCTCCAATGGATGATGGCTTCACAGCCGACTCTCCAGGGACAGAGCCTTCAGGGAAGGGGAGGCACCTGATACTTTCTTTAGGACAACAGGGGGCAACAAACTCGAACTCTACCAGCCACCCAGTGAGTGAGGGGAGACAAGACACTGCAATAACGTGGGAGCTGGAGGCCCAGGAGTGCAGAGGGACAATGTCCCAGTCTCTCAGGTCTGCCCGCTTGGGGATGTGGTTGAGTCGGTGCCTCACCTGGGCAGTGAGTTTCTGCCTCTCCTCCTGGAATCGCTGCCTCTCCTCCAGTACCTTGACCTTGGCACCCTCGTACTTGGCAGTCATCACCTCCAGCTCCCGGGCAGTGCTCTGCGCTTCCCGCTGCATCTCAGCTAGACGGGTCTCAGCATCAGCACGTACAGCTGCCAGCTCTTGGCCATACTTCTCCCGGGCCTGGTCCAGCTCCACTTCCAGAAACTGCCGGCCGAGGGTGGCCCGCTCGCCCAGCCCCCGGTTCTCCTCTGCCAGCAGGCCGTGAGCCTTCTTCAGCATGCTCAGCTGCTCTGCGTAGCTGGCCTTCTCCGCCCGCAGCTGCTGGGCTGCTCGCTCCTGCTCTGCCACCTTCTGCCGCAGGGGCACCAGCTCCCCGAGCTCGCGCTGGGCCCGCATCAGCTCCGCCCGCAGCCCCCCAGCTGCCTGCTTGCTCTGCTCCAGCTCCTCCCGATGGCGTTTCTCAGCCGCTGCCTGCTCAGCCTGCAGTTGCTGGCACAGGTGCTTAGCAGGCAGCAGCTCGCTCACCAGGGCCTGTGTGCTGGTGTGCTCCAGCTGCAGGGCAGAGAGGGCCTGCTCCTTCTGGAAGAACTTCTCCTGCCATGCCTTCAACTCCTGGCCCAGCTCTTCTGCTCGCTCGGCCTGCGAGGCCAGCTCCTGCCTCAGGCTCTCAGAAGCCACCCGCTGCTTCTCTGCCTCCTCCCGGAGGCTCTGGACCTCCTCCCGCAGAGCGGAGCTGCGTTCGGCAGCCCTGGCACTGTTGCTGGCCGTCTCCGCCTGGAGCAGGCGCAGCCGCTCTTCCAGCTTCTGGCTCTTCTCTGACTCAGCGATAACCAGCCGCTTCAACTCCTTGCTCTCGCCCTCCTTCTCCAGCACCTGGCGGTTCAGGATGGACACTTCCTCCTCCAAGCTGCTGATGAGGCTGTTTTTCCTCTCAGCCTCCTGCTGGCTCCGTGCCACCTGGGCCTTCCACTCATCCTCAGCCTTGCTGTGTTCTTGGGCCTTGGTGTGGAGGGTGGCCAGCTCCCTTTGGGCTGTGGCTAAGGCGTCCTGTCCGCTCCCCAGCTCCTGCGCCTTCTGCTCTAACTGGCCCCGCAAAGTCTCCAGAGCATCAGCCCGCTCAGCGTGGGAGGCGCGCTCAGCCTCGAGGCTGCGTTCCAGGCTGGAGGCCTTCTCCTGATGCTCGCGGCACTGCTGCTCCAGCCTGCTCACCTCCGCCCGCAGAGCCTCCAGCTCAGGACCTTTTCCCTCGGTCTTTCCAGCAGCCTCAGACTGGGTTCCTGACCCGGAAGCATCTTCTTGGCTGGCCACCCCTGGAGACTGTGGGTGCGCCTCTTCTTTCCGGGCCAGCTGTTCTTTCAGGTGCTCTACAGTTTGCTGAAGCTCCTTCAGCTCTGCCCTCTGGGCTGCCTCCTGCCCAAGAAGCTTGGCCAGCTCCTGGTCCTTCCCCTCCTTTTCCATCAGGGCATGTGCCAGTGCCTCCTGCAGGGCAGCAAACTCCACACGCTGCTCATTGAGGGCATTCTGCAGCCGCATCTCAAGCTCTGCCTTGGCGGCCTTCTCTAGGGCAAGGTCAGCTTGGGCCCGGCCCCGCTCCTGGGTCAGCCGCGCCACCTCCCTCTCCTGCTGCCCACGCTCTTCCTGCTGCTGCCCCTGACTCTCCATCAGCGCAGCCCGCAGCCTCTCCAGCTCACTGCCCATTTGCTCTGCCTCACGCTCCATGGCCTGCAGTGCAGCCTGTGTGCTGCAGAAAGGGCGTCCCTGCTGCTCTTCCAGCCACTCCGACTCTCTGTCTCCTGCCCTCGGGGGCTCCTTGAGTAGCTCCCGGGAGGCCGTCTCTTGCTGCTCACCCGCCTTGCGGACCAAGGCCTCCAGGCGGGCCACCTCCTTACTGGTGGCAGCCATCTTCTCCTGCAGGGCGGAGAGGTCATCTGCAAGCTTCTGGGCCCTGACCTCCTTCTCCTGGACCTGCTGCAGGGCCCTGGCCAGGTTGGCATGGAGCTGAGCGAGCTCACTCTGCTGCCGGCCCATCTGGAGCTCACTGTGGGCCTCTATCCCTGCCACCTTCTCCTTTGCCTCCTGCAGCTCCTGGCGGGCCTTCTCACATTCCTCCTTCAGGGTCATCAGCTGTTCCTGGAACATGGCGCCATACTGTGCCTCCTCTTGCTGGCTATCCTCATACCGCTCGCGCCAGGTGGCCACCTCCTTTGCAAGCTGCTCACACTCACTCTCGGCCTCGCGCTGGGAGGCTATAGCCTCAGCCAGCTCCTGCCGCAGGGCTTCTGTCTTGGCCTGATGGGCCTCCCCGAGCTGCTGTAATCGGGCCTCCAGCCCCTTACGCCCAGCCTTCTCTTCTTCTAGCTCCTTCTGTTCCTGCTTGTGCTGCTCCATGAGGCTCCGAGTCTCTGCCTCCAGCCTGGAGATACGACGCTGCTGCTCTCCCAGTGTGTCTGCGGCTCTGCGCTTCTCCTCTTCCAGGCTGCCCTTCGTGACCTTCAAGGACTCCTCAAGGGCCCGGACCTGCTCCTGGAGCTGGGCCTTCTCCTGGGCCACCCTTTCTCTCTCGATTGCTTTTTGCTGCTCAGACCTCAGCTGGGCCTTCAGCTCTACCACCTGGGCCTGGGCCTCCGACTGCTCCTGGCGGGCTGCCTCGACACAGGCATGGAGGTCCTCCACCTTTCGGCTCAGCTCTGCCTTCTCCTGCTGGGCCTGTGCCACTGAGGCCTGGGCACTGTCCTGGGCTTTGTTAGCAGCCTGAAGCTGCTGTTGCAGGACTTCCAGCTTGGCAGCCTTCTCCTTCTCCAATGCCTCCAGCTGCTGGAGGGCTGCATCCCTCTCCCGTAAAGAGGTCTCCTGCTCCTCGGCCGCAGTGGCCAGTTGCTGGGCATGGTCTCGCCGGGCCGCCTCCTGCTCCTTGGCAGCCTCTTCCAACTGCCGCTCTTTCTGCTTCAGGCTGTTGCTCAGCTGCTCCACCTGCTGGCGGAGAACCTCAGAGGCCTGTTCCTGCTGCTGGAGGGCCTGCGTGAGCTGCGCCTGCTCTGCTTTGGCCTGCTGCTTCAGGCTGGCCAGTTCTTGATCCTGCTGCTGGATGGTGGCGTTGTGGGCAGTGAGCTCGGTGGTCAGCCTGGCTACCTGGGCAGACAGGTGGGCCCCCTCAGCCTGGGAGGCCTGCTCCAGCTCTTCCTTGGCCTTGCTGAGGTTGGACAGGGAGCCCTGCAGCTCGGCAATCAGGCCAGTCAGCTGCTGCTTTTCTTCTTCAAAGTGGCTCCGCTCAGCAAGCAGCTTGGCTTCCCGCTGGCCCCGCTCAGTCTCTAGTGCCTCCACCTGGGCTCGGAGCTGGGCGTTGTCTGCAGCAAGAGTGGCTCCCTCCTGCTTGAGGGTTTCCAGCTGGTGAGAGAAAGAGATAAATGGGGATCAGAACGACTCCTCAGTCACTTTGGCCCCTCTGGGAATTGGAGACCGCCAGAAACCTGAATGTGGTGAACACGGGTCTGCAGCAACCCCAGCAACAAGATCTTACCACTGCCCCTGCGACCCTACCTGCAAGACGTCACCCAGCACCTCGCCCTTCTCCCGGGGTGGATTCTCCCGCAGCTGGGCCAAATGTTCTTCCAGCTGTGAAAGTTTTCCCTGAAGGATTTCATTCTTCTCTTCAAAGCATTTCTGGGAGTAAACAAGAGCCCCGTGTGAAAGGAGGTGAAACAGGCACAGAATTACCACACAAGCCCTCATGAATGTCAACAGAACATGGGACTCTACCACCTTGTTACCAAGATCTCCTTTTGCCCTGACCTAGGGGAAAACTTGTGGATACCAAGGACCTGCGACTATGAGAGACCTGACTTTCTAGCCCTAGTTCCAGGGCTGAATTAAGTAAGGTGACCCGCTAGTTTCTTTCCAAGGCTGTGGAGTTTACTTCATATTTCTTCACTGTATACCCTTCCCCAGACATAACTTGATCCCCAGATTATACAAATACCCACCAACTTAAAAATATCCCAACTGGGCATCCACAACAGCAGCAATCACAGCACCCCTGGTCCCCTGCCCCACTCCACCCACTGTTCACTGCTTAGCATTGAAACACCTACAGGGGGCCAGGCCCTATGCTGGGTGCCTCTCTGAATTTCTCATCTACCCAACAGATCTGGGAGATAGCTATTACCATTCTTTTTTTACAGAGTAAGAATATGAAGCTCAGATGTTAAGTGCCTTGCCCCAGGGCTACACGGTTGTTAATAAGTGGCAGAGCTGGGTTCTTAATAGCAATAATAACAGCAACTAATTCACTGACAGCTCACTTTGCACCAGACAATGTGTGTTAAGTGCTCTATATACATTATCTTATAATGCATAAGGCAGCTACTCATTCTTCTTGCCATTTTAGGGAAAGGATGCTTAGACAGAAAGAGGTCAAGTAACTTGTTCAAGATCCACACCTTATAAACAGCAGAGACAGGACTCATAGGTGCACTGGACTGAGGCCCATTACAGCACACTATTAAGCCCTGAAGAGAAGTCAGTGTAATTCCCAAAGGCCCCCCAAATAAAGCAGTGAAAGGACTTCAGCTTTGAGCATGTCGTCAAAACCGTGACCCTGCCTCCCCAAAGAAGAGGGTTACCTTGTCCTGCAGGGCTGTACTGAGCTCCTTCTCCAGGTGGGCCTGCTTCTCCCCCGACTCCCGCGTGACCTTGCTGTGCTCTTCCGTCAGTTCGTTGAGGGCCCCCTGGAGTTGCTGCAGGTGACTGGCAAACTCCCGCAGCTGAGACAGACAAGAGGAGACCCCATTGTCAAACCTGCCAATACCACTGCTGTCTTAGAGGTTAGTAAAGGGTGAACAGATTTGCATCTTTATGCAATTTGAGCCCCCGGGACTGGATACCTCCAATTATCCTTCCAACCCTCCTCAAACCAATCGTGACTAATCACACCTCTAACTCAGGACTACAAATCAAAATTTAGGGCCACCAGCCAGTCCCTGGCAGCAGCCAATTATAGAGTGAGGAAAGGAGCAAAGTGTGCAGATCTCTGGAGAGACTGAAACAGGACAAGTGCCAGGACATTCTTCTCAACCATCTTTTGGAGAATCATCCACACCAGCTCAGCCCCAAGGGGTTTCCAGGTGGGGACCAGACACCCCAACACTCACCTTAAAAGAAAGGTCCCCATTCTCCTCAGAAAGTTGGTTAATTTTGCGATCCATCTGGCTCTTCTCTGTCTTCAGGTCCTGGCACTGCTTCAGAGTTTCATGGAGCCGTATGGTGAGGCTGCAAGGGAGGGGAGTAGTGAGAGAAGAGTGTAGCCCCCATGATCTGGGGGTGGGGTGGGGCAGGGCACTGGGAAAGACAGCAGGGAGAACTATACCTCTCATTCTTGCTACGGAGCTCCTCAAGCTCCCTGGGCTCCAGCGGACTGGCTGCCTGCTTCTCGTTCAGCAGAGCCAGGCGGTCAATGCGCTGCTGCATCATGGCTATCTGTGCATCTGCCCCAGAGGAGGGGGAGAGGAAAGGAGAGTCAGCGCAGGACTTAGGGGAGGAGGGGGAGGAAGGAGGGGGCATCCGATCTAAGGGAAAGGAAGGAGGGTGGCAATGACAGAATCAGCTTCCAGGAGGTCAGCCCGACAGGCTCAGGGCAGGGCTCTAAGCTCCAGGCAGAGCAACACAGGGGACAACAGAAGAGGCCACAACTCAGGTAAGCCCAGCACATCCCCAGATGAGAATCCCAAATGCTGCCCATTCACACACATCTGCCAGCGAGCCAGGCACCTACCCTTCTCAGTGAGGAGCTTGCGGTTCTCCGCCAGCTCCAGCTCCAGCTCATCTCGATTATTTCTCTCATCTGCAAGCTGCTTCTTCAGCCGTCTCATCTGGAATTGTGGGGTCTGCAGAATGTCACCCATGGGAGAGGCTGGAGAACCTGAGAGGAAGCTGAGGAAGGAGATGGCCCAGAAACCATGGTCAGAGACTGACATGTGAGGGCTGAAGCGACTGACAACAGGAGATGGGGAGCTGGGCTCTACTGAGCACCAGCTGCAAGGCCCAAACACCTGGGTTTTGTCTGCAGGGCTACCTCAGGCTTCGTGACATACCTTGAGAAAATTTCTCTTTCTCCTTTCTCTAAGCCTTAATTTCTTTACCCCGACCCCTAAAAAGGAATGCATTCTCTTTGCCTCTGCAGAACTGTACTGAGAGAAGAGCATAGTTTCCAAGGAAGTAAGAAATTCCATAAATGGAACAGCCTTTGAAAGGCCTTCTGCCCAGGACAGATTCCAGTCAATTCCCCCATTAGCACTGGGACAGGTGAGGACATCCCAGATCTACAAGATATTCGAATCACTCTGACGATGTAAGGAGGCTGGCTGGTCAAGAGCTTAGCCTCTAGTATGCAAGGATTTGAGGATGTTGAGACTCCCAGGAGAAGAGGACCAGCACATACTTGTTCCCACTGGAAGAGGCAACTTTCTGTAGCTCTAGGAAGCGAACCTCCCTCTTGGCCTGGTGGCTGGGTGGGGAGAGTTCTTCAGATGTGGTACTGGAACAGGGGGAAGGGACAGGAGCTGGAGGTGAAGAAGCAGACAAACCACAGAGACGTTAGTTAAGAGGGTAAACAGATCTGCATCTTTATGCAATTTGAAAACTCATCTTAGTGGGAATGAATCCAGACACTTATATGTAAGCTGCAGAGGGAAGCCCCTGGACAGAACTTGAAGTCTGCTGTCTGGGTTATTCAGAGGTCAGTGCTCTAAGCCAAATCAAGCAAGGCACTTCCATTTCCATGGATCACCAGTGCTCAAAGAGCACAGTGGAATGACAGTGTCCTCCCAACGACCTCTCGGGTCAGAGCCACAAGCCTCCTTTCTGAACCCTTCCATTCTGATACTTTGCACTGCCGATGTGACCTCTTTCTCAAACTCTCCTCTTCCCTTGGTTTCCATAGCCACCTTCACATGGCCCTCCTACCTCTCAATCCCCATCTTAGTCTTCCACACCTGCTCCTCCCTCTTCCTCCCACCCTCCAAACCCCAGAGTTCTGATGTGGCCCCCTTGCTCTGCCCACATTGACGCCAGGCTTCAATGGCTATTCCTACATGGACTTGCAAGCCCACAGCCTGGCCCAAAGCCCACTCCTGCATTCTAGGCTCACATCTGCAACATCTCCACCTGAAGGGCTCACAAGGAACTTGAATACGAGGAACATCAAATTCAGCAGCTGGAAGAGAACTTGGCTAGACCCACACCTTACATCCTGTCGCCATTAGACGGCTCTTGTAAACAAGCAGAGCCAGCGCTCTTTCTAGAGCACTTTCAGAAAGACTCTTGGTATATTTGATACCTCTCTGTTCTGACACTTATTCCTTATACCTTCTGGTTTATGTATCTGCCTTTCACTCAGAACGCAAGTTTCATGTAGGGAAAAAACATTTTTAAGACTGTACTCCCAGCTTTTAAGCCTAATGTAATGATTATGTAAATAATAAAAAACAAAAAAAGATGTATGGGCAGGTGATTAGGGAGAACCTACAGCAGACATGATCACCTACAAATGTCCTGCTTAGCTGCTACCAGGCACAAGACTGAGCTCCGTGGGAACTGGGATGTTGGTAACATGGCCCAGAAATCAACCTGCTCCTTCACATACATTTCCTGAGCACCAACTCCGTGCCCTGTGTTGGGCACTTCCTGAAACCTTGGGATCCTAGCAGTCTCCAGCTCAGAAAAGAGGGGATCCTTGGGAGTGCGCCCTACTTACCTTTCTGCAAGAAGTTCTCTAGGTCCTCATTCAGATTTAGCCCATCCTCATGGTCCAACACAAATTTGAGAATGACAGCTAACTCAGCCTGGGCCACAGAGAGATAAAGAGAATTACTTAGGTGTTCAGGAGGCCTGAAGGGATGTGCCAGCCATGGGAGCCAGCCATGGGAGCCTGCTGGAGCCCATTCCTCCTCTCAGAGCCTAAAGCCTCATGGTCCAGCCGAGAACATTCCACCAGAAATGTGTTCATCCTACTTGCCCCTGGCCCCTCTTCTCCCCTAAGATGTACCCAGGGTCACAGAGGTCCTAACTGACTTCACTCCTGACCACAAGAGACGAGAACAGGGGAGCAAAGTAACTCAGTAAGAAAGCTTTTATACATAACTAAGATGGCTTCTTCCAGCTGACCCTCACTGTCGTTCTTTGAGTGAGAACACCTCCAGGGCTCATCCAAAGCTTATCCACCAGCTCAGCTGTAATATCTTCCCTTCTCTGTGTGAATTCCAAAGCTACAGAGTCGATCTGATTTTCCTGGCCAACTCTGTAGTTCCTTATTCCTTTAGACTTTTTTCCCTACCAGGTCTATGATCAGCTTGGAGCAGAGAAAAGGCTGAAGGAAGGAAGAAGCCACCCATCCCTCCCACGCCACCACAACCCAAACCCAGAGACGAGCCATGAGCTAAGTGAGGACGAAATGGGATGACTCAACATTTCTACCACTACGTGAAAGGTCACAGCTCTCTGGACACTGGCCCACCAGTCACCTACATTACCCACTCTGGCATCCCAGCTGCTTCTGCTCTGGGAAATAAAGGACAGCTGCTCATGCAGGAAGCAATGACAACATCAGGACCCATATGGCAGGTAGTTCCTGGAAACCAGGTCAATTCCCTTTATAATGAAGCAGATGCACCAACTCCTCTTCACTTAGGGAGCATGCAGAGGAGGGGAGAGGAGGTAATCACTCTGAGCTAGACTGCCATGCTGGACAAAGACATTCTCACTAATCCTTCCCACTAGACGAAAGGAGGAACAAATAGAGTGACAGTTTGTGTAAAACACACACATATACCAGAACACATTTATGAAAAAGAACAATTTCTATGTATTATCCAAACACAGTTCAGTTACACATACAGGTAAATACATACACCTGAAAAGGACTTCAAAGTATGTCTTTTAAAAGTTAGCAGTTATTGCTGAGAATGAGATTACTGGCAACTGTTCTTTCCTTCTTTCTGCTTTCCAATATTTTCCAGACTTTCTATAGTGAATGGCTATAACTGCTGTAACATAATTTTTTAAAAGAACAATATATGTTGTTTAAAGAAAAGCAAATGAGGTGAGGTAAAGCACAGGGCTCAGCCTGCTGGGTGGGGTGGAGACAGAAAACCTTACCTGAATCTTGTATTCAAACTGTTCCCAGTCCCTGGGACTTCTGGAGCTCATGGTGGAGTGGTATAAGAGCAGCATGGTCATCTAGAAGCCAACCAGGACGCAGTCACCAAGGGGGGCTGTCTCTCTTCTCAGCCCCCAGCCCCTGCCCTGCTCTAGGGACTCTGAGCCATTCAGAGACCCTTCCAAAGCTCCTAGAATTCAGCAGCCCCAGACCACTGCCCTTATGTACACCAGGAAACATTTGATTGAGAACTCAGTGCACACTGCGCAAAAAGCTGGGTGCCAGAATTCCTGCACAACTAAATTCCTGGACTCATGGAACCCTGGGTATGAAGCTTAAGGCATCCTCTACAGGCCAGCAAAAGAAGTAGAAGAGGGAATGAAGTGGACTGAACTAAAAGGAAAAACATGACAACAGCTGGGTGAGGTCTGATTCCCGCCAGGTCTCTATCGAAGCCACAGTAATGGTCTAATAAACCTCTGTGTTGTAAGGATGGGCTCCTAGTATCCTTGGCTGAATCAGTCAGTGCTTGAGCCAGGTGGCTGCCTGTTCCTACCTCTAACTGCCACAAGTCCCCACCTCTAACTGCCACAAGTCCCCGAAATAATGCACCTACCACTTCTTCTGGGTTAAGAGAAGGCCCTGCAGGCCCCTCCAGGACCACCTCCAACTCCCACCAGCCTGGTATTCCCCAAGTACCTTGGCCAGTTCCAGCTCTGACCCCTCCATCACCTTCTGCACTGACACCAGGCATTCTGGCGAAGAGGGATGTTTTCGGTTTTCTGTAACGACAACAGTGTAAAAAACAGTGTGAACTTTCTGAGGACCATCATACAGAGTCAGAGGAGCAGAACAGCGGTCTCTGGTGGGGCTAGGAGACACAGGGCTCCTTATTCCTACGTCCTCTCTCCTATGACATACACGGTTCTACCTGAAGTTAGTTCCATCCTGGGTCAGTCCAAGGACTATAGGGACAGTTCAAGCAGAAAAAAAGCTGGGAATTCACAGCAGCTCTGGAGCATGACGTTGCACTCACCCACCCATGTACCAACTCCCACTCAGCACCAGAGATTTCAGGTCACCCTAGAGTCTCATTCCAACTGAGGTCCACAAAGGAAGCCTGCCTGCAGCTGAGTCAGTCTAGGGCGGGGGACACCTGGTTCTTATGCCGCCTGAGTGGCTGGGCTCAATTACTAACCCCTTGCTTTACCTAACTCCATTGCTGCCTTTTCTTATAATTCTCCTGACGTGGAGATGGTAGACAGTTCCCATGTCAGAGGTGAGGACTGTGTCCACAGCTGTACAAGGGAGAAGAACTGACAGGCACTGTGCCTGAAGCTTTGCATGTGTTCTTACTTACTCTACCCATCAACCTTAAAAGTAAGTATCATCATCTTCATCTTACAGACAGGGAAACTATATCCAGAAAGGTCACACAAGCAATGAGTAGAAGGGCCAAGATCTCAATCACCTATCACCTAAGCAATTAGTTCAATGCTATCTAGGGAAAATATTTTTCTTGCAAGGGGAAGAGGGTAACATGGATCCTTCTGTCTTCTTGCAGTGGGGAGAACAGAGCCCAAGGTGGTAAGTCCCCAAAACCAACTCTCTGGCTCTACCTGGATCTCAGAGATGGGCTCTGGGACTGAAGGGATGCACGTCCCTGAATGGTGCAGGCATCACCAGACCCAGGGACGCTGTCCCAGTTGTACTCATCTGTGTGGTACAGAGCGGGCAGCCTTGAGCCTTTGCTCCTCCAGACTTCTGTGACCTGGTTTTTCTAGACGCCCAAATCCCAGGAGCTGAGGAAGTAGCTCCTTCCCATCTAGATAAGAAAGGTGCTTACTCTGCAGAAAACTGCACACAAATTCCAGTCTCTCTGGCACCGGATGCTGTAGCAATTGTTGCCCCTCATCAGTGCCGTGGCTAGAAAAGAGCAAATATTAGGACCAGAGTATTTAGCAATCCTTCCCTCCTTGCTACTGCATTACATACCGCCTTCCCATCCCTTCAGGTTTGGTCTGTGCTATATCAGGGAGAGAACCAGACCAGATGCTGGAAGCACGGGAGAGGATACTGAGAAACCGTGTGCCCAGAAGAAACTGTATGGTGGGTGAGGACTTGAGGCATGAGGTCCTCCTGGAAAAGGTGGCACTTTGCCAACCCATTTGTGAGTATCAAAAAGCTCTCCCCAGAGGAGATGGAGGCAGCACAGATGAATGAGCAGCTAAGGTGGAAAGTCTGGAATGGGTCAAGTGTAACAAGGTCAGGATGCCTGGGAACATGGCTAGTGAGTGAGAGAGGACTATGGAAAGGGAAAAACAGATCCAAGAACTGAAAGAACAGGAGGGAACAGGCTCTGAAGTAACAAGGAAAAGTTCAACATATACTAGGCTGAAGGCTGAGGTGGCTAAAGCCTCCAAGAGGCCAGGCCAAAGAACAATCTCTTAATTTGTGCGTGGCCTTTGCCGTGCTTGTTTAAGTGGAAAGGCAAGCAAAGTGTGGAGAGCAATGAGGGCAGGGAGTCAGCAGGGGGAGCTCTCACACAGCCCAAGCCCCTGGGCCCTGACTGCTCAGCCTAAGTGCAGTTTCATTTTCAGAAAGCTGACTTCTCTGTCTCGGCTACGGCTGAAGATACTGATTAAAAAGCCTCCTGTTCCTCAGAACCCAAATCTGTGAGTTTCAATTAACTTTCTAGAACCCTTCATTGCCAGATATCCTGCAAAGCACAAGAAGCATCCAAGCCAGACCACGAGAGTAGCTTCCTCCATCTTCCACATGATTACAAAGGCTTCTTCCAAGTGAACCCCCTGACAAGAAGCAGTCTGAGTAGCTGGTCTGTGATTAGGGACACTTAAAAAGTCTTTGAGAGATGCTCACCTCCTCACAAATTCCTCAAATAGCCATATTCCCTACCGCCCCCTTCGCCGAATCTGTAATGTTGTGACATCTTGCCTCAGCATAGAGTAGTGATTTACCTAAATGTATTCCGTTAGATAAATATAACATGCATTATTTCCTAAACCTAGTGGACCACAAAACCTCTCTCTTTTCCCACCAAATCCCTGGGATACATACAGTTGCATGGAACATGCTTTGGAAAATGTTGGTCTTGGAGAAATTCAGCCCATCCTTTAAGACTGCATTCAAGTCTCATTCTCTGGCAGGAAGCCATCTAGAACCACTGCTAATTATGTCTCCCCTCATCTCCTCCTGTAGAAATTCCTACAGCATTCATGGATACAAGTGCATCATTTATAACTGACCACTGTGTGAGATGAAAGCTAGGAATATAGCAGGTGCCAAGTTGCTGAGTACACATGGACTGACAGACAGGTGAAGGATGCTTTTTACTGGGAAGAGCAGAGGTCAGTGTCAGTAAGACAAATCAGGGCTTTAAGTTTTCTGGGAAAATGCCTCCACTAAATTTGCTATGCAAGTCTCAGAGATATCAAAGAGATGGGATACCCTTTTTCCTTCAGGCTATTCACACTCAGAAAAGCAGAAAGGGAAACTTGTCAGAGAGGTCAACTCTAATTGATTTTCTCAGAAGGCCAAATGGCCAAAGAACAAGCTCTTGTTCAATTCCCACAGCTTCTATCTGCCACAAACGCTGCCATCTTCCACTGCCTTTCCCTGAAAACCAGGCACCTGATTTTGGTTAGCAACAGTAGGAGCATCAGAAATTAAACAGCCAGAACACATTCACCAAGAAGGTCTGTTTTTCCCAAAGGAAGTTGGTATGCATTGTCCTGGATCTGAGATGGAGATCGAGGTTAACCTGGAATTTCAACAGCCCCTCCCTACAACACACACACACATACACACACACACAAACACACTCACACACACATACACACACTCACACACACACTCACACACTCACTTTCCCTCCCCGCCCCTTCACCTCTCTCTTCTAGTCAGCACCTCAGCAGCTCAGGAAGCACCTTAGAAAACAACTTGGAAAATAGGCATCTTGAATTTCTGACCCTCCCTATGAAAATTTCCCACCAGGTTATGAAACTACAGTAGCTAAACCAAGAACATAGATCGTTACCCCTGGACACATCTACTGCTCTTGTCATCAGGCCAAGGAAATTTGTCTCCTTAAAAGCAAAAGCTCCTTGATCAATTCTTTTTTTTTTTTTTTTACATTTTTTATTGATTCATAATCATTTTACAGTGTTGTGTCAAATTCCAGTGTTCAGCACAATTTTTCACTCATTCATGGACATATACACACTCATTGTCACATTTTTTTCTCTGTGATTTATCATAACATTTTGTGTATATTTCCCTGTGCTATACAGTGTAATCTTGTTTATCTATTCTACAATTTTGAAATCCCAGTCTATCCCTTCCCACCCTCTACCTCCCCCCCAGTAACCACAAGTCTGTATTCTCTGTCCATGAGTCTATTTCTGTCCTGTATTTATGCTTTGTTTTTGTTTTTTAGATTCCACATATGAGCGATCTCATATGGTATTTTTCTTTCTCTTTCTGGCTTACTTCACTTAGAATGACATTCTCTAGGATCATCCATGTTGCTGCAAATGGCATTATGTTGTCAGTTTTTATGGCTGAGTAGTATTCCATTGTATAAATATACCACATCTTCTTTATCCAGTCACCTGTTGATGGACATTTAGGTTGTTTCCATGTTTTGGCTATTGTAAATAGTGCTGCTATGAACATTGGGGTGCAGGTGTCATCCTGAAGTAGATTTCCTTCTGGGTACAAGCCCAGGAGTGGGATTCCTGGGTCATATGGTAAGTCTATTCCTAGTCTTTTGAGGAATCTCCACACTGTTTTCCATAGTGGCTGCACCAAACTGCATTCCCACCAGCAGTGTAGGAGGGTTCCCCTTTCTCCACAGCCTCTCCAGCATTTGTCATTTTTGGATTTTTGAATGACGGCCATTCTGACTGGTGTGAGGTGATACCTCATTGTAGTTTTGATTTGCATTTCTCTGTTGATCAATTCTTAAGTCCAAAAAAAGCATGCTGCACCCTACTGTATGTTACAACTTGAGGCTGTCTCACCTAGCTGCCTCTATTTTAATGATGTTAAAATTAAACTATAGGTTAGGTATTGCCTGCCTAATGTTGTACTGGGCATTGATATTAATTGTCTAGATCTATTACTTTCATCAGGGTTTGTAGAATGTTGATTTATAGGTGGTGCATAACTCCACCTATGAAGTATTCTTGAAAAAAATCTTAGGCTAATCAAGTTTAGATTTAATCACCAGTTTACAGGCAATGGGGGGAAAAAGAAGAACAAGTTAAGCGGTATCATGATGATGCAATTAGCAAAAGTCAGAATTTAGGCAGTTCTATGGGATAAAAAAAAAGGAGTGGGGTATGGAGGTAGAAATGAGTAGGAAATAATACTGGTAGGAGGAGATGGGCCCCTGATGAAAGCTCTTGAATACCACAGCTAAACAGTTTTAATTTCAACCTCCTAACAGCAAAGAGTCACTGAGGTCCAACAGCTCTGGAGCACCACGATGAAAGCAGGATGGAGAAAGGTTGCCGAGATCACATATATAGGAATACCCTGGAATAAGGACAGGTCAGAGCCCCAGAGCAGACTCCCAGAATACTGTGAGAGCACGGAGACTTGAAGGCACAAGAGTGAGGAAGCCTTAGGATGAGACAAGAGTGAAACCTCCCCTGTAGAGACACACAGTGACTGAAGGATGAGTCCTTGCCTCTGGGTCCCACACTGGCTTATGATATCCCAATCGCGCCTATGTTTTCTGGTCATAGTTGTCTGCAAGGAAAGGGAGTAAACGCAGTCCCCACCCCAGCATGCAGCTTCACTGAGAGGCTGAAGAGGAATGTGTTACAAACTCACATGCTGTCAATGATCTTGATGAAGACGCTGCAGTCCTGGAGCTGAAGCACAGCCTGCACTGGGTCAGCCACACGCAGACTGTTCACCTGTGACACAAAAGGAAGAGCCTGGTGAACCCAGTGTAGGTGCAAGAAGCACTGTGTGTCACTCCTTTCCCTAGATATTGACAATTCTGCTTGCGAGTGCCTACAGCTGTAGCTAATGGAATGAAGAAACAGGTGATTCTAGGACTATTAATTCTAGCAAAGGAATGCTGCTGCACCCACACATCCACTGACAGCCACCTGAATGCTGCCATAAGAGTCCTTCCTTTGGCTTCAACTAAATAAGACCTTAAATTCTCCTAGGATGTTCCAGCACTTGGGATACACCTTAAACATAATTAGGCATAAAATTGTTCTAGGATATACTGATAGTTTCTAGAAGAAATTCATACCACCATTGCCTCTAGAGAGAAGAATTTGATGGCTGGGAGTCAGAGGTGGGAAAAAGAAAGGCTTTTTATATTTTACAGCCGTTTGTATCTCTTGAATATTTACACTGTAAACCTTTGTGACTCAAACTTTCACATTATAGCCCTTTATATCTCTTGAATTTTGAAATATCGATTCAAAATTTAGCTTAAATATTACACGTATTTTATACACTCCCACCCAGATATAAAATTTTGTTATTAATGCATTTTAAAATTCTTTCCAGACATAAAACTTTGGCTAAGGCAGGGAGAAATAATGGCGGAACAAAATAATAGAGAAAAAAGGAGGGAGGAAGGGAAAAAAGAGCTAGGAACCCCAAAGAAAAACTTATCAATTCTGATTCAATCGCATGTTCCCTTTTTTTGCCTTCAGGCAGGCATTCATCTAAATCAGTCTTTACCACTAGAAAGTTCACCAGCAGTCACATGCAAATGAATCAGATACATAGGTTATTCAACAAGCATCTATGGCTGCCTTCTAGAGAAAAACCTCACGAGTTCCAAAGGTACCAAGTTCAGAAGCCTGGGTGGAAATTTACCTTTGTATTACCTTATTAGGAAGGAAAGGTTTGCTAAGTCAATCCCATATGCAGAACAGAGGGAAGACAGAGATATTCTACTTTACAAGGTACTTTTAAAAAACCTCAGAATAGTGGTTATGTGCAAATGAGTAGATTCTATCGCTTATAAATGTGCTCTTTATTTTTTAATTAAAGTATAGTTAATGTACAATGGTGTGTTAGTTTCAGGTGTACAGCACAGTGGTTCAGTATTTTTGAAAATTATATTCCATTATAGGTTTTTACAATTATAATGGGTATAACTCCCTCTGCCATACAGTAAATCCTTGTTGCTTATCTATTTTATATACAGTAGTTTGTATCTGTTAATCTCATACCCCTAATTTATCTCTTCCCCTTAAATGTGCTCTTTCAAAGGAACTGGGCTAGGGGCTCCCAGACAAGGATTCAGAGTCCAGCTCCTCCACTAACTTGCCAAGAACCTTTATTACCAACTTTCTTTCTATACCTATCTTCTCACTTGTCAAATGGATGGAATCCCCACCTTATCTACCTTAAGGGATCAGTGTGTGTTCAAGTGGGACTGTGGATGCAAGAACACGTTAAAAAAATAAAAGTACTAAATGCAAAGCACCATTATGGTTAATAAAATTAAAATAATGAAGTAGATCCAGCAAAATTTCTACTTCTTAGTAGTTAAATTAGCTGCCTGCACTGGAGGACAAAAGGATTAAAAAAAAAAAATCAGTGATTCAGCTACAGAAACTATAGTATTTATTTCCATTAAATACTTGTAAATTAAGAATACTTTCTAGATAAATCTAAATTAAAATAGGTTGAAAGTAAAAAAGTTTTTAAAGAGTGGACTATAGGGGGGTTTCAGCTCAGTGGTAGAGTTCGTGCCTAGCATGCACGAGGTCCTGGGTTCAATACCCAATCCCTCCATTAAAAAAAAAAAAAAAGATAATAATTAAATAAATAAACCTTATTACCTCTCCCCTAACAAAAACAAGTAAATAAAAAGATAAAATTTTTAAAAAGAGTGGAATATAAAATATGACCTTTCATTGGAGTCTTAAAGATAATAATTTATATCATCTTTGGGGGGGGACTAGATCTTATTAGAAAAGGCCAGTGAGAATTCTCTAGGAAGATTCTGAATATTCCAGGCCAAGGTCCTTCTCTACCTGCTGAAAATGAAGAGACTGCCAAGACTTAAGCATCCCAAAATCATTTTCTTTTAATACCTGCAATCTAGGTAAAACATTCAAGGACTATGAATGCTTATTTACTAACAAGATTGAAAAAAAAAAAAAATACCAGGAGGAGGGTATAGCTCAGTGGTAGAGTGCATGTTTAGCATGCATGAAGTCCTGCGTTCAAGCCCTAGTACCTCCATTAAAATAATAATAAATGAATAAATAAACCTAATTACCTCCCCCTCAAAAACCAGAAAAAAATTAAAAGAAAAAAATCATACCAGCTAGCTGATTTAAAGTTACCTAAGGAATCTAGATTCATCTCATACCAGTTCAGTAATAATCCAGCAATTGTTTCTTTCATGAATATAAAAATGTATTTTCTTCCTGTGCATTATTTTGCTCTCAAAAGAGAAATCATTTGAAAGTTGAGGAACTAGAGAAGCTCTTTCATCTCTTGTCAGGGTATAAAATGTGAGTGAAGGCTGAGCTCACTCAAGAACCCAGGAGCTGCCTGTAAGGTTTTCAGGGTCACTTAAGGTTGTTGAATCTTAAAGTTCCCCATTCTCTGTAACAATTTATTCACTATGATTACTGGATACAGAATAATTTCAACCCAGATTTTAAGTTAAATGAAATATACATTTGTTTTTACATTATAAAATAAATTACTGAAAATCTCGGGGGAACAAACATTCTTTCTAGTATTTTTAATACATGCACTTATAGCATTTTCATTTTATTTCCTTCTAGTCTTTCTTCCTAGGTTATTTTTTAAAAATCACAGCTGTGATTGTCACATGCGTATGCTTGTGTGTGCTCTATGCCACTCTTCTCACTAACATAACAAGCATCATTTCATGTAGTTAGTGTCATAAAATCCATTTTAGCTGCCTAACTTGTTTAAACTGAAAAATTATATGCAAATAAATTATATGCAACTATATCTTAATATACTAATGCATGTTCATTGTGATTTTTGAGAAAAGTATATAAGTATCCGCTGTTAAATAAAACTAGTCTTGTATGTGTTCTTCTCTGTAAAGGTAGTAGTCACTATAAAAACAAGTCTAGGACCAAAATAATAAACTGATAAAACAATGTGGTTAAAAGATCCCCTAATACTCAGTTAATTCAGTGAACCAGACACACAGATATACCCCAACCAGCCTTTTCTTAGGACTGAAAGGAGGATAGGGACAAGATAATGTTTCTAACACAGAAACACTGAAATGTAAGTATAAAATATAAATATACCCATTTTAAACTATACAACTAAAATTTGCATCTATTTCAGAAACTGAAGACTAAGAATACACATTTTGTACATTAAACACGTATTCCTGACTAAAGATTTGAAAGTGATTAAAGACAATGTCTTATTAAATCCACCCTACTTGGACATTAAAAATTTTCCTTAAAATAGTCCATAATTTTTAAGTTGGCTCTTTAACTGGCCCTAACTGATTAGTAGTCAGGGTGACTATAAAATACCCTGTGCCAAATAGCAAGCCCAGGCAATATTTCTATAGTTAAGTGTTTTTTACACACATTATCTCATTATCCTTATAATAACTCCATGAGGCCTTACTATTACTTTTATTATTATTATCTCCATTTTTAAAATGATGTGCTAAGAGGCTAAGTAACTTGTCTTGGGTCATACAGATACATCAGAGCAGCGATTCTAAGCAGAGTTATCTGAACTTAAGGCTCATGCATGTCATGTCACCATCACCATCTGTGGCCTCTTCTGTTTCTCTGTAGCTTTAAGTTCCCAATGCTCAGTATTATTTTTTCATTGGCCATAGTCTTAGGCAGAAGTACATGAAAAGACCTAGCAGAAGGATTTTGGTGAAGTGATCAAGAAGGCACCAGGAGGTCAATGGAAGCTGACAGAAAGACAGTAAAGAAAGCAAGGAGAACCTCGCCCTGAGATTAAAGGCCTTTCAAGACTAAAGTCCTTACACGTCAGTGAAATTCAGTGTCAACTCGATTTCAGAAAAATACACAAGGAGCAAATGAAGATGGGTTTCCATGCTGTTCCACAGCCACCCTTCCCATGACTAAAAGGGAATATATACATCAGAGAAGCCTCTTCTAAACTACACAAGTTGAGTCATGGACCACTTGTCAGCAACAATATCAGCAGAAATCATAAAAGTTAAAAACTCAGAGAAAAGGCAAAGGAAAATTGAATTTCCCTTGTCTATCTGGAGAGAAGACTCTACATAGCCCTGGCCCCAAGAAAACTTTTCTGGAGAAGGATGGCAGACAAAGGAGAGGAAGACCACTCACCCAGGAGAGGAGTGCAGCCACCCGGGTGGCATGGAGCGTCATCTTGGTAAAAGCAGACAGTCACCCCAATGCACCTGGAACCCAAGAGAAGAACAGTTAATTGTATCAGATATCCATGATGAAGGAAGAGAGGGAAATGATTCCATTTACCGGCTCTGAACACTTTTAAATAAATCACTCTTTACTCAGCACTTAATCCACCAGGGCATGATGGGAGTTTTTAGAGATCTCAGAGTACACATCAAAATTACTCTAAAACTTACCATGTCAGCTGACAGTAAAGAATCCTGCATTTAATTCAATGCCCACAAGCTATACATACAATCTTTCTGTCCCACAGAATATACAACATTCAAAGTTGGCCTTCAATCCTGCTCTTTGGGACATGGTGTCCTTAAAACATGGTACAAACATGGTTTTTCAGACATATCTAGGTCTGAATGCTGATTCCATGTCACCATGGTCTTGTGACCTTGGACAAGTAACGTAACTTCTTTTAGACTCAGTTTCCTCATTTGTAAAATGAGATCCACAAAAACCTCTCTGGGTTACTGCGATGCTTCAAGATAAAGCAAATAGCACAGTCCCTGGGACACGGGAGGTATTCAATAAATGATCACTGTTTAGAAGCAAAAAGGTTGACTTCTGGCTCTCTCTGCAGGTACCCAAACTCTACCCAATTAACAGTAACCAAGTTCTGGGGGAAACCTCTTCACATTCTGGATTTTCATATCCCCCAAAGAAATGTCAAAGATATGGTTCAAATGAGGGCCCGGATGAAACCAAATTCAATTCTGACAGAGGTCCCACAGGATATTTAATGAGACATTAGGTATTTGTCCTGGTAGTCTTTCTCCCAATTTCCCTTCCCAGTGGGAATCACCCATTTGCCTGCCGCCTGCCCAAGAGACTAGAGACCTGGTGACTAAATATTCTCTAACACCTCCAAGCAGCCCCCATAATTCCCACAAATCTTCATGAGAGCAATCAGCCCCCACTCTCCTCCTCCTGCCATAGGTGTACTCAGTCTGTCATGACTCTAGAAGGAGGAACAAGAGCCACATCACCTATAACTCTCCCCACACATCAGCATCTCCAAGGTGTAGGTTCTGTGGAACCAATATTTGCTAAGCACTTTCTGTATACAAAGTGCTGGGTATAAGAAAGACATCATTCTTGTCCATAAGGTGCTCACTGTCTAGTAGGGGAAAGAGATAAATAAATCTGATAATCCATTCCCTATCATCTCTTAAGCCTTCCTATGCAAGTGTACTCTGCTTATCAACCAACCAAAAAAGTTATTTTCTTAGTCCTTACATAGGTCCATCCTGTGCTGGAAGCTATGTGGGAAATGGGAGACAATGACACAGTCTCTGCCTTTGAGGGGCTTACACTAGGGTGACGAGTAAAATTAAACATACAAGAAGCAGTAAATAATAGAAGAAAATAATTAAATGCTAAATGTAGCTAAATGCTAATTATAATTAATTGCTTCTTGACCCTACAAAACCCAATGGATTCCACCTATCATACCAAGGTCACAGCCTTGGAAATGAGCCAATTCACCTAGGCTTTTGCAAAAGCAAGCGAAGGGGTTAAAGGAGTTCTCAGGAAAGAGAGAATCTAAGGGACCCAAGTGTTCCTCAGTCTTAGATGATAGTCACCCAATATGGCCTATCTATGGGCACTGACTACCTAGCTTCCTAGGTAAGATGAAGACAAGATGAAGGCAGATGGGCCTCAACTACTGCACTGCAAAACCTAAAGTTTGGACAACCTAAAGTTAGAAGGACCACGCTTGGTCCTTGTAGTGAAGGTGGCAATGTCCAAATGCTTTACTGTGACTTCTTTAAAGAAAGAAGAAAAAAGGTCTGAGCTATTCGCTCAGGAACAAGGGAAATGAATCCCAGATCACCTTCTTTTTATCCCCACTGCTGCCTCTAGACTTGCTGTCCTTTTGGTGAGAACCAAAACTTCAGTCAGAAATTTTATTTGCAACCGGAGGCAAATCTTGCTCCCTCTAAGAGATTCCACAGCTGTGTTGCTAAAAATGACCTGAGGTTTAACCAACCTCTTCCCTTCATCTCAGAGGCAATACATAAAACCCTCATCTCCTCCCAGGGGAGCTGTCTAAAACTAGTTCCACTGCTCAGGAAAATTGGTGTCAAGGCCAAATGCCTTCTTCTGTGCTCCCCAGGCATAGGAACAGGCAGAATCCAATATTCAACATGAAGGAAAACCTTATCAGCTCAAAGCCCACAAAGGAGCACTTTCTCAGAGACAGGACACTGGGGTGAAAGCCTTTAGGACAACCCAGCCATTCACTCTTCAATGAATGACAAGACAGTGGCACAGCTAGTTAGTCTTCAGCACTGGGACTACAGCTTTAAGCAAGCCTTGGCTGGAAACCCGAGGGCTCCCAGCCAGAACCATCCTCCCCACCCTCCCCCTGAAATCTGAGGCAGGCCCCACCCAGAAGACTGGGTGATGGTGATGGAAAAACAGATCCCCGCGATTGTAGCCTAGAACCATTTCACAGAAGGATCTGCTAATATCCACCCCAACTCGATCAGGCAACACCCCCCACCCCACTCTCCAGACCCCCAAACCCCCAACAAACAAAATTTCAAAATGCAGGCTCCTCTGTGGACACCTTCAGAGTTCCTGTCTACCTGTTTCTTTGAAAAGAAGTGTCCCCAGAACCCAAAACAGAAGCTTTACAGAGCTGATAAAACACCTTCATTTTTCTCTGGGCTAAAGAAGGAACCAAGACACAGAAGAAGCTGCCTTATAAACTAAAGGCCTTGCATCCTTTTTGCATTTCAAAACGGACATAATGCAACTCCTTCACATCAGGACCAATTCCCACATTTATAGTAGCCCCTTTATGTTTCCAGAGAAGATATATCAGGACAAGGAGAGTGACACTCAAGAGATACACCATCACTGGGCCTGCACCCTCTCTGGGTCTTAAAGAGTTAAAACCTAGCCCTGGTTTCCTACCAGGGCTGAAGCTAATGAAAACCACCTGCTCAGATGCAAGGACCAAGACTGGAGGGTCAGGTTGCTCAGCTCTGGGGTCTATTCTGGAAAAGCTTCAGTTTTAAACACTGACCAAGCGATAGGCCAAAGGCCAGAAGGTCTGAGTCATGGCAGCACTGTTCTCCTTACCCTGTCCCCTAGCCTGGGTGCCAGCTCCTTTTGAGACCACGTCTTAGCCACTTACTGTCCTCCTGAACACTGGCCCTGCCCCAAGATAACACCAAAGTGACCTTTGGTCCCAGACAGCTACAGAACTGTACTGATCACTCAGCTCACAGGCCCTGACCTCTGCTGGACTGTCAGTCTTTTAGGTGCTAGCTCACAGTCCCAGAATTTCAGGGCTCAAAGCCCACAGAAACTCCCTCTTCAAAGGGTCCTGCCCCAAGACCTGACCCCTCTCTACTCCATGATTCCCAAGGCCCACAGTCTCACAGCTCATAAGGGAAATAGCTGTCCCAACTGTGTACCCATGCTCAATGGCAAGATTTACTGCTTACCCTGACAGACTGTCTGCCTGTAGCCATAAGAATTCCAAGCTACATAAGCCTTTCTAGAAGAGATAATACACCCCAGCATCTGAGAGAGCCCCCACGTCCAAAGAGTGAACACCCTGATCTTGAGGGTGTTCCTCATCCTCTCACAGGTCAGGAGGCACAGGCAAGCAAGTACCCAGACCCCATCTGGTAGGTCACCCCCAGAGCGGCCCAGCAAAGGCCTCATCATAAAGAACAGAATAGGAAATATCTTGCTAGTATATCCCCTGGCTCAGAGGAGGCAGAAGGCCCCAAAACCAGCAGCTCTAAGAGAAGCCAACGAGGGAAAAACACAATTCTTTTCAATTCCTGAGGAGTCCTGAGCAGGCTGTCTTGCCCAAGTCCAAAGGGGTTTCTCTGTACCCCTGTGGGTCAGGGCAAACCAGCTTGCTGGGTGTATTCCCTGGGCCCCCTAAGGGGCTCACTGTGGACTCAGGCCTACACCCTCTTTACACAGACCACCCCCTCTGTGTAGCCTAGAATTTGGCCCGGAGCCCTGGTGAGGAACAAGGGAAAGACTGCAAGGGAAACCAAGATTTCCCTGGTTTCTTAAAGGTAGCTTACTACTACTTGCCCTTGCCCCCATGTTCTGTAGGGTCTAGATCAGAAGGATGTGGGCAAAAGGGTTGCAATCATGAACCAGACCTGGGGCCTGCAGCCACACACTGTACACACACACTCAAGTCCACTCTAGCAGTTCATCAGCACCTGCCCCCACTGCTATATTCACACACCCAGTTCCCTATCAGCTGAAAAAATGAACCTTTTTTACTCCCCACCACTGCATACACACACAGGCCTCACTTGGGAATGGAGACGCTCTCCTGAGCTGTCTACAGCTCAACGTGCAGGCACACACGCTCTCCCCCTCTGAACAAAAACACGCTGACATCTACGCTAGGGGGAAAGAAAGCAACCCTTTGCTCTGAAAGGCGCCAACTCCCGGATGTTGGCAAGCTCTGCTCCTAGCGCCTGTTTCTGAGTGTTTACTTGCTTTCCCTCTCCTCTCCCTCCCCTTCAAGGATGGCGCAGAAAAGGGAGGTAAGGGGGGGAGAGTCCACCGCACCCCCTCGTCCATGTTTGAACAAAAACCCAGAGAAACAGTGAGGGAGGAAAAGTCTCAGTGCAGGGTGGGCCTTACCAGACTCCCAAAGCCACACGTATCTACAGGTTTTAATCCGCCATTAGCATTTAAATCTTGAAAGGAGAGGAGTGAGGGGGGGCTAGTGGAAAGTAACCCCACACACAAAAGAAAAGTTGTTGGTTTTCTTCTCAGTCAGCCTGGCAGGAGCGATCTTCCTGGCTGACAGCCAGAAGTGCGTCACAGCCAGGAGTCTGCTTTCTTTAAAGGCACAGCAAGCTTCCGTGATCTGGGAGCATAGGCAAAGCAGGGACCCCTCAGCAAGGGGGGAGGGGTGGCAGTCGGGGGCAAGGAAGGAGGGGGCACTGGAGAGGAAGGGCTGCTGCAAAGGCTTGGCCCGAAAACAAGAGACTAGGAGGGACGCAAGGGGGGCAGGAGCAGGCAGACAAAAATACTGAACTGCAACAGTGGCAAGAGCCAAAGCAAACTGTGGCATAAATACACAAAACACATCTCACAGCGGCCTGCCTGACAAACCTGATATCCCCCGGACACTCCCCCTTCTCTCTTTTAAGACAGCAGTGACAGCTTGTCCATCTCTGGCCAGCAGCGGAAGGGTAGGCTACGGGTTGCCTTGATGATTAGATCTGCCCTGCCTGGCGCCGAGCAGGGCAAAAAAGGAAGACCCCGGAACAGAGGCTTTGGAGAGCCAGCAAGACGCAGGCCCTTTTAAACGCGGACAGCTTCCTGCCGGCTCCAGGGCGGGCCGCGTCTGTAAGCACACACAAGCGCCGCACACAAAGCGCCGGCCTCCTTGCGCGGGCGCCGCCTGCCCTGGGACATGGCCGCCCCCAAGCCCATTCCCCGAGGAAATCTCTCCAGCCGTACCTTCTGCGTGGCTAGGCCAGGCCGCTGCGCTGCGCCCGCTCCTCCCCCTCGGCCACCCAAACAAGGAGCCGGGGCTGACTGCGGCCCCGGAGCGCGGGCCTGCGCGGTCCTGTCCGGGTGGCTGCGCGCTATTGTCGACTGTGGAATGGCCGCCAAAATCCCAGCTGTGCTGCCAGAACCTAATCCCCTGTTCCGCTGAGCATTTGTGGGGAGGGGCTGAGGGGCCAGGGCACGGGACCTGGTGCAGCAGGCACAGGCTGAAGTCCCTGAACAGACACAGGCACTGGGACCCATCAGCAGAGCCTACAGGCTCGGCAAAGCCTACATGGCCAAAAAGAAAAGATGTCTGCCTCTCAGAAAACCAAACCACAGCGTTTCCACCTGTAAGTAGTGACCCTCACCAATACCACAACAGAAACCCATCAGTAATCAGGAAGCCCCTCACCGACTTTCACTTACACCACAAACATTTATTAAGCACTTAGTACATGCAAGGTACTGCTGTAGGACATTGCAGAGAGTATACAGAGATGAATTAAACCCAGCATCTACACTGAAGTAGGTTATAATCCCACAGGAGACAAGAAATGACTCCAAATTATATTTCAAGACAGTATGTGCTCTCACAAAAAGATAATAACATTTTTAACTAGTTGAGAATAGGGAAGGATTAAGAAAACAAAATGATATTTTAATTTAATCTTAAAACACATAGGTAGAACTTGTCCAGATGGAAAAGGAGAGAAGAGTAACGAAGAAGGGAAAGCAGAGGGAAGGTGTGAAAGTAGAGGAGGAACAGACTTGAAGGGGACGTTGGGGTAAATGTTAGAGAATCTTGAACTTCAAGAAATCAAATAAAAATTTGAACGTTTCTTTTGTTGCTTGTTTTTAGCAGAGATATGCTATCGTTTTTAGCAGAAAGATATGATGAGAAGTGTACCTTATGAAATTATTCTGGTATATAAATGAATGAGACTAGCAGCAGGAAGGCAGGTCAGAAAGCTGTCACAACAGACAGGAGACAGGTGATGAGGACACATGAAGGGTAAGGTTAGAGAGAAAGGAAAGAAGAGGAATGAGGACATTGTGGAGACAGGATGAAGACAAGGGAATGACTGGAAGCAGAGAGAAGAATGAAGAAGAAAGTGTGAGGTATAGCTGGGAAGACAGAGAGGCCATATATAGAACTAAAATAAGTGCAGAGATGATATGGATCACGTTAGAATAAGAGGTAAAACAAGGTGTGATAAATAGCAGCTAATACTTACTGAGTGCATACTATGTGCCAGGCACTGCTCTGCTGGCTTACCATTTATTAATTCATTAATCTGAAAAACTCCCTTAGTAAAGTAGGTACTATTATCACTCATCTTTACAGATGAGGAAACTGAGCCACAGAGATAAAATAATTTGCCCCAAATCATTGGACCTTTACATCACTTGCTGCTCTGTGTAACCACTGAATCTCAGTATTCCTGTCTGTAAAACAAGGATACAGGCATCTATCTTATAAGATTGTGATGAGGAGTCAATAACATCTATAAGGTGCTCAACACATTAACTAGCACATAAGGCACAAAGTGGTGCTTAACAAAGGTTAATTCCTACTTAGGCATTTTGGCCCCTTGTCACCAAGGTGTCCAAGCAGAAGTTGGCTCACCATTTCTCAGGGAAGTTGGTGGGGTGCTCTTCCTTGGAGGATATTAGATCCTCAGTATATTTCCTTTCCTTCCATCAGTCTGCCTCTACGGATTTTACCTTAAGGTCAGCTCAAATTTTAACTCCTCAAATATTAAGAGTGGTTATCTTGGGGAGGAGTTAGATTATAGAGGGGAGTGGTCTTTCTACACTATAAGTTTCTTTTTATGTTTGCATTTATTTTTAATAACCATGTATTACATTGGTGAATAGAAAAATGTGTCTACATTCTACATTTGGCACTGGTACTGCCTTAACTGTATATGCACAGAAGTCTTGTTTTCACATCTAGAATGTAAATTCTTCAAGGGCATAACCAATTCTATTTCTCTATGATCCCGCATAGTACCTAGCACACTAGGATTCCTTCAATCTGTTCCACTGAACTACATCTGGTTGGAAGGCTTCCACATTCAACCTTCTAGCCACCAGAGAATGACTGTGGTGAGTGGCAGGGGTGCTGTGGAAGGGGCCAGACCAAGGTCCATTGCTGCAGAGACCTCCCATGGCCCGGCTTCTTCTCCTAGGCAGGCCCTGTATCCTAATCCCACCGTATATTGCAGTCCGTGGTGAGCAATCTCTACTGGTATTCAAAGATTCACCAGGAAAGTAAAGGAAAGCAAAAAGAAAAGCTCTTACAGAAAAACAAAGTGGCAAACATACTTTAATGATTGGCATGATCAACACTCCAGAAAATGTATGAGGTGAAAAAAGGAGGCAGACTAGCTAAAGTCATCCTGGCCACAACTGACACTGTGTCAGCCCTGAAGCTCTCTAGTACATTAAAGAATTGATACTGTGTCTCAAAAGAATACAAGAGGTGCTCCCCCCACCATCCCTTGGCTCTAAACTCAAGATAACAGCTTCCAGCTGTGAGCCTCAGAGGTGCTGAACTCTCCTCTGGAACCTCTGCCAAAGTTGCCAAGCTTCTGGGCCTGCTCTTCAAGACAGCCAGAGGAGCCCAGCCAGTTTCCCCAGCTTCTCCCTCCCCAACCACAGTGCCGCCACTCCCCTCCCTCCCTCCCGTGGCAGCCAACCGGCAGAACTTCCCCACCCCTCCTCCCAGCCTAGCCAGGTGGTAGGCAGGCCACATGGCTCCTGCTAGATTCCACGGCCCCTGCTCATTGTCCCCAGAAGAGTGGGTAAGAGTAAACCATTTTAAAAAGAGACAGAGAAAGAGAAAGGAAGGAGGGTAAGAAAACAACACATGACTAACACAAAATTCAGAACAGCCTTCAGATAGAGGTTGGAGGGGGTTGGTGATGGGTGCAGAGTGCACCGGGTGTTTCAAAGGGTCTGGTAAAATTACATCTAGAGCTGGGCAGTAGATGTGTAGGTGTTTATTATCTAAAATGTAAATGCTATAATTTTTAAAGTGTATTACCATTTTTACAAGTTTAAACAGAAGACAGGAGGGGAAAGATTCCTAGAAATGGCTCAGGAATGAGTAGCTCTTAATACAAATAATTTGTCTAGCATTCAAGGCCCTCTATGACCTGGCCCCAGTTTTACCTTTCAGAATCATTTATGCCCTTACCCAAATCCTCCACCCTGCTGGACTGGTCTCACTATCTTCTAAAGTCCCTCTGGACCTCCTACCTCAGGCTTCCAGCCTGGAAGGGAAATTTTCACTGTAGGAAGCTGTAGGCTAGGGCCCAATGAGAGCCTCTCTCAGTTCCTACAGGCCCTCCCACCAGGAAAGTTGGCAGAAAAAATGTTTATAGATCCACTACCCTATATGCAATGCTTTCTAGTCTTTCCTCTGCCACTTGCTGTTCTAGCACAATAAATACCTAAAGACTATCATTATTGTTGCTGCTGTTACTGTTGTAATTAATAGCTAACATTTTACTGAGCACTTCGTATGTGCCAGGCAGTATGCTAAACATTTTTGAGCTTTATTTTTGTTTAATCCTTACAATAACCCAGTGACACAATAACCCAAAATACTATGATTATCCCTATTTTACAGAAAAGGAAACTGAGAATTAGAAAGATTACATAACTTGCCTAAGGTCACACAGAGTAAGTGTTGGAGGCAAAATCTGAGCTCAATTTGAGCCCAGAGACCATCCTCTTAATGGTCATTTTACCTAATCCTCAGGACAATCTATAAAGTAGGTTTTATTTCCACTTTAAAGATGAGAAAATGTGAGGCTTAGGCATTAAGTGACTTAGTCACATAAGTAGTCAGTTGTCTATCTGGTCTCTGCACTATTCTCTACTGCTCCTGAATAAACACTGAATGAATGAATAAATGGTAGTACATTCTCGGTGGCTCAAAGAAGCCTTTATACCTCTACCTCCTCAAAAAAAATCAACTTTTTAATCAAAACAAACAGTTCTAATTTCAAAAGTAACCACAAAAGATTTTTTTTTTCTGACGAGGGAAGAGCTTTACAAGCACTAAGGGACCAAAACTCCCCCGAAGCAGCAAGCATAGAAGAATCTTCTACTAGAAGGGATGTTGGACATATCCCAAAGGTTAAAAAGCCATGGAGAAAGAAGGGTGGAGGAAACATTATTGGCTGGTGTGAAGACTAATGTTTCAGAACCCTGACCTGGAGCTTATTTACCAAGCCTTATTCTCCCTCTCCAGAGGAGAGTGGCTGAGTAACAAGGCAGTGTTTGTAAGCCTGAGCTTTCTGGGGAGAAATGTAGAGGGCATATCAAAACCCTGAGAGGATTCATTATGACATCCAAGAGGCCCTATTCAGTTCTCCCTCAAGAAGGTCTTTCTACAAAATACCTAAGAACCTGTTCACCCTGTTTCACTGTCACAGAGGAGCAAATGGTTCTGTCCCTACAGGCAATATCTCTAGCACAGTGTTTGCTCACAAATACAGAACTGATGATGAAAAAGGTAAAATGAACAGCTTTTATGTAAAGATGTGCAACTCCTGGAAACGGCCTTGTCAATGATAGAAAACACACTAGATTTGGTGTTGGAGGCCCCTGTAGGTAAATTCTGCATTGGCCACCTACTATATTTGTGGCTTTAAGCAAGTCACTTGCCCTAGCTTGGGTCTCAGTAAAAGGTGAGGGTTAGATCATATCTAAATTATCTCCAAAAATTTCCATGATTCTTTCTCCAGGATACCATTCCCAACAACAAAAATCTTGAAATGAAACTAATTTCCTCAGAACCTGGTCAAAACTTCACCAGTTAGGGCTTCCTTCCACGCAGAATAGCAAATTCTCTAGGAACAGGAACTTTGTCACCCTACTGGGACCCACACCCAAAGAGAGGTACACGTGGGTGTGTCATTAATCCTGATGAAAGGAAGAGGTCCTTGGAAACTGGTAGTACTGACTTTGCATGGGGTACAATGAAAGGTGATTGGCATTTACAAGGTTTCATAAATAAAAGCCACAGAGACAGTGCAATTTATTACTACACTGATTTAAACATCCTAAAGAAAAGCAGCTTTCTGTACCTGCTCAACAAATCAAAGAATCTCAAGGTTGAAAGAGGCCTTAATGGTCATCTAGTCCCACCTTAGATCCATGCTGGAATATATGTGACAAGTTTGCTGAAGATTTGCTATCTTCTGCCTGAAAGAAATTCTACCACTTATTTGTATGCCTGAGCAAGGTCTGCAGATTTGAGACAACTTGTGATTTCACAACATAAGCTTGGAGAACAGGGACCCTGCCCAGGATCTGGTTTGTTTCGAATAGGCTTTAGGTAGCCACAAAACTCAGAGGACACGTCTCTCTTCTCCCTTCTATCTCTCCCGCCAACCCTGTTGTCTCTCCCCACCCCCCTCTTCCTATCCCTCTGTCTTCTATATCTCCACTTCATGCAAACACTGAGACTGCTGTCTTTCTGGTTCCAAATCTACTTCTCTTTCTACTATCCCAGGATGCTTTTAACCACTGACAGAAGTGAACAAACACAGATATTAGTAGGAGCTGGATTTCTGAATGGGATGTTAGCTTGACTCAAAAACCAAACTTTTCACAATGTTACTAATAAGTTAAAAAAAATGGGAATGGTATTTAACATGGCCATGATAAAAAATTATAAATAAAAAAATTTTAAAACTCTAACATTTGAACCAACTTCAAGGATTTAAAGGCTATATCTCACATCTCAATTAATCCCCACTAAAGAACCCTAAAAGGTAAATAAGCATGTTTATTCCAATTTTATAGACTAGGAACCTAAGCCTCAGAAAGAAGACAACACCTGCCTCAAAGTAAGCCACTAAGGTTGCAGTACCAGAACTCAAGTCTTCCAAATCCATGGCTCTCTCTAGACCACCTCAGCTACATCCTATACCTTTCCCATTAGTATAGCCTTTTATTCATACAAAACACTTTAAAATTTATTGTTCAAACTGCTTCTGCTACAGCTTGTGAAATGGCAGGGCAGGAGTCATCTTCTCCATTTTTAAAGATGCTGAGTAACTTGAACAGCAGTAGATACAATAACAACCCATATATCTGAAATCACTGAGAAGTACAAAAATCCTCACAAGCAATTTTCCCCAAAACTGAAATTTCTTCCCTTTAGGACCAAATCCTTTTTATATTTAAAAAAAAACAACAAACCTATTTTATCGCCAAAATGCATAAGATGTGTTACTCTTTACTTGGTATTAATGAAATTTGACCAAGGGCATTCAACTATAAACATGAAACAAACACCTATAAATACTGTCCTGGGGACTCGAAACTGAATTTAGACAGGCTTATAATCCTGTGGAGAAAGAAATATACCTATAACTTACCTTAATATGAGCCCAAAGAACATGGACTTGGGAAAGGAAAGTGAGAGAACATTGGAAAGTCTAGTGGAGACCAGTAGTGATTTACTAAAGAGCAGTGCAGGAGTGGGGAGGGGTGTGGAAGAACAGTGCGAAGTGCTGAAAGGTTCTGAGCAGGAGAATGGTGTACTGTGTGTGCTTTGAGAAAAGGTGAGTCTGACACAACACTGAGTCCAGAGACAGACAGAGTTAGGCAATTGTGGCAGAGATAAAATTGCTGCTGTCAGGCAAGGGCAGTAGGAACTAAAAAGAAAGTTATATTTAAGAGGCATTGCAGAAGTAGACTCAAAGCTCTTAGGATGTAGGAGTATGGGAATGGTGGAGGGGAAGAAAAGACCTCTAGGATTCTTGCTTTGATAAAAAGACTTCAGAACAGGAACATAGAAGAAGCTACTGTTTTAGAGAAGCTGTGCAGCACTGATTAACTCAGGAAGGTATGATGGAAAAAGTTTTACCAAGGAACTAACATTTAAACTGAGTACTTAAACTCTGAGTAGGATGAGTAGGGTTTCACCAAAAGAGAAGTAAAAAAGAGCATTCTAGGCAGGGAGATAGCATGTGCAAAGACAGAGCTTATTACATTTGAGCAATGGCATGCAGTTGTAGAAAGGTGCAGCAAATGATGAGACTAGTATTAAATTGTGAGGTACTTATATCACGCTAAGGAATTCAGATTATATCCTGTAGGCGACAGAGTAAAGGGGAGTAACATAGAGCAGATCTATATTTCCGTCTGCATGAAGTACAGGCTACAATGATGAGAACTAGGAGGAAGGCAATATAGCATAATGGCTGAGAGTATGGCATCTAGAGTTAGACAGCGTAATCAAAATCCTGGCTCTATAGCTTACTAGCTCTGCAAACTTGGACTTGTTACTTAATCGCTCTGTACTCCCAGTTTCCCCATCTGTAAAAAGAATAGTACTTTCTTACAGGGTCAATAGAAGGAATTAGCAAGATATATGTGTTAAGTGCTTAGAACAATACCTGGTACAGAGATAAATGCAGCTACGATTAGAGGCTGAAAGTTCATCAGTAAAAAGCTACTTCCGCATGTGGTCTAGTGTTGTCCACGCTCTTCCTTCTACCTAAAGCTTTCTCTTCCTACGTATTCACCTAATTAATTGTAACTTATCCTTCATACCTTAGCTCAAATGCTACTTCCTCATATAAAATCTCTCCTCAGCCACCTAGACTAGCTCAAGTTCCTACTATGCAGAGCACCATATTCCTTTCCTTCACAGCACTCATAGTCTCTAATTACACCTTTTTATGTTTCATTAATTTCTTCTTCCTATTACCAAAAGATTCATGAAATTACATATTGTGTGCTCACCACCAGTTCTTAGAACTGAGCACAGCATCTGGCACATAGAAGGAATGTGGTAAGTATTTATTGAATGCATGAAAGGTTTCAAATCACATTTTTAAAGTGAACCCTCTTCAGATACAATCTTTACATAGAACCAAGGATACAGATAAAAGTAGGCTGTTTGAAGTAAAGGATGTTTGGAGCCCCCTTCTGCTTCCACCTAGTTCCTGAGTCAGTTCTGCAGTTCTAGTAAGCTTTGCAGAATCCAATGCAAAACCACTGTTTGTTCCAAGCAAGTACTAACATATGCCTGAAGTAAGTCAGTAATGATAAAGAGGAAGCAATAGCTTTGAGAATTACTTACGACAGACCCTGAAAATCAATTATAAGAATGAAAAAAGGAAAATTCTAGAAGCACCTCTAAACTTCCTAGTTTGAGTGAATGAGTAGATGAACACGTGTGCCAAAAACCAAGAAAAGAACTTCAAAAGTAATATATTAAGATCATTCATTAAGCACTAACCCATCAACCCTATCAAGCAAGTACCATTAATACCCTCACTCACAGATGAAGTTTCAAGATGCTGAACAACCTATCCAACATCATTAGGCTAACAAGTAGCAGAACAAGGGAGGAGAGTATAGCTTAAGTTGTAGAGCACATGCTTAGCATGCATGAGGTCCTGGGTTCAATCCCCAGTACCTCCCTCTAAAAAAATTACCTCCCCCTCCAAAAATAAAGTAAAACTAAGTTATTAAAAAACAACAACCAAAAAAACAGGCTGAGGACCACACACACACACACACACAAAATCAAAGCCAAGTCTGTTTCACTCCAAAGTCCATAATCTAAACCATCATGCTACAATGGCAGGCAGCTTGAGAGTTTGGTTTTAGATATGAGGTACTAGATATGTAATTAGGAAAATCTAGTAACTAGTGAAAAATATGATTCAAGGCTAGAAATACAGATTTGAGTCACATTTTTAATGTGTGACTATACTCAGAACGGTCTGTGGTAGGATCATGCTTGCCTATTAGGCCTATAAAGGGTGGTGTACTCATTTGCTATTGAAATTGGTTAATCTTCGGCCAAAGCTTCTGCCTTACACAGCTCCATGGGGGCACCAGCATTAAAAGTGAGAGACTTCGAGAGAAATTCCAAATATTTGGGGATTCTTTCTAGGTCTTCTATGTTATTTCCATTTCAGGAGAACTTAACAGAAACCAGTGACTACACCAATGTCAACAACAACAAAAAGGAGATAATACAGGTGGTTAAGAAAATGAATTTTGGGATCAGGCAAACTTCATTTTCTCTCCTTACTTAAGGTTCGCATCATCTTCCTGCTTGGGATTCTACCTTCCTCACCAAAAACAACTAGCATTTATGTACAGTTTTTCATCATTGACAGTGTTTCCCATCTGCAAAGTATTTCACGTGATCTCACAACCGCTCAACAAGGTAGACATTATTGTTTTCATTTTATCAGAGAAATGAAGTTCAGAAAAGCACTTCACCAAGGGTCACACAATTTTTTAAAAAGCAACAGGACCACAATGCAACTCTGATAATCTGGCTCCAAACCTTGAGTTCTTTCCAGCAGACTCACACAAGCTAACCATGAGCCACTGTGTTTAAAAAGAAAACAGCAGGGGGATAATGCCTGGAAAGAGCCTGATGAGATGCTGCTAATGCTCTATTTCTTATATAGCAATAGTAATGCAGGTGTGTTCACTCTGTGGAAAGTCAGGAGCTATATACTTGATGAACTTTTCTGTGTGTACGTTATACTTTAAAAGGCAAACACCAAGCAAAATTAAGATAGAAACTAATCAAACTTCAAGAGCATTAAGTTGGATGTCTCAGGGCTACAAATATATTTACCTGACTTTTCAAATAGTAGCTACATATAGGACACCTACTAGTTAAGTAAGCACAAAATCCTTGCACACTCAAATAACATATCTAACCACTTCTTTCTCCCCACCCAGAACGTCCAGGTGATATCAGTGAATCTGATGGGATTAGAAGCAAGGGAAGCCCAGGAAGGGGCCAAATTACAGTTAATGAAAAAAATAACTGGCATTGAAAAGTAGACCTATCCTTTATCATCAATGATAAAGATACTGCAATTTCAGAGATAATAAAAATGTGGAAAAAACGAAGAATGACAATATTAATTCTAATTTCAGACTGTTAAAATGTTTTTTAAAAGGCATTTAAAATTAAATGAAATATAACAGAGAAGAAGGGAAAAATAAAAAATAGATCAGATACAATGTTCTAAAATCTCAAGAGGTAGGTCAACTTTAGAATGTAGACCCACTCACTTGTGGAACGTTAGGGATAGAAAAGACCTTAGAAATCAGTGTCTCCTGGTACAAGCTCTTCATTTTAGAGATGAGGAGACTGGGGCCCTTGTTTAACAGTTGTTAAATGATCATTTTTTTTTCTTTTTTTAAAAGCCCAGCCCTTTTTTGGAGGGGGTGGGGTAATTAGGCTTATTTATTTAGTATTATAATTTTTTTGGTGCAGGTACTGGGGAATGAACCCAGGACCTTGTGCATGCTAAGCACGCACTCTACCACTGAGCTATACCCTCTCCACTAAATGACCTTATTAAATTAAAGCTCACACATCAGAAAGTTGAGAACTACAACTACAAAGTTAATTCCCTTACTCCTGGGTTTTCTTTCCACTACCCGGATACCTCCCCTGAACCCAAGAGAAGATCTGCATGTTAACTCTATTTTTCCTTTCATAATTCATTAACTCACTACAAAACTTTAAAGCATATCTTAAAAATCAATTAAGATGAAAAACTGTTTAGGAAACTTCATTTCTTACTTATACAAGTTTATTTTCCTTGTTCTCTAAACCAATGAAGCAATACAAAGTTAGATAAAAAACAAAATTAGTAATCTCTGAGCCCTTCCATCCCCCTCCAAGCCCTCCCAAAAAGAAATGTTAGCAGATTTTTCTATGCTCCAAAAAACATAAGCACAAATGTATTTTTAATTTAGGAGAACTTTGTTTCCTATTTTTAAATAACTAGGTTTACACATTAACATTACTCTGCAACTTGTTTTTCTCAGTAATTTACCATGAACATCCCCCCAAGGGTCTGTAAATAAAATTCTAACTCATACTTTTAAAAATTGTATAAATAACAGTTCATATGAAGGATATATCATAATGTGTTCACATGTTTTCCTATTGATGGACATGGCTACTTCCAATCTGTTACCATTTCAAACAATGCTGTAATGAATATCCTTATACATTATTTCTTTTTAAACGAAAGAAAAAAAAATCTCTACACACACACACACACACACTTTCCTTGTTGTCCCATGTTTTGATTGCTTCCTTTCCTATCATCATCCCTGACTTGCTTGCTCACAGAATTTTTCTCAGGGCCCCGTGTGATAATCAAAAACAAAGCAATTTGGAGAATGTCAAGACAGGACATGTGATAGTTACTGTTGGTAAATTAGAATTGGCCTGTCTGGCTGCCTCTCCCAGCCACCTGCACATAGTGCCCGCCCACCGCCTCATACATGTGCTCCTTGTTCTTGTCTCAGCAGCTGCTTCCAACTCAACTGATGTGGGCCAAGCTGGCTTGGGGAATTAATCCCACTTTGTCACACTCCTGACCCTGACAAGTGCAGACAGGCCAATCAGTTAGTCAAACAAATAGGAAGGAGAAAGGGTACATTATTATGAAATAATATAATAGAGAAGTACATAGAGTAAAAATGAAAACTCCCCGTTCATCAAACTTTAACCCACAGTTGCCAATGGCACTCCTCAGAGGTACCATTGTTATGTTTGTTGTATAGCCTTTCAGACTTCTCCTAAACATGCATACATACACAAATGTATAGGTATATATACATGCATGTATAGAGATACATGTGGATATGTGTATATACACATATATGCAGATACACGTGTGTGTCGATAAAGAGTGTGTATGTGTTTGGTCTACATACCTGTAGCCATACTGTATAATTTGTTCTGCAACTTGACTTTTTCACTTAAAAATTTTACGTTTCCATATTAGTATATAATAGATTCTAGTATGTAATAGATTCCTCATACTTTTAAGAGCTCAAGAAAAATGCCACAGTAAGATCATGCCACTACTTTATTTTCCTGTTTTGCTATATTTGGATATTTAGGTTGCTCATAGTGTTTTGTCATGACAAAGAATGCTACACTGATAATACTGGTGAACCTCTTTTTACATACAAGCGAATATTTCTCTAGGATATACACCAATAATCGGAATTGATGATGTTTGTGCATGTTAAATGTTGATAGGTATTCCCAAATTGCCATCCAAAAAGGTGTACTAATTTATAGTCCCACCAACAGAAAATAAAAAATCCCTTTTCTACACCCTTCCAACAACAGGTGTTATTTTTTATTTTACCAATATGAAAGATAGAAAATAATATATTTTGCTTTAATTTACATTTTCCTGATTTCCAGAAAAGTTAAATATTCATATGTGTAATTGGTCATTCTTAATTTTAATGGAAAGTTTTACCATTTTGATTTTAAACATAAGAACGCAGAGAGGCTAAGGTAACCCAGCTAGTTAAGTAGTAACCATCAAAGCTACATTTTTAAAAAACTTCCCAAAGCCAGGCCCTCTGACTATCTAATGTATTTTCCACAACCCAGGGGTCAAAAAACTATGGCCTGCGGACCAGCTGCCCATATTTTGTAAATCAAGTTTTACTAGAATACAGCCATGCCCATTCACTTATGTATTATCTATGACTACTCTAGATCACCAATGGCAGAGGTGAGGAGCTGTGACAACATGGCCTACAAAACCTAAAAGATTTACTACCTGGGTCTAAACAAAACAGTAACTCACATTTAACACCTAAAGAAAAGTTTCACAATAGAGATTAATTATTGTCCAATAGTGTAGCTATATTAGAGACTGTGGCTCATTTTAAAATAAATTTATATGCATTATAGATCTGGTATATAATATTGAAGAAAAAAAAGTCCAAAACACTCAAAAGAAGTCAAAAGATATTCTACTTCTTGGCTAGGACCTTACTCTAAACGGTTTCCTATTCTCCATCGTCCTCGTCTCTTTAATTTCAACTGAGGAGAAACAGATCTGGTTCCCAATGTCCTTCATTGACTTTGATGAGCAATATAGCTCCCATTCACACACTACAATGAAAATATAAAATCGAAGCAAGCCCCACTATGTCTGCTGTTAAACATCCCCCAACACATACACATACATATACATACACACACATTACAGGTTATCGTTCCTCTTTTCTTTGTAGAGAGAAGATGCACCAGGAAGCAGCTAACATTTCCAGTATGTCTAAGAGCCAGGACCCTGATCTTTGTGGGAAAGGAAGGCCAATTCTCTCCCTCTAGATCCTACCCTTCTGAAGATCCTGCCCACAAAAGTTAGTAATTTCTACCAGGAATTTTTGGCCATTCAGTGCATTTCCTCATACAAGCAAGCAGGCATTCTAAGCGGTTCTCTGGAAAGAAACTTGCCAATATATATTAAGAACCTAAAACATGTTCATAAGCAAACATCATGCTAAGTGAAACAAACCAGACATAAAAGGACAAAAATTATACGATCCCATTTATGTGGTACCTAGAATGGGCAAATTCATAGAGACATTAAGTAGACTAGAGGTTACCAGGGCTGGGGGAGGAAGGAATGGCAGTTATTGTTAAATGGGTAGCGAGTTTCTGTTTGGGATGGTGAAATGTCCTGAAAATGAATAGTGTGATGATTGTACAACATTGTGAATATACTTAATGCTACTGAATTGTACACTTAATTGTGAATTTAACACTTAAAAATGGTTAAAATGGTAAATTTTATTATGCATATTTTATCAAAAAAATTTTAAGTGGGATTCCTAAAAAAAAAAGTTTATGATCTTTCATCAATTCTAATCACAGCAATAAAAGTTTTGGAAATAATCCAAAATATAAACAAAGATATATACATACTAACAGTAGAATTATCATCATGAAAAACTGGAGAAAAAGTACATATCTAACAATAACTCAAGTAAATTACGATATATCCATATGAGGAAGTCTTATGCAGTCATTAAAAATATTTTGAATAATTTTAATAACATGGGGTAATGTTGAATTTAAAAAGCAGGACATACAGCTTTAGTGTGATATGACCATTTATTTTTTTAAACTACATATACAAATGTGTGTGTCATATATACACACACACCTGCATACTTGTGTTAATATGTGTGCATATTTATAAGGAAATATATCAAATAACATTTATTTCTGAGACACAGAATTATAGGTCACTTTTACTTTCTCCCTTAAAACCTTATTTTTCATGTTTTCTAAACCATACCATGACATACAATCAGGAAAAAAAAATTAATGTCACATCATTTGCCCCAGTAATTCACTTACAGACATATAAGAAAATAACCAAAAACACTGGCCCAAAGCATATGCATAATATGCAGAAATTAATAATAAATATTAATAAAAACTATTAATAATTGTTACCTCTGCAGAGTAGGATTAGAACAAAGGGTGAAGTGCAAAGGGACTTATTTCCTACAATGAATATATACTATTTTTCAATCAGTTCAAAAAAAATGTTCTTGGTTTCCACTAAATAATGAAAAGCCCACCCCTTATGATGAGTTTTATTCTCAAAGAATTAGCAGCAGTAAGTCACCCACTAACAAGACTGCTTAATGTATATGCCTAAGAAAACCTTCATCTATAAGGGGGTAGGGAAAACTCAATCTAAAGGGACATTGCTGACTACTTCCTGCCTTCTTGCTTTTGGAAGTGCTTTAGTAAACATAACTAAAGAATCAAGTATCCAAACATTAAACACCTGACAAACTTTATACTCTAAGAACAACGACTGCCACCTTCTCTACTCTGAAATCTAAGACCTTACACTTGAAAACCAGACCAAGACCTAAATCATATGGATTGGATCATGTTTTTCTTTATCAGAAACACTCAACAGCTAACTTCACACAGAATAAAACCCAACTCCCTTAGTATGACGCTTAAGGTTCTTTAAGATCCAACCATCAAACTTCTCTTCCAGCCTCATCTCTAGCTCATTCCTCTAAAATACCTTCTATCTCAGGAACACTTTTCCCAGACATCCCAGGCATTTTCCAGGCTTTGTGCCATTGCCCATGCCATGACTTCCTCCAAAATGCTCTTTCTTCTAAACTTAGTGAACTCCAATTCACCCTTTATAATTTGGCTCAAATGCTTTCTCCCTTCAAAAGCTCTCCATGTTCCTTCCAATTTAGGAACAACTGTTGTTTCCTTTACATTCTCCTATACTGCTTGTTCCTCTACACACTTTATTTCATTCCTCTTTCAACACTAGCTGCGTATATTTCACTTGACTAAGCTGTTGGAGGGCAGAAACCATCTTATTCACCTATCATCTCCTTTCCAACACAATGCTTGCACACGGAGGGTGATAAATAATGCTGCCTAACTGAAAGACAGTCAAATGGCCCCAATCTAGTGAATTCTTTCAGTGAGTCAGCCAGTGAAGCCAAACTGTCAAAGAGGACAATCCCTCTAATTTAAAGCCATATACCTAGCATGAGTGACCAGCAGAAAATGTCATGGGCTTGCCACTTTAAGGGGACTGGCAAGCTGTGTTTATACAAGTTTAATTAAAACTTAAGGGCAATGAGGGAAAGAAGAGAAATAGAAAGATCAAGAAGTATGGATTCTTTAGGTCATCTCCTCCTCTGGAGCCCAAATCTCCCAGTCTAGTGCCCAGCAAGCTCACCAAGCAGCCTATTCTCTCCACTGTAGGATCCAAGTATTGAAAAGCAACTGATTAGGCCACTTTGTCTCTCTAGCAACTGGCTCTGCTCTTAGGCATTTAATTTCTAATTGTGGTCACATGGGGCTTTTTCCCTAAATGAATCCCACACTGCACCAATTATTAAGAGAATCTCTTTAAAGAAAGGCTAGAAATTAACAACAGCAGGGAACAAAGTCTCTAAACCTTCTAAATCACAATATCTACCCTGTCCATTTTGATGAAATTCACTCCCACCTCCTTCAAACAATAAGTCCTACCAGGGAATGACTTCTCTCAAGACCAGCATGTCCTGTGATTGTTTTTCAGGAGAAAGCTCCCAAAGCCTGCTTCTCATTAAACAGCTGCTTCATGTTAGATCACTCAGCTGTGACTGCAAGAAGAGTATAGTCACTATAATTTAAGGGCTAAAAAGGAATTCCACTCCTACTCCTAGTATAATAGTCAAGCAGTTTAGAACAGATATTTTCCTACCTCAAGCCTCCTTAGGTCAACCTGTTTTCAGGTCTAGAACTTTTAATATCTAACTATTTCAATATTAAAATGAAGAAAATATGGCCTTAAGAAAGAGAATTGCAAATCATCACAGAGTGACTAGAATCTTTTCACTAGGCTGCCTAATACCTTATTTTCCTGACTAGTTATCAATAAGACCACCACTTCCAGGAACAGATTCCAGGGTACCACAAACAGCCTAATTTAAATGCATTTGAAATAATCCTTCTGCCTTGACCCCCATCTCCATCCCCACCCTTTCTCAAACTCAAACTGATGACCAAAACAAACAGAACAAAAAAACTATTAAGTAGCTTGATATATCATTTCTCCTACAAAAGACTGGAGCCACCAAAATCATCTGCTTCAGCCATACCACCTGGGACCATCCTGATCGTCTCTGGCATGCTGCTGAGCAGTGGCTGCTGCAGCCTGAAAAACTTGTGGCTGTGAGTTTTCTGGAGACGGGACTGCAGCAGCTCCCCTCAGCTACCATGTCCTACAGTAACACGTTCCAACCCTTTGTGGCTCTCAGCACTTTTGTGATTTGGGAGGACTACCATGAGAAAGGCTCATTTTCTCCAATATCTGGTCCCCTTGACATAGAAGCAAGCATGCACACAGTGAGCATAAAGGAAGGAACACCTTTTTAAACAAACATTTCCAATCTTGTTAAATCAAATGAAACTGTAATCAAAATAGTCTTCTAAAATATAAAACACTCCCAAAGTCTACTCCATGTGAGACACAAACAAAAATTAAGTCTTACTGTTTTATAGTGACACCTCATTCTTCACCAAAAAAGGTACTGCTTACTTTACTCTTTGGCTCACAATATCTTCTGGCAGTTTCCAAAAATTGAATCCACCAGGCAATCATGAACATTTGCTGCCTCTCAGAATATTCAAAAGATTGTCTTAGAGGCCAAAAATGTTTTGAACACTGGCAGCATCACCAGAATAAATGTAAAGGCTGAGAACACATTTACTTTGAAGTAAACTTACAAATAGTGTAATTGTCCCAAAGTTACAATGAAGGGGACAAGGCATGTGCAATGTATGTCATATGTCTTAAAAATAAACTATTATACTAATTTATAATCACACATTATATAATCGTAAGTTTGGGCCCTGGAAGAAATCTTTCAGATCATGTAATCCAAACAGTTCATTTTTACATATGAGAAAACTCTAGTCCACTGGAGTTAAGCGGTTGTCCCTGGTCAAACAGCTGATTAGCAGTATCAGGACTAGCAACCTAGTTGCCCTGACTCCCAGCATAAGCCACAAATCCTAATCCATGCACCTCCCTCTTCCTGTTCCTCACTGTTATTAGGGGAGATAACTTGGGACACGAAAGCATACCAAGAATGGTTCTGAAACCCAGTAGCTGAGAAATGACAGCTTAAGACCAGGACTTCTCTGCAATCGCTCCTATGGGTATGAGCCATTGTTTCGTGTCTGGTTCACAAGAGTTCTGGGTGATCTACCTCACAATGGGGGTCAGTGAAACCTTCGAGACACTCTCCCTATAGCCAGAAGAATATGTTTATTAAACATCTCTGCCCACCTCCTGTAGTAATCTGTTTATTTCAAGTAATTGAAAGATGGTTACTTTGAAGAACCTGGATCAAAGAAAAAGAAAGTAGCAGAGATCCTGTTCGGGAAAGAGCTGACCTATGAAAATGCAGAGGGGAGGAACCATCTTGACTTACCTCCTGGTAAACAGCTTTCACAGGTTTGGACAAAGCGATCCTGGCAATCTGGCTTAGAACTAGCCTCTACCCAGGGAAGGAGCAAAGGGACAGGAATGCTGTTCATTCCTTCATCACACCGACTTGTGGTCAGCTCAGCCTCACATCATCCTGGGCAGCCCCAGCGTTCTGTAGATCAGACAGCAACCAGAAGGGAAACCATGCAACCTAGGTCAGTGGGGTGAGTCAGTGGCAGAGCAGGAAGAGTCACTTGGGCAGAAAGTCTGGCCTCCTGTGGCAAGACAACCAAACCACACCCTAACTTGGTCAGCACTAGGAAGGCTCTGCCCTACTAGGATTCCAGTCTCTAAACCAGGGAAGGTCCCTCCTCAGGAGGCTCCATACCACTCTTATTTCCAAGTGTCTTCCTTCCACCCAAAAACCTTCCATTGCTTTCTTCCTAAAGCATTGTATCTAAATTCTTTGGCTCAACTTTCCAAGAGCTCCATCATACGGTCTCAAGTCATTTATTCAACCTTATTTCCCACTATTCCACAGTGTACACTCTGAAGTAATCAAGCCAGTCTTCCCACTTCTTTCCACATGAGCCAAGTCCTTTCTCATCTCCATGCCTTCAGTTATTCAGCAATAGTAAATTCAAGCTCCTTCAGGGGTTAGGTAGGTAATAGAAATTAATGTTGCAGCAGGGCACATGACAGAACTAAGGAGTGTTGCCTCCACCTAAAGGCATTCAAATATTTTAATTCAAATACTTATGCAATATTTCACTATGAACATCACAGTAACATTTTAAAGAGTTATTAATACTCCTTCTAGCTTGCATGTAAGGTTAGGCAGCTGGCAAAATGCTGAGGGCAATCTCTAGGCCTGTCTGAAAATAAGCAAGCTATTAGGCTTCCCAGTAGTACAACCACCACGGAAGATACAGAGCTCTAAACTCTGAAGAGGAAATTAACTTTTCTTTTTTTTTTTTTTAACTTTTCTTGATATATAACCTTAGCAGTGGGATGAGAAGCCCAAGCAGCAGCTTAGCTAACCATACCCCTATTACCTCAAATTCTGTTCATTTTCCAAACTCCATCTTCCTACCAAAGTCTTTCCTAGTTCTTTGAGGTCCTACTGAGTTCCTCCTTCTCTCAATTTTCATAGGGCTTACAGATTAGAAAACATAATCAAGTGCTAAATTATATACTGTCATTGGGGGGGTTATAGCTCAGTGGTAGGACACATGCTCAGCAAGCACGAGGTCCCAGGTTCAATCCCCAGTACCTTCATTAAAAATAAATAAATAAATAATACACTGTCATGCAAAACTGAATACTGCTTCCATGTTTTCTGACTTCACTATCAAACTACTGTATTAACATATAGTTATACCAAAAAATGTTTAACCTGAATCTAATTAAGAGAAAATAGTCACACAAGTCCAATTTTAAGAGACATTCTGCAAAAAACTAACCTGAACTCTAGCGGGGAGGGTATAGCTTGAGTTGTAGAGCACATGCTTAGTGTGCACAATGTCCTGGGTTCAATCCCCCGTACCGCCTCTAAAAATAAGTAAATAAACCTAATTACTCTTCCTCTTACCCCCCCTAAAAAAAAATTAAAGAGAAAAAAACCCCACTAACCTGAACTCTAAAGAATGTCAAGGCTATAAAAGACAAAAACGCATTCAAGATTAAAAGATATTTAAAAAATGTTCAAAGTTAAAGCTGATTAAGGACATGACAAAGTCATGACAACTAATGCACACATGACCTTTCAATGGACCCTGAACTGAAAAAAAGTCTAAGACAGACATCATTGAAAAATTAGAGAAAGCTGAACAAGTATTGTATATCTGATGTACTGAATTTCTAGGTACTGATTTTATTGTGGTTATCATAGGAAGATATTCTTATTTTTTTAGGAAATACTTGCTGAAATATTTAGGGATGAAGTACCATGATGTACACATCTAACAGTCAAAAAGTCCAGAAAGTGAAGGATAGGGACCAAAAATGGCAAAATGTTAACAACTAGAGAATCTAGGTAAAGAACATAATAAGCATTTGTAATACTATTCCTGTAAAGTATCTGTAGGTTTGAACAGCTGGGGAGTAGGGAAATCCTATATTATACATACAAAATTTAAATACTCAGCTCTGTGAGAGGTGTATTAGGCACTTGCTATGTATTTGCTCACAGCCTAAGGAAACTGGGCTTTGGGGGTCAGCAACCAGAGTCCATTCTGCAGCAGTTCATGAGGGGTACAGTGGCAAACTATAAGGGAACAGGAGGTTTCCCTCAAATTCATATCGTAACAGCACAGGAAAGATAGAAGAGTAGGCAATCAAAGCTATTGTTACCTCACCCCTCACTGAGACTCTCCAGCAGTTAGGCACTCAACAAATGCCCTCTTACAGGGCAGAATGCAGTTGCTGCCCACACACAGGACCAAGAGCTGAGGTCACAATGCACCCACCTTGCCACAGAGTACCAAAAACTTGACAGCCTACAAAGGAAGTGTCTCAGGCCAGTCACAAGAAGGCACTCAGGAGGTCAAAATAAATAAGCCTGAAATATATGCAGTCTACTCCTCACCAGACAAACCAGTCCTTAGCTGCAATAAGGCAGAAGAAATCTGTAAGGCTAAATCACTGGCATTTCCTGCACTGGCTTCAAAGAAACTGGTCCTTAAAGAGGACAGAAAGGGCAGCTGACACAGCTGTTAACAGGGGCCTCAACCCAGGAGTATGCTGTGCAATATGCCCTCTCTCCCTTCTACAGCCACAAGGTCATTTTACTTCTGCCAAGAGGTCCCTTATTAGGGCAACTGATGGCCAATGGTCAACTCTCAACCTTGACTCTCTCCTCCCCTCACTGACAGCCAAGATCCTGCCATTTCCAGATAGTTCCTCCACCAATTTAGTAGAAGAAATAGTCAAAACTATCCCCCTCAAATCTCCATTATCTGAAGTAAAATCTCTAGTAACATCCAGTTTGCTTCTCAAACCTATCTTGTTTAGCATTTTTACCAAAGACAGAATGAAAACATGTAAGGCTCTGCTTGTTAATTTCAGAATTATAAACTGTGAAGAAAAGAAAATACAGTGTTTTTAGATTTGATTTGGCAAAAACATCTTAGCAGGTTTGATGTTACCAAAAAGAACCAAGACAAAATTTAACAGGACTAAATACAAAGCCCTGCATTTAGACTAAATCAGCCAAACTAATACACAATGGTAGAGACCTGGTACAGCAGTTTATATTAAAAAGGTTGCCTTTGGGGGAAGAAAAAAGGCTGCCTATGGTGGGAGGTAGAGGGAAGGCTGTTACTATGTACACTCTCCCATGAACCATGAATCTGACAGACCTACCCCAAACATCAGCATGGCTCAGGCTGTGTTAGTAGAAGACGACTTTGTGCCCCACCTTTGAAAAGCAAAGTCGGTGTACATGCAGAGGAAGAATGACAACCACTGTGGTAAAGGGTCTGAAAGCTATGTCATGGCAAATGTGAGGAGAGAACTATAGATACTATGCCAGGGAAAACATGAAAACTTTTTTCAAATATATGCATGTTTCATGCAGATGAGGAGGCAAGACTTACGTGTCCTCTTGAAAGAAGACAAAACCAGAAATACTGAGTGGAAGTTAGAGGATAGAAGAACTTTCAGCACAATAAAGAAATTAGGAATGTGGGTTATGGAACCCAAAATACTTGGATTAGAACACCAACTCCACCACCCGGAAACTGTATGGATTTGGGTAGATTAACTTACAGTAATAATAACAGTACTTACCTCATAAAGCTTTGGGAAGCAGTTCATGCAAAGTGCTTAGAGCAGTGCCTGGCTCACAGTATATGCTGAAAAAAAGGAAAGTCAGCTATTGCTATTATTGACTGTTGATATAATGGACCAGATAACCTGAAAATCTTCCTACTAAATATGCCTGGAAATGCTTAGAAAAATATAATAAAAATCCTCTTAGTCTTGCTAGTTAAGTTACTGTCTCTCAGCTCCTCACCCACCCTGTTATGCTCTGCTCTGTGATGCTGGGACTTGGACTCAGACAACACCATTTCACCTTTGCTAGCTGGCTCCCTGTTAGGGTCTGCCAATAGCAGGTGCTGAATGGGAAATGGAAGGTAGGAGGAGGCTACAAGGGACTTCCTCCTTCCTCTGGCTTGCTATTTCTTGACAGCAGCAGTTGGTTCCTTCCTGCTTCTGTTTAAACTCCCCTCTCAGAGGTACCAGCACCAGCAGGGCAGGGCTCAACCAAACCTGGCTCCTCCAGGCGTCTCTTGTGAGCGCCTGGAGAAACCAGCAGCACCAGGCAACACACTCTCCTCAGAAAATCAGGGCGCAGTTCCTCCAGATCCCTCCAGATTTCTAGGTTCTGACAACCTCAACCTTCTTCCCTTTGTTTTTCAGTCCTGGCTGAGGCAGCAGCTTAATGCAGTTATTATATCAAAGGTTTAAACTAAATCCCTCTACTGAGTTCACTCTATTAAAATAGCTGTGTGTGATTTCTATTTTTCTTTTAGGATCCTAACTGACATACAGATAAAGTAAACTCATAAGAAACTAGGAGAAATCCTAGGAAACAGAAGCAAAGAAGCTGAAAATTGGATAGCTGTCCTAGCAGTGTAAGAAATTTATGACCTCCTCATAGTCCAGGATACAGATCTTGAGCCCATAAAAAGCAGCTGAGAGCCCTGTATGAATGCTGGGATCCTCAGCAAAAAGACAGACTATGGAAAAAAAATCTGTCCACAAGTAAATAAGGAAAGTTGCCTTGCTCACCTAGTGAAGTGGGAGGAAAAAACTTCCTAGGAATTAAAAAACATAGGTGCATAAAAGAGGTGGATTTGGGGTTAAAAATTTATACTAAGCCTATGGCCTGTAAATCTATAAGTAGAGAAAAAGTAGACATTTTAATCCCAGGTTGAGAATAGCCTTGAGTTCCCAGCAGGGGCAAATACAAAGTTGCTGCAGAAGATACACAAATGGTCAATAAATAAATGAAAAGATGTTTAACATCATCAGTCATCAGAAAAATGCAAATTAAAACCACAATGAGGTAATACTACACCACCTCCATGAGAATGGCTGAAATTAAAAAGACTGACAACACCAAATGCGAGTAAGAATATAAAGGAACCAGAGCTCTCATACATTGCTATGGGAACATAAAATAGTACAATCACTTTGGAAAACTGGTAATTTCTTAAAAATTTAAAAATACACTTGCCATAAGACCCAGACATTTCACTCCAAAAAGTAAGGAAAATATATGTCCACTCAAAGATTTGTACATGATCTCACAGAAATTTTATTCACAATAGCCAAAAACTGGAAACAACCCAAATGTCATCAGCAGTAAGTGATAAACAAGTGATATAGTCATACAAGGGACTACTACTTAGCAAGAGAAAGTAACAAATTACTGATGTGTGCACTAAATAGATAAATCTCAAATACATTACACTACCTGAAAGAAAGCAGACACTAGAGTACACCCTGTATAATCTGACTTATATAAAATTCTAGAAAACATAAATTAATCTATAGTGGTTCCTGGGGACAAAGTGGAGAGAAAGAAGAACTGTAAAGAGGCATTAGGAAACTTTTGGGAGTGATGGGAATGCTCTGTATCTTGATTGGGGCAGCTTTTTTTAAGTGCATAAATCCATCAAAACTCTTTTTACTTTAAATAAAGTTTACTCTACATAAATTATACCTAAGCACAGCTGATTTTTTTTAAGTTGCTTTTAGAGAACTGAACTCAACTCAAGCTACATAAGACTGCCATAGATGATACTCCTTTTGAGTATGAGCTCACAATCCAAACACTTGAGTAAACAATCCATCATGAGTAAGAGTCATTAAAACAAATGGCAGGATAATACCCCTAAAAACTTCAGATTGCGGGGTGGGTATAGCTCAGTGGTAGAGCACATGCCTAGCAAGCTCAAGTCCTAGGTTCAATCCCCAGTACCTCTATTAAAAAAAAATTTAAAAAAAAAACAAACCCTTTCATTATAAAAAAAAAAAGAAAATTTATTTAAAAATGAATAAAAATGAAAACTTCAGATAATTGAACAATAAAAGACATAGTAAGTTAAATTTACTTAAAATTATTATAGACACAAGATGAATTAAAAACACAAGACAAGAACAAGATCCTGTGAAAAACAGAGGCAGATTTGAAAATGAATCAAAGAGGACTTGTAGAAATGAAAAACTAAGCTAATGAAAATAAGAGTTCAAAAAGTAAATTAGTTCTAGCTGAAGAATAAGTCAGTATTCTAGAAGGTAAATTTAAATTATCCAGAGATAACATAGAAAGAGACAAAAGTTACAAAAAAAAGGAAAAGAAATGTGGAAGACAGAATTAGAAAGTTCAACATAAGTTATACATGAGATCAGGAGAGGCATTATTTAAAGAGGAATATGCCAATAAAGTGGACAACCTAAGAGAAATGGACAAATTCCTAGAAACATACAATCTCCCAGGAATAAATCAGAAAATATGAACAGGCCAATTACCAATAATAAAATTGACTCAGCAATTAAAAAAAAACACTCCCAATAAAAAAAGTCCAGGACCAGACAGCTTCACAGGTGAATTCTACCAAACATTTAAAGAAGTGTTAACAGCTATCCTTCTCAAACTATTCCAAAAAATTGCAGAGGAAGCAATGCTTCCAAACATTTTCAAGGCCAGCATCACCCTGACACCAAAACCAAAGATATCACCAAAAAAAAAAAGAAAAAAGAAAATTACAGGCCAATATCACTCACTTAGAGATGCAAAAATCCTAAACAACATACTAGCAAACCAAATTCAACAACACATTAAAAGGATCATACACCATGATCAAGTGGGGTTTATCCGAAGGATGCAAGGATGGTTCAATACCCACATATCAATCAATGTGATACACTACATTTACAAACTGAAGAATAAAAATCATCTCAATGGATGCAGAAAACACTTGACAAAATTCAACATCCATTTATGATAAAAACTATCAACAAAGTGGGTATAGAGGTAACCTACCTCAACATAATAAAGACCATATGTAACAAGCTCACAGGTAACATCATACTCAACAGTGAAAAGCTGAAGGCATTTCCTCTAAGATCAAGAACAAGATAACAATGCCCACTCACCATTTTTATTCAACACAGTATTATAAGTCCTAGCCATAGCAATCAGGTAAGAAAAAGAAATAAAAGGACCAAACTGGAAGAGAAGTAAAACTGTCACTCTTATTGCAGATAACATGATACTATATATAGAAAATCCTAAAAATGACACCAAATAAAAAAATCAACAGACCTCATGACAATGAGTTCAGTATAGTTGCAGAATACAAAATTAATATACAGAAATCTGTTGCATTTCTAAACACTAACAAAGATTTATCAGAAAGAGAAATTAAGAAAACAATCCTATTTATAACTGCATCAAAAAGAATAAAATACCTAGTAATAAATCTAACTAAGGAGGCAAAAGACCCAAGAAAATATAAAGATACAGATAAAAGAAATCAAAGATGACACTAACAAATAGAAAGATACACCATAGTAATGGATTGGAAGAACTAATATTGTTAAAGTGACCATACTAGCCTAAAGCATTCTATAGATTCAATGCAATCCCTATCAAAATACCAATGGAATTTTTCACAGAACTAGAAGAAATAAGTTTTAAATTTGCATGGAAACACAAAAGACCCTGAATGGCCAAAACAGTCTTGAAGAACAAAGCTGGAAGTGTCATGCTCCCTGATTTCAAACTATACTACAAGCTACAATAATCAAAACAGTATGATACTGGCACAAAAAGAGACACATAAATCAATGGAACAGAAGAGAGATCCCAGTGATGAACATACACTTATTTGAGCAATTAATCTACAACAAAGGAGGCAACAATATACATTGGTAAAAGCCTCTTCAATAAATGGTGTTGGAAAAACTGGACAGTTATATGCAAGAGAATCAAGTTGGAGTACTTTCACCTTTCTGAAACCATAAATTCAAAATGAATTAAAGATTTAAATGTAAGACATGAAACCAGAAAACTCCCAGAAGAAAACACAGGCAAACGTGCTCTTTGACATCAGTCTTAGCAATGTGGTTTTTTTTTTGTTGTGTTTTGGTTTTTTGATATGTCTCCTTAGGCAAGGGAACAAAAGCAAAAATAAACAAATGGGACTACATCAAACTAAAAAGCTTTTTATAGCAATGGAAACTAGCAACAAAACTAAAAGACAGCCTACTGAATGGGAGAAGATAATCACAAACAATCTATCTGATAAAGGGTTACTATCCAACATATACAAAGAACTCATACAACTCAGCATTAAAAAAAAAATTTTTTTAATGGGCAGAAGACCTGAATTGACATTTCTGCAAAGAAGACAAACAGATGGCCAACAGGCACATGAAAAGATGCTCAACATCATTAATCATCAGGGAGATGCAAAACAAAACTACAATTAGATATCACCTCACACCTGTTAAAATGGCAATTATCAAAAAGACAACAAGTCCTGGGGAGGATGTGGAGAAATGGGAACCCACAAGCACTGTTGGTGGGAATGTAAATTGGCACAGCCACTACAGAAAACAATTTAGAGGTTCCTCAAAAAATTAAAAATAGAACTACCATATGACCCAGCAATTCTACTCCTGGGTATTTACCCAAAGATAATGAAAACACCAATTTGAAAAGATACATACACCACTATGTTCACTGCAGCATTATTTACAACAGCAAAAATATGGAAGCAACCTAAGTGCCAGTTGATAGACGAGTGGATAAAGATGTGGCACATATATCCAATGGAATATTACTCAGACATTAAAAAAGAATGAAATCTTGCCATTTGTGACAACATGGATGGACATAGAGGGTACTATGGTAAGTGGAAGTCAGAAAGAGACAAATATTGTACAATTTCACTTACATATGGAACCTAAAAAAAACAAAAGAAAAAAAACAAAACAGAACAAGAGTCATATATACAGAGAACAAACAGGTGGTTGCTGCGGGAGCAGAGTGAGAGGATGACACAAATAGGTGAGGGACATTAAGAGGTATAAACTTCCAGTTACAAACTAAATGAGTCACAGGTATGAACTATACAGTGTGAGGAATATAGTCAATAATAATGTATTATCTTTGGTGACAGATGGAAAAACTTTTTTTAACATTTTTTATTGATTTATAATCATTTTACAATGTTGTGTCAAATTCCAGTGTTCAGCACAATTTTTCAGTTATACATGAACATACATATATTCATTGTCACATTTTTTCTCTGTGAGCTACCATAAGATCTTGTATATATTTCCCTGTGCTATACAGTATAATCTTGTTTATCTATTCTACAATTTTGAAATCCCAGTCTATCCCTTCCCACCCTCCGCCCCCTTGGCAACCACAGGAAAAACTCTTTTTTTTAGATAGAGATGATGATTGGGAATCTTACAAAATTGAAAGATGAAATCTCAGATTGAGGCAATCACTATAAGCCCCCAGTAGGATAAAATTAAATCCACACCCTGTAATGAAACTGCAGAACACAAATGACAAGAGGATCTTAAAAACCAGAGAAAAAGGCAGGTTATCTACAAGGAAATAATAGTTAAATTGTGATCATAGTTCTTAAGAGTAACAACAAAAAGCCAGAATTTCAGTAAAATAACATTTTCAAAGTGCTGAGAAAAAAATAATTGGAGGCCTAGTACCCAGCTAAACTATCAAGACTGACAAGGAAATAAGGATATTTTCCAACAAAGAATGCTTACCACTAACAGAACCAAACTAAGAAAACATCTGAAGGATACATACTTCTATTTGACACAAAAGGAATAAAATGTAATGGTGAAAAAGCAAACAGTAAACATACTTGGGTAAAATGAAGTAATCACTGACAGCACAAGACAATTATTATTTATTAGAACTCTTCAACATTGAGATCGACTACCTTTGGGGGTGATCTCATTTTTGGAAGTGCTCTTTTTGAGCCTGGACAATACCTTTTGATATGTTTAGTATACACTGGGTAAGAGACTGAAATAAATGACCCCCAACATACCTACTGACCATAAGGTTTTATCAGTTAGACACAGCTGTCAAAACATTCCCTGATCAGCTCTGTTAAGCCATCCGCGGCAGGGCTTTCCCGCATCCTAACAGTTCTAGAACTGACTTAGTTCAAGGCATTCTTCTCACTCCCATATTCCATAAATTTAAAAAAGAGCATTCTAAACAGAGATATTTCTTATATGAGCTTTTGGTTAAGATCTTCTAGTTTTGGGGTTTAGATTAAGATTCAGGTTTTACAATTAGTCATCATTTGCTTGAACTTAAGCCAAGAAAAGAGTACTTTGGCAGCTTTTACAGAGAAGTATGTGCTTCTTCCTCTGAAGGAGAAAATACCACACAGGAACAGAGAGGGAGGGAATACACACACTCATTCCTGCTGGTTGAAAGTTGCCTTACTTGATCAGAGCATTCCCTGCAGATTCCATTATGCTCATGGCAGTAAAGATCTCCACAAGGTAGAGAGCCCCAATTCTCTTACCATCAAAGGTTTCTGCTCACCACACTTGACAATCCAGAGCTTTAGAAACACATGACCAGGCAACAGACCCCAGAGAAAGGGAAACATGGATTAAAGCAAGTATTACCACATTTTCTGGAGGCAGTGCCATTCCATGTAAGAGGACAGCACTATTCAGAGGCTCAAAAGCCACTAAATAAAAATGAGAAAGCCACGATCCTATCCCCTTTAAGCCCAAGAAAGCACATTCATTTAAAAGCATGTTAATGGCCATGATACATTTCATATCTTGCACAGGCATCAGGATACAGGGACAAAAGACACTGTCTCTATCTAGTAGGGCAGACAAACACGCAGACACTCTGAACAGCAGATGAAAAGCACTACCTCGGGGTTAAGGAAAAGAGGGAGTCCAGAGGAGGGAGCAACAACACAGCTGGGCTCTCTTCCACCAACAACCTTCATACAGTCACATCACTTAGTCATTTGTTCTCTCCAAGATGCTACCAAGAAACATCTTACCTGATTTGACCCTCACAACAACCCCAGGAAAGTAGGTAAGGCAGGCAAATTCGTTGCTTACATCAGATGTGAAAAGTGAGACTCAGAATAAATAAAATGACTCGTCCAAGAAAACGCACACCCTCAACACAGCCCCTCCCCTACTATTTAGGCCCTCCGACAAAGCCCCAGTATAGCTAACCACGCACTAGCAACGTAACCCTGGTCAAATTGAACATAAACCTCAGATTCCCCACCTGCAATAAAATGTAATGAGGTTAGGCATACTTAAAAGATGACCCACATAAAGGGTGTGGCAACAATGTCTGAAACGTAGCTGGTGCTCAGAAAATGTCTACTACTACTATTTCCACTATTATTAACAATAACAGGCGAAGACTTCCCACCACAGGAACCCTCACCGATAAGCCTTTCAAGAGTCTTTCGGGGCATTCTCCGTCGCTCTCAAACAGTTCCACAGACACGCCCCCAAACAGACCCTCCCCCTAAGCAGGCCCCGCACCTCCCCCTCGGGAACTGCCCTCTCCAAATCTTACCCTCCATAGACTCTCCCCAGTCAGCCTCGGTTACGAAGGAGGCCTTCCGCTCGCACCCGCCTCTCCAGCATCCCCTTTAGGCCCCGGCATCCCTGGGGGCGCCCAGGCCGCACTTCAGCAGCGGGCCCACGCCGGTTACCTGGCCGCGCGCTCCGGCTCCGCCTCTCGCTTCCCCCGGATCGCCTTGGTCGCGGGCTCGCGCCAGGGCTGTGAGCGCACAATTAGTTTAAACTATGGCCCCGCCCCCTCGCGCGGCCCTGCGATTGGCCCCTGTCGGCGGGCGTCGCACGCAAGAGCACGCTGGAAGACCGGGAGAAGGAAGTCGAGAGGGCCTCTGGGAAGGAACAAAGGGTGCCACAACTTCCGGACCCTGGCCTCGACTTAAGAGCAAAGACAACTACAAATCCCAGCACCGCCCGCGGCCTCGGAGCCCCGTCCCTGACGAGCTACAGCTCCCGGTAGGCATCGCGGCAGCGCCTCCAGCGCTCAAACCAGACGTGGTGGCAAGAGTAGTTACCATGGAGTTGTCCCTAAGGTAGCTGGGACGCCGAGGCTGGAGGGGAAGCAACTGCGGGTGAGTCGGGCAGGAAAACAGGAAACCACCTCTAGGGGACAAGAACTTTATGGAGAGGGGAGGGACACACAGAAAGCCTTAAGAACTTCTTTCTCGGGGACCTGAGACTCCTCCCCCGCCCTTACTACTTTTCACAGATAACAGGACACGAACCCATATGGAATAGACTGGAGCGGGGAGGGGAGGGAAGGCTGAGATAACATACTCCTAAGATTTGGGGGTGCTTAAGAACCTCCCCCATCACAAACATGGGTTCCCCTAAAACTGTCTCAAATCCCTGACACATCCCGGGAGATGTGGAGCGCTCTGAGACTTCGGGTTGGTTTTTCTCTGATCAACTGAGAACCTCTTCAAGACATGAGAGTAGGATTAGAGTAAATCACAGCCTCTAATCCTGGAGATGTAAGAAACTTTCTGGGGCTTGAACTGCTCCGTTCCTTCCAAGCAGGAAGACCCCAGGGTAGGGCCTCCTCTTCAGGAAGTCAACAGGATATTCCCACACACACTCATTAGGGGTCCAGCCCCTAAATTGCCTCTTCTCCTTCCTACACCTTCTCCGTGGTCCATTTCTCGAAGTTCTGCAGTTAGAGTTTATTCCCTTTTATAGTCTTCATGACAGATCTGTTACATTTAGTAATTTACCCAGTGCTTTCACATCCAGTTTCTCTTTTGAGCTTTGTGAGGCAATGATATTTATCCCCATTTCACAGATTGGAAAACTGAAACCCAGAGAGGGGCAGGGACTTGCCGGAGGCCACACACTAAGTCAGTGACAGCTAAGACTAGACCCCAGTTTGCCAACTTCCAGCCAAGTCACTAGCTTGAGCCTACAGCCTCTGTAGCTTAAGGACTTGTTCAAAGTAGTAGGTTAAACTGCCCCAGGGAAAAGAAACCTGTATAGCCTACATTGGGTTATTTACAGTTCAGTGTGAATGAGTTTTAAATCCTTCCTTGAAAGTTTTTGGGAAAGGGAACTAGAGAGACTGAAGAGAATGGGAATTAAACAGATTTAACTAAGTAGGAAATAAACAGTCTGGCTAATACAGCACCCATGTCTGATGCTGCTATGATTAGCTAGCTTCTGGCTGGCTCCTAGCTGGCCCTGATCAGTCCACTTACTGTCTTAAAGCTCCCCCAGCCTTGGTCCTAGGCCCAATTCCCACCTCACTCGAGATTCTCTTCTTCGGTATTCCCATCCACAACTTCATTTACCACCTATATGCAGATGTACACAAGTGCGTATCTCCAGCCCAGCCCAGTCCTCATCTCTAGGCTCCAGATATATAACCCATTGCCTCTGCAACATCTTGGGCAGGATATCTCAAAGACACCCAAATTCAACATGTCTGTAGCTCAACTCATAATCTCTATGTCTCAAGCCTGGATCTCTTCCAGTGTTCTCACCTCTATCCACCACTACAGAAGCCAGAAAACCAAGTTATTTTTAATACCTCTTCCATTTCCCATCCATCATAAAATCCTGTCAGCTTTACTTCCTAAGTATCTCTTCTCTAGTTCTACCACCATCATCACATCCTTCCTGCCTTCCCTCTCAGCCATTTTGCATACTACAACCAGAGTTATCCTTCAAAATGCAAATTACTATTGTTCACTTCCCCTACAACAGCCCCATTTAAAAATATACCTTGGGCTTCCTGTTGCCCTTAGCATCAAGCAACATCTCAGTTTGGCTCCTGCCCACTTCTCCAACCTCCAGTCTGACCATACGTTTCCCTCCCATTCTCCCCTCCGGTTATATGGCCTTCTTTAAGGTCTTCAAAATTTCCAAGTAACCACTCCCCACAGAGCCTTTGCAAGTGCTGTTATTTCTTCCTGCAATGTTCATCTTTTTTTTGTACTTACCCTTCAGATGTCTCTCAATCCCTTCTCTAGGAATGTCTCCCCTGACTGCCCAGACCAGCTCAGATCCCTCAATTATAGCAACCTCATGTCCCTCTCCTTATAGTATTATTCACTGTTGCAATGTTTAACGTATCTGTTAAGTACCTGCCACTACTGTATGGATACAACTACGAGAAAAACGTGGCTCCTACCATGGTGGAGTTTATGTTCACACAGCTAGTAAGGAGATAATCCTAGTGTTATGAGTGCTACCAAGGGTAAATATAGGGTGCTATGGGAGTCCAGAAGAGAAGTTCCACACTCAGACTTACTCATGAGGGTAGGCTCCTCAGAGAAGGGGAAACATGAGCAGAGTCGTTAAGAATTAGCAAGGCAGAAGAAGAAACTCTATGCCAAGCAGAGAAGCCCAGAAGCAGGTGCAGGGAACTTACTCTGAGTTGTTGCATTTGGCTGGAGTGCAGAATTGGAAATGAGGCTAGGAGATAGATGTAGAGAGGTAGGCAGGAGCCAGGCTGAATTTGGGGCCTCCCTTTGGCACCTGGGAATATAACTTCCAGAAAACATTAGACTATGTGGCAGACTTTTCATGACATTCTTTGATTTGTTCTCCACCTGTAGCCCATAAATAGAAACCTTCTCTAGGCCAGGCCATTGAATCTCTGTCAGATCTCCTCATCTGATTATTCCTCAAAGCTTCCTGACCCATCCTGTTGCTACTTACCTGAAAGAAGGAAGGGATAGGCTATGAACAAATCAAATTCCAATTGCTAGTACTTTCCAAAAACTGAAAACAAACTTCCATCATCAACTTGGCATTGGGTCACTGAAGTTAAATTAAGTAAAGTTAACATACACACAGATTCTGTGGACTTCTCTGCAGCTATTAAAAAGGATGAGTCTACAATAATTTGAAAAGAGAAAAATAGGTTTGCAAAGGAATAGACAGCATGTGTTTACTTTAAAATATACATAATTGTATAATACATGTCTTCTAGGAAGTTAAATTCCCAAGTTGTTAATCATGAGTGTTCTTGGAGAGTGAGATGGAGATTCACTTTCAGTTTCTACCTGATGTACTTCTCTATGTTTGACTTTATTCAGCTATTACATTAACTTTAAAAATTTTTTAAAAATCAGTAAAAAATATTTCCAATTCATAAAAGAAAAATTCCAGAACAAGGCAAGTAAGCCCCTAACCCTGTCAAGTCAGTGATGAATGGACAGATGAGGAAGGCTCTAGGATCTGACAAGCTCCTGGTCATGAGGCAGAATAGCAGTTGGGAAAGACTGACTCCAGAAAGACAGCCACTGGAGTGAGTAAGGCAACCGCAAGGCTTTGTCAGTTCTCCCCAGCAGGCAGACTCACTATGTGACACCTTTAAGACATCATTCATTTATTCCTTCATTTTTCCATTTATCCATTTGTCCATCAAGCCTTGAGAGAATACTCAGGCTCAGTGGAGGGGAATGGTGGGAAGAGAGAAAGAAGTCTGACTTCTGTCCCTCTCTTCAAACTTACAGGGAGGGAACAGGAAATAGGTTATAAATAAATAAGTACAGAAAGTAACTGCTTCAATTTATTGAATACCTGCTACAGGACACACAGCTGTCAAGATATGGTTTGTCTCCACTTTACAGATGAGGAAACAAGTTGTGATGAGATTTTATTCAAAGTACAGTTGGGAGCATGTATCAGTTAGCTGTTGCTGTAATAACAGACAGTCCAAAAACAGGGTGGCTTAAAACAATAAGCATTTGTTATTGCTTCCAAGCCTCTGAGTCAGCCATGTTTCTTCTGGTCTTGACTGGTCGTGTGCTTGCAGTCACCTGTGGGTTGGGTAACTTTCCTGATTTTGACTTAGGGTAGGCTGGTTATAGGCTAGACTACAATGGCCTCACCTGGAACCACCGGCCCTCTTTTCATATATCTCATCCACAGATTTCTCATATCCCTCCAGCAGGCTAGCCATGTTCTCTTGGCACTGGCAAAGAGCAAGAGGGCAAGTCCTCTAAGCTTCTGTTTGCTTCATGTTTACCAGCATCCTGTTGGCCAAAGTAAGTCACATGGGTGAACCCTGCATCACAGTGGATGGGACTACAAAGTTATAGTTAAAAGAGACAGATAAAAGGGAAACCATGATAGGGTTCATCAAGGGAATCCATCTAATACAGGACACAATGATCAATTTTATCCGGAAAGTCTCCATCGAAGAGGGTACACTAGAGCTGAGTATTGAAACATGAGAGTATTCACTAAATAGGCAGCTGTTTCTTAGACTGGATGCAGGCCGGTCTTCCATAATCAGTAGAAACCCAGCAGGCTTTTCTGTTCTCATGACAGACATGGTTCTATTATTTGTATCTTGGCTTCATTCCTTCCAGTCAGGCACAGGGCAGCAAGCACTCTGAACAAATGTCTGAAGAATTGAATTAAATATCTGACTGTGAATGAGGTGTGGACTGAAACAGCTGAACCTCAGAGCCAATTGTTAGAAAGAGCAGCTTAGCATCAACACTCCCAAAACAGAGTATTTGGCAGTGTCTCATTCATTCCTCCCACAGACATTTCCTGAGTGCCTTTTGTAAGCCAGGTTCTGTGTTAGATGATGAATAAGACACAACACTAGCTCACAGCCTGAGCTACTGTTTAAATGGAGAAGACTCTTAACCCTTTCCAATGGGCAAATTTATCCAGCTATTTGGGACTCCATTTTTAATACTAGCTCATCCAGAAGAATGCATCAGGTGCTGGTGCTACACATAAAATCAGAAGTTCTTAGGAACCACACTGATGGTCAAGGAGACTAACGGTAAAAATCTGCCCTTACACATTTTAAGCTAAAATTCAGTATCGCAGAACTCCTGGGTCCTAATCCAGGACTCAATTTTAGAAAGTATCCAGTCCTGCTTGAAGGCATCAAACCTGTTATGGGTGCTCCAGTGGAACGGTTCTAGGTGAAAACGCAAGCCAGCTTCGCCTATTTCTACAAAAGAATAACATGTTCTTTGTTGTGTCTATGGATTTGATATCCAGACTCAGGTCTCCTCAGTCAACAACCCATGTCCAGCAGGCCAGTCCACACTTTTCAGGATTTAGCTGTGAAGTGACTCAAGCCAGCGCTTCCCCAAAGCTCATTTGAGACTGCTGATTTTTGAGAGGAAGACAGTCACTTTCCATTGCCCTAAACCTGTTAAAACTCTATCCCTGCATATGTCAAATTACCAAAAAAGGAATTTACTTGAACTATATTAAGCTTAGGCTGAATTAACAAGCTATCAGGTCCATGGTTTCTAAGAGAAATTCCATTTTAAGAACATTTGTAAATTTCATTATCTCTGTATACAAACTATTCATTTCTTTGAATCAAGTGACAAGAACCACATACCCTAAGGTTTCCCCTTTTGCTTTGGCTGTCAGGAATTTCAGGAATAATAGTCTTAGTTTCCTAACTCCCTATTATCTCTCTCTTTTCCTTTATTCTGGCTTCTAATCTTTCTCTTCCATGTTTTCATTTTCTTTATCTGTACCTTCTAGTATTGTAGCCTCTGGTCACATGTGGCTATCAAGCACTTGACAGGTAGTTTGTCCCAACAGGGATGTGCTAAGAGTGTAAAGTATCTCAATTTTTAATCAAATTATCTGTTAAATGATATTTTGGATATATTGGACAAAATAAAATATATTATTAAACTTAACTTCACCTTTTTTTTGACTTATAGAAAATTTTAAGTTACATATGTGGAAAAAATTATACATGTGTCTTTTTGTGATGTTCATTGTATTTCTGTTGGACAGCTCATCTACAAATCATCCTGTTTTATCAGTGTGTTATACTGTAAACTACCTCAAATCCTTTTGGAAAGGAAGTGAAGTGGTAAATGTATAGGTGACAGCAGTGGTTGGAGTGAGAAGGGGAGGTTGATTGGGACATGTACTTGTCAGTCTGTCTTTTGTTTGTGTCACATGCAAAACCCCTCAACTACTGTCAGCTCTCTTCCCAGGTGAATGGTGTTCTCATGGCTCTGCCCAGTGTCTTGAGAAATTCTCAGCTTTACTTGTGCTAACAAATTGGAAAGGATCTGATAAGACAATTCACACCACATTGTAAATGACTGATAACACTGTGTTCACCCCTCTCAGGGGGTATTTCCATTTTAACAGGGAAAAATCCCTGAACTCAAAGGAATGAATCCCTAATGGTGGAGTTTCAGGCATCAGTGACAGGTGAGTGAGAGTGAGGTAGACTGGTTTTATGTGTATGTGCATTTATATATTTATGACTACATTCAGGATGTAGCTTAAAGTAGGGTCTTTGGATGGAAAGATAATGGAGCCAACAGACAAGGTGAGCAAAGACAGCAAATCCCCATCTAGGTCAGACTGCAAAGGGCTGTCAGATCCAGATCCAGTGTAGGCTTTCGGGGGTTTGTTAAGCAAAATAATAGCCTAGTTGATGTCACCAGAGGCTAGGTATCAAGACAGCCTCCATGATAACTACTGTGGAGCAGCAGAAAGGACCTCAGAGTAGGATTCAGGAGACTATGATTGCAGTCCACAACTGACTCACTGGCTTACCTTTGGGCAAAGTGCTTTCACCCTGAGGTCTCAGATTCTTCTTCTGGAAAGTAGAAATTGGTGTTATAACTACTCATGAGGTCTAAGGGATGTGAAGGTGCTCGGGGAGGTAGGAAGTGCCCTACAAATGCCAGGAATCATGATTAGTATCTTAAAGGAGAAATCCAGGCAAGCAATAGAGAAAGCAGGGTTGGGAGAGCTATGGGGAAATGTGAGGGCCGATGCCCCTTGTACCTGGAACACCAGTCCTTCTCTGTCCTCCCAGGCTGAACCCGGATTCCCAGGGCCCATGCTTACACCTGAGAAATGATGGCCTGAGCTATGAACAAACGCGACTATATGAACACTTCAGTGCAAGAGCCCCCACTTGACTACTCCTTCCGAAGCATCCATGTGACCCAAGGTCAGCCTACAGAGCACAACACTCCACTCACCATGGCAGCAGGCTGGGTGTGGTCCCTAGAGAAAAACCAATGTTATACTAAAAGCCTAAAGAGATTCTTCCCATACACTCACAGATTTTTGTTGTCATTATGGGGAGGAGTAGTGGGTGAGGTGGTAGAAGTGGAAGGGTTTGGCATTTTTAAAAACTAGCAGCAAATCTGAAAGGAACCAAGGGGCTCTCAGGGTAACTAATGACCTTCAAAAGCAGCCAGGCTACAGCAGGAAAGTCAGGTGGAAGAAAATTTTATTCTCCATTTTTTTTACCTGGAGAGAAGAGACTAATGAAAGGAAAACACAGGCCACTATAGAGTCCCAACCAACTGGCAGTACCTTCTCTTCTCTGAGGACACAAGGCTTTTCTGATCACTGGTAAAATATGCAGGGTCTTGTTGCTCACAGACTGGTATGTTTCCTATTTAAATATTTATTGACAAATTTTATATTCATTCCAGTCATATCCAGGTTTATTCCATTATCACCCACACTTACTGCAGGTTCCAGCACTGCCTGTGCCCATGCCCATTTTATCATCCAAGGTGTTTGTAAATGGGCAGCTAGTACCGCTCAGGTGAGGATAGAGGGAAGCTCTCAGCAATATCATATTCTCAAGGGAGTATGCTGCTTCCTAGCCATGTCCCTGGCTTTTTTATCTGGTCTCTCATAAACGCATCAGTACATCTGCCCTCACAGAACACGGCGGCATCAACAAATCCTGGAACCATTATCTGGCTTTGGTCTTCTCTCTTGGGCAGTCAGTGGCCACCTTTAAGTTCAGGAAGCAGGCGAGTAGTTTTCAAAGGTACTGGATACTAGTTGGATTTGGGTTCAGGGTACTTACTACTTGGGTTGGCATCAGCCACAACAGTAACTCACGTTTGTTCTTTCATGAGCACACAGCCACCTACCGTGACCTTTATTTATTATACACAGCACTTCTGATAGTCCATGTTTCACAGGTTTTTAGCTGCAATAATGGCCAGGTACAAGATAGCTAAGGTGACAGAGAAGAAGGGAAGTAGGGCTCCCGCATACCCTGGGAATTCTCAGCTCTGAGTGGGGAGATGTAGCTTTGACCTCTATGGTGTCCTCAGAATGAGACAAGCTGTTATGACCAAGGCCAACTTCACAACACAAAACAATCTGTACAGATGCCCTGTCTTTCACTCAATAGTTACTATTGAGCACCTACCAATATTAAACACTTCTCTCTCCATTTGTACATAGATGTCAGGCGTGATGCTCCTTGCTGAGGGGAGAGGGAGAGACACATCTAAGCCCCAAAAGGCCAGTCCCCTCAGGTTCCCCAGAGCACATGGAGCACTTACTTAAAATTGGGATTAGAAGACAGGGTAGAGTTTGGGGGTACTTGGTATACTATTTGCTAGATTAATCAATATATGGATCATAGAATCTGAAATGGCAGTGACTTTAGAAAACATCCAATTTACCTCCAGCCCATAGTCCTCTAACTTCTGCTCACAAACCTACAGGTAAGGAAGTCCCATACCGCAAAACACCTACCAACCCCTTCCATTACGAGGTGAGGAATGACACAAGATAGTTTATATCAGACTAACTCCTGCCCTCTGGAGACACGTGGGAAAAGTAGCATGGTACTCTTCGGAGATTGACAACAGAATCAGGTGTTCCCCAGCTCTCCCTGAAGCTAGAAAACCCCCAGTTCTCTGAGTGTTCATATTTGTGGTCCAGTTTCCAGACCTGCCTTGACCTTCTCTAAACAGAGCAGCTTCAACTGATCCTCAGGCAGCACAGGGCCCTGGAGGAGCCAAGAACAGTAACCTGTAGCAGCCTGGACACCCTTAATCCACCCTTGGTAGTAGGAGCCCCACACAGCCTCAAGTTTTAGGCTCATCCCACCAGTGGCTCCCACTGAGCCAGTCCCCCAAGCTGCTGCCTCATCAGGCTGGATGCTTATCCATATGTGGGCTTATTTGGATCTTAACTTTTATTCATCTTTGTTATTTCATTTTAGGCTTCACAATCAGGTGTGAGGTTGGGGGTCAGGATTAGGACTTTATTCATGAGTGGGGTACTCTGCTCCAGTACCCTCCTGCCATCTTCCCCCACCCTCCAGCCCCAATTGTGAGTTCTGCTCACTCCAGGACTAAGAGAGCCATCTGGTGGATGCTGCCTGACCTGCAGCTGAGAAGAAGATCGAGTTGGATGGGAATAGAAAAGTGGGTCCAGTAAGAGCTAAGGGGAGGGTGAAGATGACCTGCCCAGTTCAGCAGATGCTAAGTACTTCCTTCCCCAGAGGCAGTTTTAGACTAGTAACCAAAGGCATGGGGCAATTGGAAAAATATAGTCACCTCAACCAGAGCTGGTGTGTGGTTCTGGGTCTGTCACTGACAGACTGTGAGCTTGAGCAGGGCCTAGCCTCTCCCTGGATCTTATTTGTCAAAAAAAGAAGGGCAGGGGTCCATGAAGATAGGTTCTGACATTGCTCTATTTCCTATCCTCCTCCTCAACCAAACTTTATGAGGCCATTATCCACACCACCTGCTTACCTTCCATTCACTTTTGAACTCACTCCAAGCTAGCTTCTGTCCCCAGGCCCTTGCCATTTCATTGAAATAGCCCTCACCAGGGTCACCAGGAACTTCTGAGTTGCCAGAATTACTTTTCAGCTCATCTCCCTGAAACTCACCCCTATCAACTATGGACTCCCTGAGCATCTTTAAAACTATCCTCTGGTTCTTCCCATCCTGCCCTGGTTATTCTTTAACTTCTTTAATGGACCCTCCCCTTTCTCCTCCTCCCTCCTCTGTACCCTCACTCTCCTTGAGCAATCTCCTGTTTCTCTAACATGTGTACACTCTATGCTAATGCTTCTCAAGTCTGTGTCTCCTGAGCTTCAGATCTTCATATCCAACTGCTAACTTGGCTTCTCCACTTTCTTGTACTATAGGAACCTCAGACACACCAAGGCCAAGCCTGAACTCATCACCTTCCCAACCGTGTTTCTCCTTTTCTTAATCCCATATCAGTTCATGGAACTGGTATCCACTCAGTCACCAAGAAACTGGGCAACACCCTTGAATGTTATTCTACCCTTACATCCAGTCAACCATCAAGTTATGCTGATTGTATATCCCTCTCATCCTTGCTTGGATGTGCGAAAGGGCCAAATTTCTTTTCCAGTCCCACCCACTCCCTAAAATCCATACTCCACGCTAAAGCTTCAGAGTGGTCTTTCTGAAATGAAAGATCTGAATCATCTCCTTTGCTTTCAGCCCTCCAGTGGCTTCCCATCACCTACAGGATAAAGTCTAAGATACTCAGCCTGTGCCTTTGCTCATGCTCTTCTCACCCTTTCCACCCTTCCTTGCCTGACTCACATCTAATCCACTGAGATATCCAGTTCAGGTTTCACCTTCCCTAGGAAACTGTGTTGAGCCCCCAGCCTGAGTTAGGAGCCCCCCTTCCATGCTTCCACAACTTGAATAACATCAGTCATCCTCTACTGACCATTTGTTTCCATTTCGCCAGATGAGCTCCTCCAAGGCATAAACATCTGCTCCATTTCTATTATGCATACAGAGCTTGGTACAGACCATCTCTCATTGTTGTTCACCATTGTATATCCAGTATCCAGCACATAGTAGTTGCTCAGTATTAATAAAAGAGTGGGTTACACTGAGTGAATTCTATGGGCTCTATCAGTGAATAATTCTGAATTCTGTGGTATCAATATCTTGCTTAAAAAAACAATTGGTTCAAGCCCAACACCTCTAGTTCTTAGTTTCCTCATCTATAAAATTCCCCCCACACAGCAGTATACAGACTACCCAAGATACAGTAGACATTTAAGGAACATGTGACCCAAACCAAGAGTTTGAGATGGACAGTATCTGGCCCCTAATCCAAGCTCACTGGCTGCCAGGGCCTGTTTAACAGGGCCCTGAGCTGAGTGGATAGAGTCTCACTAGACACAAGCATGGGGTGACAGCCCTGCCAGCTCCTCCAGCTCCAGCTTAGGCTGCAAATCCTCCCAGCTGTCCCTTCCCACCCTCCAGAGCCAGAAAAGCTATGATGACATACCTCACTTTGTCCCCACAGATCTGTTAAGCGAGGAGCCAAGGACAGGGCTACGACCACTAAGGCACTCAAAATCAGGGAAGCCAATGACCCAGTCCCTGTGGCTGAATAATAATGTTCTCAATGACCTGAGAGACTTCAACCATGTGGTTTCACAGCTGTTGGAGCATCCGGAGAACCTGGCCTGGATCGACCTGTCCTTCAACGACTTGACTTGCATTGACCCTGTGAGTCCAGTCAGGGTGGGCCTGAAGCCACCTCGTCCAGCCTCCCAGTCTCTCCACCTCCCACATTATCAAGGCAGTAGTGAGGCAGCACGGTGCCCTGCAAAGCACTCGATCATGGGCTCAGACACATAGAGGTTCAAGTCCTTGATTTGCCTCTTACTGACCCTTGGGCAAGCTACCTAACTTTTCAAAACCTCGGCCTCCCTGTCTGAAAAATGGGGACAAAATGTAAGCATTATAAAGGTTTTGTGAGGATTAAATGAGAATGTATGAAAAGCAACCTGCAATAGGAAGCTGAGATAAAATTGTAGCTCTCATGAGGCACCCACTGCTTTGTGCCATGTTCCTTTATAGAGGCAGGTACTCTATAAGTACAGCATTTACTTTCCATGAACTCAGACTCAAGTTTTAAGAAGAAACAACACTGGCCCCTTTTTGTCCAAGATCTGTGTTAGAAGGGAAAGGAGCTAGAGTATGACTTAGAAATTGTTCCCCAGGTGCCCGGACCTTAATTAAACTACTATATTAAAAGTTCTTACGTACCTAGCATGATGCTCTGTCCACTGCTGTGATGGTATCTTAGATCACCTAGGCAGGAAAGGTCTTCAGTGAAGGGGCAGCTAAGGCTCAGAGGAGAGGCAGAAGAGCCCAGGCTTCTGGCAAGTCAGAGGCAATGCTAGGACCCAGGCCCATATCTCCTGCCCCTCAAATCACAGCTCTGTGTCAGTGTGGTGCCCCTATACCCCTTCAAAGGTAAATGCAGGTAGGCTGCAGTCAATCCAGTCTGGCTGGGGTAGGGGGAAGAGAAGTTGTCCCCCAAACTCTTCCTTCTCTGCCCACAAGTCAGCCTTGAGCTTAGATACAGGGCTCTGTCCGGTCTAGCTTTTGGTTTCCTTCCCCAACAGATCCTGACAACTTTCTTCAACCTCAGTGTCCTCTATCTCCATGGCAACAGCATCCAGCACCTTGGAGAGGTGAACAAGCTGGCTGTCCTCCCTCGGCTCCGGAGCCTGACACTCCATGGGAACCCCATAGAGGAAGAGAAGGGGTACAGGTAAGTGCCCTACCCTGGAGGTAGGCTCCAGCTGGGTTCCCCTGAAGGAAAGGAGGAGGGGAGACAAGAAATGCAACATGTCCTTCTGCTATGCTTGGAACAGGGGAGCGAGCAGAGAGCTTTAGGCATTTCTTGCTGTCAGTCAGGGTAAACTCAGTCTCCTCCAAACTCTACTCAAGTCCTTCCATTCCTTGCAGTCAGGGGAGAGAGCAGCAACTGGTGGAGGGGAATAGGGGTTGTAGTAGAGGGACTGGCCCCCAGCCCAAGTCTTCCCCACAGGCAGTATGTGCTGTGCACCCTGCCCCGTATCACCACGTTCGACTTCAGTGGGGTGACCAAAGCAGACCGCACAACAGCTGAAGTGTGGAAACGCATGAACATCAAACCCAAGAAGGTCCGGGTCAAGCACAACGTATCCTGAGGCTCCCAGGACCCCAGCAGTCCTAAAGGCCCGAAGATGGTCAGTTTGGTTTGACAATAAATGATTTGAGCTGTTCAGCAGATGAGAAGTCCCTTGCACCATGTACAGATGCCCATCCAACTCAGGCAACTGCCAGTAGCTCTGGTCTTACTTCACTGAAACCAGGAGGCAGTGGAGGGAAAGGCCTGCTGGCTTGAGACACAGGAGACCTAGGCTCACTGCTTGGCCTTGGGAAACTTACCTAACCTCGCTGGGCCTTTTTCACTCTTCAGCTCAGATATCCTGGGGTCAGAGTGGCTTCAGGAGCACCAAGGTTCTGTGGAGATGCCTCAGAGGCCTCCATGACAGGAGGCCAAGAAGATGGGCTGGGAGCTCTGGCCCCCAACTTCAATCATGTCAGAGTAGTTTCAACTCTCATGTTTTACATGTTATGATTCTGCTTAAGATTTCATTTGGTAAAGAGGATCTTCTGCTTGAAACTGTGTTTGCTAACTCCGTACCAGGTGCTCCTGATCTGCCTGCCTACCTCCGCCCCCTCAATGGGCTTCCCGGTAATTCCACTGAGCCTGAGACACGGCCCCCGACAGTGACAGCTGCCTCAGATTCAAGTCCATTCAGCTTTGACACTGTCCCCATCACTGAAGGAAGGATAAGTGCACTCTTATCATCCAATCTGAGGTTAGCCCAGGCTAAGTCTCAGCTAAGACCTGAGAGTCTGAGCCCCTATCTCTTGGATTTCTTTTAGTACCCCTAGAAGACACGCCCTCCCCCTCGTCCACCTCACTGCTCATGGACTTGAGTAGCCAGAAGTATGTAGTAGGGTGGTGGGCAGGACAGAGGGGCTGGAACCAGCACACAGATGGATACACTTCCTTTATCGAGCATGACAAACCAAAACAAAACCAAAAACCCCAAAAATGTAAAAACCCAGGGTGCTAGAAATACAAACTCAATTCATCCAAATTCAAGCTCGTCAGACCCTGGTCACAAGCCCTCGTGAGGTGCATGTGAGCACCAAGTCAGGGAGTGGGGACAGGAGTGAGGCCAAGAAAGGGTGGGCAGGGGGCCCCCAAGGGCCCCCAAGTGATCACCCTGGCACCGGCACCTCCACCTTCTCAGTGACGATGAAGACCTACCAGGCCCTGTCCCTTTCACCCCAACTCCACCCCTGGCCAGGGCGTTGAAGGCCAGTCCAAAATGGTTCTACCCTCCCTTGCTCCATCCTCACTTGCTCAGGCTTCTAGCCTCTCTTCTCCTCCATGTTCTTCGGTGATTAGTAGCAGATTAGGGTACTGTATAAGCCGCAGTGAGGCTGGGGGCCAGGGTGGGCAGGGTAGAGACGGGGTGAAGAGAAGAGAAGAAGAGCTGTCCAGGGACCCCCTCTCTTCATGGGATCCCAAACTGTACAACCAGCTCCTCTTTCGCGTCCACACGGATCTGAGAAAGTGCACTGTAGGCATAAGCAGCTATCCTGGAGACCTGAGACAGAGGGACAGGGCGGGGAGAGAGAAACAGAGACAGGTGAGAAGGGAGATCCGGAATCGGGGCAGGGAGATTGTAGGGCCGGAGAGGAGGGAATGACAGAGGCTGGGAAGCCAAAGACAAAGGCAGGGACAGGCAAGACAGAAGGAAAGAACAAAGGGTAGAAAAAGAATGAAGGCTGAAAAAAGGAAATGAGGAGGAGATAAAAAGTAAGAGGTGGGAGCGAGCAGGGTTCCCGAGCTACCAGGCTCCCTATCTCCTCTGTGGCAGAGAAGGTGAACCCTCTGCCACACCCTGGGCAGGGCAGGCAGGCACAGGGCGAGGGGTGGCTCACCTGCTGCAAGTCGGAGAAGGGGACAGGTTCGCTGGCCAACACCTGGTGGGGCTGGCTGGTGAGAGATGGCAGCGGCGGCAGCTTCTTCCAATGGGTCAGGCTGCTGCTCAGCACAGCGAGGCGAGTGCTGGCCAAGAGGGAGATGGGGAAGCGGGGGACAAGCAGTCAGGCCACAGTCGGCCCAGCCAGCCCAGGCAAGCCTCACTCCCTCAGACCAAAGAGGCAGGTGACAGGGGCCTTAGTTCGGGGCCCACCTCCCTTGGTCTACACACCCTTGAGTGTCACAGGGCAAACTGGGTAGACATGAATATTTACGGAGGCGCCGGAATGATCTGTGGCCACTCTCCTGAGCTGCACCCAAATGAGGAGCCTGGACTGGGGCCCAGGCTCCAAAGCTAGATCGCGAGGAGAAGGGAGGAGCCCAAGGAGCCTGAGGAAGCCAAGCTGGCCAGGTGCTCACCTGTACTGCCTTGCCCGGTCCATGTACTCATGCTGCTCCATGCCCTGGGAGTCTGCAGCAGACACGTCGATGATGTTGCTTTGGGGAGAGGAGGCAGAGAGGACATGACAGGTGCTTCCGAGAGGGACAAACAAGATTCCCTGCCAGGTGCCAACTCCAGAGCAATCCGACACCAGTGTCCCTGCCTGCCCACTGGAGCAGGGCTGCGTCCAGAGGCACCTCTCCCCACAGAACTTATCTCATCCCCCATGTCCTGGGCCTGGCTTGCTTATCCCAGCCTTTAACATGGATGAAGGAGTTCTGCCCTAGGCCTGGTCCTGTGATGCCCACCTGGCTGTCTTGGCGAGGATAGAGGAGAGCAGTGCCTGCTCATCTGTGCGAGCGGAAGGCAGGCTGTGGTAGTTGGGCTCGGCTCCATTGAGGGCTTTGGTGGGGGGGCTGCTAGGGTCCAGCAGCAGTTTCCGCTCCTCTCGGTCCTAGGAGAGGCCATGGGGAAGAAGTCAGCCCCGAGACCCTTAGTCCAACCTACCTTTTACTGGGCTCTCCTCTCAGCCCAGCTCTGACCTTTAAGGACCAAAAATATTTTTACAGGGAATATCCCAAGTGCCCAACTATGGAGTGCCAGATCTACGATTCAGTTCCTGACTGCCCTTGGGAGCTGAGACAAGTTGGTGATCTAGGATGAACTGGAACAAAACAGTCCTAGAGGCCCTAACATGATGGACAGAGGCACAAAGCAGGTATTCAGTAACAGCCCTAGAGCTGCAGGAAACAGCCCAGCACTCAGTGAAGAAAGGATATTAGAGGCTAGAAGCCAGAAAATACCATAGGGGTGGGGGTACAGCTCAGTGGTAGAGCAGGTGCTTAGCATGCATGAGGTCCTGGGTTCAATCCCCAGTACCTCCATTAAAAAAATTTTTTTAATAAATAAAATGAAATAAGTATTTGAAAAATGCAAACACAGAGGGGGTGGAAAATATCAAAACAGTGGGGCTAAAGAGAAACTGATGCAAGAGTCCAAGAATGGCCCTCCTGATCCCTAGGACCAGACCCTCCACAGCAAGGGTGTCTGCTCCCAGGATGGAGAGGTCCTGAGGACAGACAGGGCCCCAGACCCCCAAGGGCAAGCAAGTCCAACCTCTCAATGGCCATTCCTCATATTATCTCAGGACAGGAGCTACAGCCCTAGGCTCTGGGTCCTACAGTCCAAATGTCCCTTTTTGAGGTCGTGTCCCTTCTGCTCTCCGGTGCCCACTCTCCTCTCCTCCAATGCTCTCTTTGTGTGGGACTCCCAGAACCAAACTCAGTGCACCTGCCGTATCCTGACTGAACAGTGGAGTTGTTCCCTCCCTTGCCAAGCCCTTGTGAATGGAGCTTCATTAATTTTCAGCAGCCCTATTCCTGTGAGCCTGTGCTGATCCTCACAACCCCCAGAACTGACCTGAGGCCAAACCAAGTCTCCCTGGTCCTGTATAATTCTATGTGTATTTCTCCTCATCCTGTTTTAGTCCCTTGTTCTAATCTACAGCAATCTTTCTGAACTCACCCCTGCCTTGAACCCATCAGCTGCAAATCCCTGCTGGCTTTGTGTCAGCTGCAAATTGGATAAGCAGATGTGCTGGATATCTATCTAAGTCATAAAGAACAAGGGTATCCAGTATAAAGCCAAGGACAAGGGGCCCATCCTGGCTAAGGCTGACTCACCTGCCCTCAGTGCCAGACCACCAGGCTCCCCAGTGCTCCATTTCAGGCCTATCTCAGTTCCTACCGGAGACTTTTCACACTTGCAGGCTCCCAGCTTCCCTGCCCACAACTCCACAACTCTCCTTACAGAGGGCTACTTCCTCCTACCCCGCCTGCCCCGCCCTACGCAGGCCCAGCCTTTTCACAGTACTCTTCTTCGAGTCTCAAGTCTCAGGTCTCCGCTGTCCGTGTCCTCAGTTCCCAACAGGAGACAGAAGCTGTGGGCTTCTGCCCTATAAACTCCCAACTCCTAGACACCTCCTGTCCTCCCTAAAACACAGGCTAAGTATTAAAAGGCTAGAAAGACAAAATTCTTGCCAAAGACTAAACTATCTCTAAGGAAAGCTGGCTCCATAATGAAGCCCAAGTTTGCTTCCTGTATGTGCATCCCCCAGCCCCACATCAGACAGATCCGGCTGCAGGACAGGACAGTTTCTACCCTATCAGGGCTTCTGCAAGAACAAGGCTGTTTTCCTGAGACCTAGACTCCTGGAAGAAGTCATGCTACCACATCAGAGTGGACAGATAACATCACCCCACTCCCAAGAAGGTGAGTGGAGCATGGAGGAGGTTTTTTCACACCAAGATTTGTCCCTGAGTCAATGCCAACCTGGGAGTCAAGAGTTTCACTGTCTACCCTAATGCAGACACATAAGTGGCCTGCCTATGACTAGCCACCCGGTCTGTGGGCACAGCTCGAAGAGACAGCTTGGCCCAATGGATACAGACATGACTTAGCATCAACATATCTTGGCTGTGGCACTTTTCAGCTTTGTAACCTTGGCTAAATCACAGCCTCTCTGAACTTTTCTTCTTCTTTAAATAGACATTCCTGGTACCTATATGACATATGTTTGGCTGGAGTCAAGTGAGCTATCTGTAAAAGGCCTTTGAAAACTGTAATGTGTTGTATATTTCCTTTTTATTATTATAACAAAGGGGAAGATATGAAAGTGGGAGAGGAGCCTGCCCAAGAGCTGAAAGAGGGACTCTGGGATAGTGGCTGGTTATGGCTTATAGACCAGGTAAGTAGACCTTTGCCACATGAAGCCTCAAATCACCCAGGACTGATCAAGCACCATCTCTAGGGGTTAGAAACAGAAGTGAAATCCCATCAAGGGGAAGGTGGAGATTCTCAGGAGAGCAGCAAGCCCAGCAATTCCAGCGAGAAGCTAGTATCCTTCCTCATAAAGCAAGAGTCTCATTCCCTGCAAGAGTCCCTATTATGCTTTAAGGGCCAATTTCCCATTATGCTACAGCTTTCCCAATAGGCAGGAATATTGTCTCCTATTTCTAACAAGCTGGGGTGAAGTCTGAGGTGTTGGCCATGAGGCATGCCAAACACAAAGAATAAAAAATGAGTATGTGTTCACTGGGTATTTACAGAATTAATAAGGTCCAGGGATCACCCATACCTCCTATACAAATGACATTTTCCCACATTTAAGTCCTTAATCCAAAATAGGTCCATATGAGTCACTGAGGAAAAACCTACTTCTCATGTACCAGTGATATAATCTATTTCTGGGACCATCTATTCCTACTTGCTAAAACCTTTCTACTGTTTTATTGTTTTTGTCTCTCTGTGTTGAATCAATGTAGAATCTAGGCTTCAGAGGCAACCAGAAAGGCAAGTGGCCAACAACCTGAGACTTTAATCCTTAAAAAGGCCTCCCCCTCCTCAAAGGAGGTCAGGCAGGCAGGGATTAAACTGTTGCAAGAAGTGAGAATGCACCAAGAGAAAGAGGGAGAATTTACAACTGTACAGGTCTCCCCAGCCTAATTATTTATGCAAAGGGATCGGATCTACAGCCAAATACCCAGGACAAGCACCCTTCTAGCTAGAGAAACCCTCAGGCCCTAGGCAGGGACTGCACTAAGGCAAGCCAAACTGAGCTCCTCAACCCATCTCTCTTCCCCCGCTCCAGTACAGTCAAAGGTAAACCCGATTTGTTGCATCCCAACTTCTCACACATCCGGATGTCCTCACTGTATCTATTACATCCTTCACCGACCAACTCAAATGACACCAACTTCCAGAGACCTTCTCTGACCCTAGACCAGTAGTGACCTTCCTTCTTCAATCCCAGGAACTGAGAGAATACAGTTTCCTGATTTCATCTGGAGACAACCTAACTTAGGGCCTCAGTTTACCCACCTCTACAATGGATTCACAAAGCCCGCTACTACAAGCACAGAGAAGGCATGGGAAGCTGGGAAGGGAGTGCTTCCCAGGGACCAAAGGCTGAGAATCCTTTAAGTTGTAAAGATCCGAAGGCAGGGGGAGGTGGAAGGGGTGGTAGAGAGCGTGATAAGCGGCTGCCCGCACACCGCAACGCGGGGGCTATGCAGAGGGAACTGGGGCTTTTAAAGGGTTAGGAGCCCGGCCCGGTGTCGCCTCTGTAATCTGTTCCCTCCGGGCCTCCGTACTCAGTGAGCCCCGCAACCCGGCTCCCCTTCTTCTGCAGGTTTTTCTCTGGGCCCCATGCCCCAGGGTCTCAGCCCTCAATCCCGAGCCCCGCCCGCGGCGGCCGCACCTGGTCCGAGTCCTCGTTCTCGCTGCTATAGCAGCACCCCATGGCGGGGGTCGGGCCGGGCGCTCAGGCCAAGCCGAGGAGGGACGGCGTCCGTCAGGAGCCCTTCCGGTCACATGACGCACGTCTGCATCCAGCAAGTAACCACCGCCCCCGCGCCTACCCCTTCCCAGAGCGGCTTCGCTGCCGCCGCAACCTCGGCTTCCGGCCCCGCCCTCACCGCCTGATCCTCGCCAACCAATGGGAAGGCGCACCCTGCGTGACAGGCCGTGAGACACGTGATGCGAGGGGGGGCGGATCACATGAGTTCAGCCTCTTCCGGGTCTGAGCTGAAGACCTCCACTGCCCGGCTAGAGGCAATCGTGTGAGGTGTATTGTGTGATTGCGTGGCCGCCAGGCTACCTTTCAGGGCCAGTGAATGAATTCATACCAAATGCCGTCATGAAATGCTCTCCTAAATGCCATTTGAGGGCAAATGGGGAACAGGTCATATGCTACAGGAGCTCATAGTGTGGGTACACACACCCACCCCCGAGTTGCCTAGCGCCAACTTGGTGGACATATACAGGGTGTGGTACCCTACCTAGACTGGGTATATGAGACTTACTGGAAGAACGGACCTTAAACTTACACACATCGAAACAGAGAAGCTCAATCCTGGTGGAGATGGAGGCCACCTCACTAATTTCCTTGCCCTCTGACATTTTTCTTCAATCTTGCCTTTTGACAGCATCATAGTAATCTGACGCAAACCTTAACATCAATGCTTTTCTTAGAACCATCCCACATCTCCTCTTGGACTTTGAACACAAGTTCAAATCTGTCATTCAAGATCTTGCAGATCCTGACACTCACTCCAGGCCTGGGGTCTTGAAGCAGGGGTTGGGGGAATGCCTCATCAGCCACAGGGAAATATGTGGAGTTTCCTGATTGATATCCTGGACTTTGCACACGTAGCCTGGCACAATGTCTCCACCAGGTCTGCCTGCCAAAACCTGTGTTCATGGAGCATGCATTCTAGTGACCATGTTATATTGTATTCTATGTTCCTGTGTCCGTCTCTTCTACCAAAGGTAGAAGAGGGCACAGGGACAGGATCTGACTCTTCTCTGTGACCCAAGCCTTGGCACCTGCTTAGAAAAAACTTGAATGTGGAATTTATGAGTAAATTACAACCTTCCCGTCACCTTGGCTCACACCATACCCCATGTCCTGAACCAAGGAGTTGGAGGAAAGGTCACCAAACCCAGTAGCTATGTTACCCCTCAAATCAAGACCCTGGAGTTCTGTTAGTTCTTTGAGAGCTCCTAAAGGGTAGGAAATAGCTCTAGCTTGTCCCTGGGGTTGGTAACTTGAACTGCAGGTCTCAGGTGACAGCAGCAGCCTCAGCATCAATAATTGAGAGCAGGTCCAACCTGCCTCAGGGTTCTTCCCCACCCCAAGGACTCCTCCTCCTGTCCTATGCTCTGATCTTCCCCAAACAGAAGCATCCAGCCCAGGTAAGCAGGGCCCTTGAGTGTGGGTTCCCAAGCATACCAGTTCAAGCTCACCATCACTCACCTATTCACCATATTCATATACTACCATTGACCTCCAAAGGGCCAAATGGTCCAGGACATGGGAGAAAATGGGGCACTTATCCCCCATAGGTTCGGGATGGGGGAGAGGGGGAGAAGAGGCTGACTGGGGGAAAACTGTGTGCTGTGTATCCAAATATGAAGGGAATTCTGAGAGAGAACAGAAGAGGGGAGTGCAGGCAGGGGGAGATAGGACTGGAGAAGAAACACAGAATCAAGGACTCTTCCCACCCCAGGGAAGAGCAGACACAGGGAGAGTCCTGGGTTGGTAAGGACAACTCATCCTAACACCCTATGAAGTTAAGTGTTTTGACTGCCTTTTACTGAGGCAGAGCAGTGACAGTGAAGGGATTTCTGACTACAAGGTCATGCTCTTTTGCTACAGAGTAATGCGTAAGAGGAGACCAAGCAGGCAGGAGGTGGGGTGGGAGGATAACTCAGAAGGAACTGGTGAAAGGGGTCCTGAAGAAGGGTGCCTACAGAGATGAGGGAAAACAGGTGGAGGGAGCAAGGTGAAATGGACCAGGGGCTGGAAGTGGGAAGAGGTAGTTTGGGGTTGGGTGAATTTAGACAGCATGAAGTCCTTGGAAGTACATGGGCTTGGAATCAGATCAGCTTGGATTCAAATCCTAGTTCTGCTGTGTGACGTTAGACAAAAGACCTAGACTTTCTGAGCCAAAGTTTGTAAAATACAGGAATAATCATTGCTACTGGTAAGGGCTGCACAAATGACAGGGAAATGGCAGGTGTGGATTTCCCTCCCTCCCTTCACCCCAGGGCCCAGGTAGGGACCATGTCCCCCGCCATCGCGCTGGCCTTCCTGCCACTGGTGGTGACATTGCTAGTGAGGTACCGGCACCACTTCCGACTGCTGGTACGCACGGTCTTGCTGCGGAGCCTCCGAGACTGCCTGTCAGGGCTGCAGATTGAGGAGCGGGCCTTCAGCTATGTGCTCACCCATGCCCTGCCTGGGGACCCTGGTCACATCCTCACCACCCTGGACCACTGGAGCAGCCACTGCGAGTACCTAAGCCACATGGGGCCTGTCAAAGGTCAGTGTTCCCTAGCCTTCTACTCTAGAGCACCTCCAAGATGGTGAAGGAAGATTTGGGATCTGCTGCTGCCTTGCTGGGTGAATTGAGCAGGTTCTTGATCCGCTATGGGTCTCTTTTTTCTCCTATGGAAACAAGGGGGCTGGGCAAAGTTATTCAGTCATTTAGTAAAGTTTATCGCCACCTCTTTTGTACCAGGCATGTACTAGGTCCTGGGGGAGAAGGAAGTAGAACCCATAGGAATGACTCAGCCAGAAGTGCTGGCCTCAAAGGGGGCATGATACAGGGGAATAACCATGTCAGCACACAACACATAGCTTGTAGTTATCTATGTCTAAGTCTTTCTCCCTGATCATGGGGGCTCCTCCATCCTATTCAGGGTAGCTACCTGGATTTGTCTTGAGTCCCAGCTCCTAGCTGTTTTTAGTCTTATTTAAGAAATTCACCCAATTCAACGGTTAGATAGATACTCAATGAACAAAACGAGGGGGAATGAAAATAGAAGTTCTGGCACAGATCTCTCAGGAGCCCAGACAATTGTCTCAGAAGCCTAGTGGTTGTTTCTGCCTAGGCCCTCCTAGAGACAACGTATGAACTGAGCCTAAAGGGATTGCTTTTGAGTTGGCCAGGTAATTGAGGATAGAGGAGGGGAAGGGCAAAGCCAGCCACATATATAAATGTGGCATGAAGGAATGAGCTAGCATGATTGACTCTGGGCAGCGTTGTTCATGATGGCAGTGGAATGGGCTATATAGATGGGAAGAATTGAGAGCTGCAACTGGAAAGGTAGGATAGGATCAGGTCCAAGAAGGTCCTGAATGTCAGGGTGAGGATCCCAAGTTCAGTCCCAAAGGCTTTAGGATCATGGAGGGAAGGAAGGGAGGAAGTATAGCTCAGTAGTAGAGTGAATGCTTAGCATGCATGAGGTCCTGGGTTCAATCCCCAGCACCTCCATTTAAAAAAAAGGGAAAAGGATCATAGGAACCAGGGAATGATAGGGTAAGATTTGTTAGATTTCTGCTGTGAAGGAGGCAAGCTTGGAGGGGAAGGGAGACTAGTAGGGCTGCTTGGCTGCTGAGACTATAATCCAAGAAAGAGATGAGACTCCAGCTGGTTGGGGAATGCAGTGAGGCAAGTGGACATTTGAGACTCCTTTCTATGAGGGGCCCTGCATCCATCTCCCATGTCTGCTGCAATAGCCATCTTCCCTGACAGGTCAAATCCTGACGCGGCTGGTGGAGGAGAAAGCCCCTGCTTGTGCGCTGGAGCTGGGCACCTACTGTGGGTACTCCACACTGTTAATTGCCCGTGCCCTGCCCCCTGGGGGCCACCTTCTCACCGTGGAGCGGAACCCACGCACGGCAGCAGTAGCTGAAAAACTCATCCGCCTGGCTGGCTTCAACGACCACACGGTCAGCCCCCACCTCCCCAACCCTGGTCTCTTTTCTGCCACCTCCACTTGCCCTAGCCAGCCTCCCCTGTGGGAGAATCCTACCCAGGAGAAGGAAACAGCTCCACTTAGGGAACTGTGGCCCTGGAGAGTGCGTGAGCTCTTGTCCTCCTGTTCCAAATCATTGGCACATATTTGCTGCTGGACAACAAAGTTAAGAGGAAGGTCTCTGGAGCCCAGCAAATCTGATCGTACCCGAGCCTGCCTCTTGTTAGCTGTGTGATCTTGGGCAAAGCATTTATCCTCTGAATCTCAGCTTCTTCACTGGCAGAATGGAAATCACAATGTGAATCCAGACTTCTTGGGTTCTGAGGCCAGAGTAAATGTGAGAACATTCAGGGGTACCTAGGCCAGGGCCTGGCACAAAGTAAGCCAGATCCTGGTGGGGTCTGGTGTCGGAGAACAACCCCTCCCACCCTCACCTCCAGCTCCTCCCACCCCGACAGGTGGAGCTCATTGTCGGTAGCTCAGAGGAGGTGATTCCGCGCCTGCGAACCCAGTACCAGCTGAGTCGGGCAGACTTGGTGCTCCTGGCACACCGGCCACGATGTTACTTGCGGGACCTGCAGCTGCTGGAGGCCCATGCCCTGCTGCCAGCTGGTGCCACTGTGTTGGCTGACCACGTGCTCTTCCCCGGTGCACCCCGCTTCCTGCAGTATACCAAGAGCTGTGGCCGCTATCGCTGCCGCCTCCACCACACTGGCCTCCCAGGCTTCCCTGCCATCAAGGATGGCATAGCCCAGCTCACCTACTCGGGGCCTGGCTGAGGTCCAGGCCCAGGGAAACTTACTGCTGCCTCCCCCTCCACTCCCACCCAAACAAGGACATTAGAACATCCTCCTCAGCCCCTCCCTGCTGGTGGAATGATACATGCGGGCTCAGGTCTAGGGAGGCTCTCCTCCCACCTCTGCCCACTCTGGCCCCACACTGACTGGAGGACTCAAGTTCTTTCAGGTTGCTTGATCTCACTGGTCCCTCTCCTTCCAGAAAGAGCCATGGAATGACTGGCAAGAGGCTGGAGCTCTCAGCCCAGCCCTGTCACTGATTTGCTGGGTGACTCCATGGGAGTCCCTGCCCTGTTCTGAGATTTAATTTGTTCTCTTAACACCAAGGAAGCTGACTAGGAGAGCTCCAGAGGCCTCTTGGTTCTGGGCCTCAGAAAGTCCCTCCCCGCCCCCCTGCCCAGGCCATTCCTGGCGGGATCAAAGGAACAGTAAACACCGGGTTAGAGGTCCTGCAGGAATGGCTGGGGGCAAGCTGGGCCAGAGGAAATGGCAGTGGAGCCTGGACACAGGGTCATGCCCACCCTGGCCTTCCCTAGTCCCAGTGCGTATGACCAGGTAGATTTGCCTGAGTCCCTTGAGTACCCTCTCCCTAAAGCTCAAAAGAAGATGCTGGACTCCCCTGGGTTCCACCAAGAAACAGGGAATAGACATGGGGGGAAAAAAATCAGTCCTGTGTCTTTATTAAAGAGAATTAAAAAGAGATTAGATATGGAAATCAAGGGGTGAGGTGCTGGCCAGAAAGATGGAGTGGGCTCAGGCCCTGAGGATTCAGGGGCAGACTGATGGCCTGGGAGGGGCCTTGGAGACCAGGTCCTGGCAGCAGCTGATGAGTGCTCAGGGGTGAGCTTTCAGGCACTGGAGGGTGATCAGCTGGTTCTTCAGGGGTCCAGGGTAGGCCGGGCTGGCCTGGAATCTCCTGGAGACCACCCTGCCTTGTCTACCTAGATCATCCACTGATCCTGATCCTGTTCATTGCCCTCCATGTCCACCTGGAGAGGAGGCTGGGTGTGGGTGGGGAGGGGCCTCAGCCACCCAACCAGCCCCAGATCCTGCCCCTGGTTTGATCCAGGGTTTCTATATCCTTTGGCTGCCAGTTAGGGCAGGGTTAGGGGCCCAGGAGCAGAGGCCCTCCCCAACATGCCTACCTACCTCATTGACCTCTCCATCATCAGGTGACTCATTGTAGTCATTCATCTCATCCATGTCCTGCATGTCCTCATCATCCTCTGAGTCCTCTTCACTATCTTCGTCATCATCTTCATCTTCCTCTTCCTCATCATCATAGTGCTGGTGAGGCAGGGAAGAGCCTGTAGGTTCTACAAGTAGGCCTGGACCAGTTCCAGGATTGGCCCACCTGGAGCCTCTCCCTGGGACCAACGAATGAGCCCCACTCCCCAAACCTGTCCCACTGGAGTCTAGCAGGGTGGTGCACACCACCTGGACCTTAGTGCTGAGCCCAGTGCCCACCCCCTCTGCTTCCCCTTTCTGGCCTCTACCCAGAGCTGAGGAACCATGACTGCTCTAGAGTCAGAGTCTAGACCTTCAGAATTAGAGCAGAGCCCTAGTCCACCTGGGACCCACCTAGCCCCACCTATCCCCACCAGCTGGAGCCACTCACCTCTGAGGCTGGCTTGCCAATAGGTACCAGATTGTTGTCCTTCTCTGCGATGCTCTGGAGCTGTGCCAAAGAGGGAGGAGAGCAAGGGCAGGGCCTAAGGGAGGCAGGTCAGGGGCAATGGACTGGCTCATCCTGCCCCCAAGAAAACCCACAAGTGTGGAGGAGAAGCTTCCTTCCTGTTCTCAGGAAAATTCAATCCCTTTTTCTCTTGTTATCTACCACTGGCTTATGAACTTGATCCAATTACATAAACTTATAAACTTTCTGGGCCTTGGTTTCCTCATAAGATTATGGTGAGGATGAAGTGAGAGACTATCAGTCCAGAACATGGTATCTGCTAGGTTCTCAATAAACAGTCAAAATTATTATTTCCTATGCTTTAGGGTAAAGAGCCTCAGCTCCAATCTGGCCTAGAGGTCCCATGGTCCCCCTAGCAAATTAGGACAACACAAAGGTGAGAACCTAAGCCCCCAGCTCCCAGCCTGATTCTTCCCAGTGCAGGTCTCCAGAGTAAGGTGGGGTCATGGCCAGTGATGAGGTGGCACTTGACTGAAGCTCCATCATAGTTCTGCATCCTCACTCACCCAGGCCTGATGCTGCTGTTCTTGCTGCTGCAGTTCTGTCTCCTCCACACAGGGTCGATCCAGATTAAACCACAGTGTCTCAGTCACACGGGGGAAGAGTGAGGGGAACAAGGTGGACATGGCTTCTAGACTGAGGGAAAGGGTCAAGTGAATTCAGGTCTTAGAAGTGTTTGGTTTTGGTTTTATTTGGTTACAGTTTAGTCTGGGGATGGGGTGGAGTGGAAGGTAGTGGGGAAGCAGCTCTTCCCTGTGGGAATCAGATAGACCTGAGTTTGAGTCCTGGCTCCGCCACTTACTAGCTGTTTGACCTTGGCCAAATCATTTAACCTCTCTGAGCCTCAGTTTCCTCATCTGTAAAATGGGGGATAATAACAATTACACTACTTCACTTTTATTCTGATAAATAATTTACTTTATGAATAAGTAAAGCTGTTTGTAAGCTCGTCAAGGAGCGAAGAAAGGAAGCCAAATGTAGAGAGAGGAATCCAGGATGCAGACTGGCATTATAAAATTCCACAAAATTAAAGATGGCAGGACTCTGCTGAAACTCTTATCTACCTCCTCCAAACATGAGACCTCCTTTTTGCTTGTCTATGATGCTCCACAGCATGCCCAACCAGTGTCAGAAATTTAGCACACTAACCACCTTTCTAATGAACTACAAATTGTGAGGGGGTGTAGGGGCCATGATGGGTTAGGGCGCGCTCGGAGGTGTTAACCAGTACAACAGTAGCTCAGTAAGACATTCTAAAGGCATGAGTAAACGGATAAATAAGTAGATGGAAAAATTGAATGGACGAACTAATATGCGAGAGAACAAGTAACTTCAGCTTGGATTAAGCAGCTCAGGGGGCTGAGCAGTAAGGTCCCAGACAATGTGAATTAAAACCTTTCAACCCATAGGAAAACTGAGGCCCAGGCGACGGGCTCTAGGTCACATAGTTGAGTTGGGGCATAGAACTCCCGCGGGAACCAGACCCAAGGCGGGACACCAGAAATGAGCAGAAGGGGATCTATGTCTAGTTCTGCTTTTGCCCTAACTTGGACCGATCCGGGGCCAGCCGCTGCCCTTCCGTGAACCTCAGCTTCCCGGCCTGTTTAATAGGAATAGCAACACCCACCCTAACGTCCCAGAAGTACTGAGGGGCCAGAGAACAAGGCTCGGAAAGCCCAATTCCTTGCCGCAAAGCCACCTCCCTTTCTTTGCTTATTATGATAATAACCTTGGAATTGACCAACCGGAAGAAGACAGGGGCGGGATTCGGGCAGGCATTTGCCCTTATAAGGCTGCTAATCGCTAAAGGAGCGGGGCTAGAGTAAGGCCAATTAACTGGAAGGAATGTAGGGTGACAGGAAGAGACACCAATGAGTGACGGATCTTGTGTGACGGGGTGGGGCTTAGTCTCGAGGAAACGGCCAATGAGCTGGAGCTCTTTAATGTTAAAGGAAGTCTGAACAGGGAGCTCCTGAGGAGGTGGGTCAGGGGAACAGGGTTTCTTTAGGGAGGGGAGGAAGGAACGGGTAAGGGGACAACAGCCGAGGCTTTGCTTCTGTACTTACCACGCCGGGAGGCTGTAGCCGGCGGCGACCCGGAAGCACTTCCCTCTGCCTGAGCGGAAGAACCCACCAGAATCCGGAACACGCTAAACGCATGCGTCTTTGGTTTTCTATTGTTTCCCACTCCCGCCCACCAGACCGGATGTGACGTTACATACGTTTGTTACGTGTTGGTTGGAAATTTGGCGCGCGTGCTCTATTGGCCCCGCCTTGGGTCTCAGCCAATCGGCCGCTCCAGCCTGGCCCCGCCCCAACGGCCCCGCCCCTCTGTCTCCAGGCAGTAGTTGCTTAGCAATCCCTCCTGAAAAATATTCGGGGTTAGCCAGCTTCAGTACTAGAACTGTTTGTCCTGCTGTGTCCCGGGAAAATTAGGCTACTTCTACCCCAGACTCGCTGCGTGATTTTGAATGCCCCTCTTGTCTGTCCTCTCTCGCTCTCAGTTTCCCGTTTGGAAGCATATATGGATTTACGTATGCCTTCAACAAATTATATATATTTTTATATATATATAAATACCATATTTCATATTCCAGGCCCTGGTAGAAGCTGGGGTTAAATCTAGGAACATGGCCACTACCCCGCAAAGACTTAACAGTCCAGAGGGGAAGGCAGACTCTACAGACCTGTAATGGACTCGCTAGTCTCTTAAGATTGTCCAGTTCTGCATTCGACATTTTATAAGGGCTTGAGTGATTAATCACTCAGTTTCAGGCGCGGCATTCTGCTGCTGGGGAATTCAGCTGCCCTCTCCAGGCCTGGGCCAAATCTGCTTAGTAGTCAGCCTCCTCATATCTCTCCCACTCCTTTGTTGATGCCTCTGTTCTAGTAACCTCTGACTCAGCTTCTCCTTCAGAGATCCTTATGATTTTCTGGCAACGGGAGTCCTTCAACCCAACCTCCATTACGCGCCATCAACCACCAGCCTCTTTCAGGGCCAGCAGTCACCCACAGTTCCAATCCTGCCCCGAACAGATGTGTGACTTTTAATAAATTCCTTTTCTGCATAAGACTCAGTTTCCTTTTCAACCAGTATCATAATCTCTGCCCAGCCTTCCTCCTATCCTGGGCTGATGAAGTAACATGTTTAAGAGGTAGTGTACTGTGCATATTGGCTGTAAATGTTGCCAAGCTGTTCTTGATTGTTCAAAGTTTTTTATTAGTAAAATTTGCCTCTTGGAAATGTCCACCCTTTTCATTCATTCATTCAACCAAAATGTGGAGCTAGTTGGCACTCTCTGAAGCTGCTCTAAAATCATAAGACCCTGTCCAGCCTGCTCCAGGGCTCTCCGTGTGTCTGAAGCAGACTGGCACCTTTAAACCCCACTCCCCACTCTCTCCATATACCTGCATTTCTTTAAAGATAAAAACATCTTCCCTCAATGTGTGTTTACCATAACAAAATTAACCACCCCCAGAAAATGGCTAATCTCAAATGCCCTAGGTGGATAGGCCTCACATCCTCCATTAGCAGAGCCATAAATCCCATTACTCAGAGTAGCCCCCAACAGATCTTATAACCAATCAGGTGCTTGTGCATGAATTGATCATGCAGCCTTGTGTTCACAGCTCCTTCCCCCCAATAAAAGACCCTGCATGTTCACCCTCAGTCCTCACACAGGCACCTCTCATCTGTGTGGTCTGCTGTTGCCTGTAGCAGCGTATCTATTAAACTTTACCTTTGTTCTTAACTCCTTGTGGTCTTTGGTAAATTCTTTTACTGTCTGTGCACTGACCTGCTGTGTGTCCTACAACACAATACCAATTTAGTACCTTACTATAGGCCTGCCACTATTATAAGTAGAGGATATTCAACAGTAAACAAACAAAACCGAAAAAAAACCCAAAAACCTCTCTCCTTGTGGTGATTCCATTTTAATGAGAGATAAAGATAGGTAAATAAAATGTATAGTCTTAAGATTGCAGTAAATACTAAAGAGAATAAATAAATCAGAGAAGTGGAAATAAAATGTTGGCAGGGAAGATGTTTTATTTTAGTTAGGGGGAGCCAAGGAAGACCTTACTGGGAAGGTGACTTTTGAGTAAAAGATCTGAAGAAAAAAAGAAAGGGAGCCCTATTCTGATATTTAGGAAAGAACATCAAGGAAAGAGTAAGTGTAAAGGGCCTAGAATGGCTGAAGCATAATGTTCTAAGGGGAGAATGGGAGGAGATGAGGACAGACTAGGGCCAGATAGTACAGGTGGTCAGAACTCAATAAGGACTATGGCTTTCACCCCATGTTGAGGATCCTGTGAAGAGTTTTGAGCAGAGAATCCACACAATTTGATTTACATTTTAAGAGCGTTACTCTGGCTGTTTTGTGAAGAACAGATTCAGTGGGGACAATGGCCGAAGCGGGAGATCAGTTGGAAAGACAAGGGAGGTGCTGGTTTGGGAGGAACTTTCTGGAGTTCATTCTGGGGTATCCATTAGACACCCTTTAAGTTTGAGATGTCCATTAGAGTTGGCATGTTGAGGGGGCAGCAGGGCATATAGATTTGAAGGTCAAGGGAGAGAACAAGACTGGAAATATCAATTTGGGAGTCATCAGCACAGAGGTGGTGTTTAAAGCCATGAGACTGGATGAGATCCCCAAAGGAGTGAGTGTAGATGGAAAATTGTTTCCTTCAAAATTCAGAATCTGAAGAAACCAGGAGAAGCAGCAAACTAGACTGAGGAGGAAGGCAAAAAGGTAAGGAGAAAGCCAGGGAAGTTGGGTGATTTCATGGAAGCCAAGTAAAGAAGGGGTATCAGGAAGGAGATAGTGCTGCACTACAGTGGAGGTCTGTATAAAATTGTTTCTATTTGTTTCCTCAGTCGACCATGAGGTCCTTGAGGGCACAGACTGAGTGGTTTCTATATCCTCAGGACCCAGCTTGACCACTCCATCTCCTAGATCTCTTATCTGTTCCTCCTGTGGGCTGCATCCCTGTTAGTCTCTCCCCCTTCTTTTTTTCATTACATATCATTTCACTCAGGATCCACCCTTTGCCTCCATCCTTCCTGACAGCTCTGGCCACTAACCTACAGTTTCTGACCTACATCCTCAGCCAGGTTCAACAAGTCATGGTGACTGGGGGGAGGGGGAAAAGGGAGAGGAAGATGTGGAAATTTGGGGTGATTCCCTATTTTTGGCTCAGGCAACTGGGTCAGTGAAGGTGCCATCTGCTTTACATTCATTATCCATCATTTACCCTTGCCAAGTGTTTGACTTTTTTTCTAATAAACTAAGAAAAATAATAAACTAAGACTCTGACAGGTTAAGAAATTTCCTCATATTCCTTCATTTGTTCTACCATTTAGTCAAAACTTATTGAGTGCCACCCAAGTGCCAGACACTTAATAGGCCCTGGGGGCAGAGAGATGAAGCAGGAATAATTCCTGTCCTAGAAAAAAATATAGCCTAGTGAAGACTAAGACAATTATATACAATTATAGAAGAGGGTAATAAATGTTAAAATCACTGTATATAGAGAGTGTTATGAGAGCACAGAGGAAGGGAAGACGTATAGGTTCTGTATAAACTGAATTTAGTCTTTGTTCCAGGGAAGGAGACATTTGAATGGGCCTTGAGAGATGAGTAGGAGTTAACCTGTTAGATAAATGGGAGAAGGTGATGCAGGAAAAGGCATATGGCATGCAAGGGCATAGAGTTAAAAGCAGATGATGTATTCGGAGAACAATGAGAATCCTTTTGGGTGGAACTAGCTGTCTGGGGATAGAGAGATGAGAAAGAATGTTACGGGGACTCAGATTGGGTGGGGCTTTGGTGGCTTGGAGATGGAGTGGATGGGATGGAAACCAGGCATCCCAGCTCTTACCGTGGCTCTATCGCTGACTTGCTGGAGACCACAAGGCAGGTCCATATGTAACATGTGGTGGATTTAAAGTTCACTGTCAGTCATTTTAGTCCCTCGATGCACCTGCCTTCCTGATGTCAGCAAGTTGTTTCCATACCTGCGGTTTCCCTGATACTCTGAAAAAAAAATCTTGGTGTTCTTGGTTTATCATTTTGTTTCTACTTTATGGGCCTTGTATGTCACAAGGCCATTTCAACTCAACTCCTCATTTATTTTCTAGTTAGGAAACTGTCACTGGGGCCTCTCCTGGGCTTGATTCTGAGTTTAGGATGGATGCATGAGTTAGAAGTGATCTTCATGGAATCTCTTCCAAGTCCCTAAAAAGCCAGCCCTAGGAGGGGTCCTCCAGCCAGGCCCCTACTTGCATGGGGGTTTGCATATATTTGCTTACCAAAGCTAAGGCTTCCTCATTCTGAACAAACTAAAAACAAACAAAAGGTGGGAAGAGAAACCCCCTGTGTTGGAGGCAAAGGCTGAGGGGACACAAACTACATAGGCATGCACATACAGTCACCATCACACATTCCCAGCACACACAGGGGTGCTAGGTAGAATAAAGGCCCCCCAAATATATCCATGTCCTAGTCCCAGAACCTGTAAACATGTTATCTTACATGGTAAAAGGGACTTTGCAGATGTGATTAAGATTAAGGACCTTTGAATGAGGAGTGTAGCCCAGATTATCCAGGTGGACCCAATCTATTTATATGAGTCCTTAAAATGGGAGAATCTTTCCCAGCTTTGGTCAGAAAAAAAGAACAATGTGAGGAAGGAAGAAGAGTCAGGGAGATGCCACACTGCTAACTCTGAAGACAGAGGAAGGCACCATGAGCCAGGGAATGCAGGCAGCTCTAGAAGCTGGAAAAGGCAAGGAAACTGATCTTTGGTCTAGAGCCTCCAGAAAGGAATATAGCCCTGCTGACATCCTGATGGTAGCCCAGTGAGACCCATGTTGGACTTTAACTTATACAACTGTAAGATAATACATGTGTGCTGTTTTGTAGTGAGATGGGAAGCCCCATGAAAAAGATGGCAAGACCCCCAGGCAGGGCCACTACCCTCCTGCCAGCACCATTTGGTTCCCTGGCCCAGCGGCATTATTTCACTTTTTAAACTCTGAAACAACTTACTTCTAGGAAAGCGGAACTTACCCCTAAGATTCTATTGGTTCCCTGAGCTAACTCCTGATTGGTCCATTTCTCTTACTCCTGATTGGTCCATGTTCCTCACTCCTGATTGGTCCATTTCTACAAAGCTTGTTCCTAATCAGTCACTTTTGTTATACCTTATTTGCATATGATGTTGCAAAATGTTGCAAAGTCTAAACTGGTATCCTATAAAAGCCTGTGTAAACCTACAGACGGGGTCCAGAGCTTGTAGTGTTAACTCCTCTGGGCCTGCTGGCATAATAAATCTGAGTTCTCCAACCTTCCGAGTGCTGCTTGGTCTCTTGCCCAGATCCAGGTTGCTATCACAACTGAGCTATAACACTGAGCTGTAACACTGAGCTGTAACACACTTTGCTGCAACAGTAGTAGGGAAGAACAAATCTGATTCCATATTAGATCTATTCCTTTAGCTCTAACCCCATGCTCAGTTTTCCATGCTTAGTCATGCTAGTTCTGTACCTTTTGTAAAAGGATGTTGCCTATATCCTGAAATATACAGGACAGTCCATTCTCAAGGCTCTGACCTTTAAGTGTACAACACTTTCCCATTCATATGAAGATAAAAAGTTGCAGAAAAGAAAATAACATTTGTCTTGTTGGAGGTTTACAGGGACATCTTGACCTGACCACGTGGACAGCTGCAAGAACAAAGGATTCTGACACCAAGAAATTTGCAACAACCAACCACAACCCCTCCCCTTTTTAGTATAAAAGGAGCCTAGATTCTCACTTGAGGAAGATGGTTCTCCAGGACATTAGTCTGCCATCATCTCAGCCTGCTGGCTTTCCAAATAAGGTCCTTGCCCCAACACCTTGTCTCCTGATTTATTGGCCTGTCGGGTGGTGAGCAGAATGAGTTTGGACTCGGTAACATTTTAAGTCAAGAAATGTGCGGTAATTTGTTATGGCACCAACAGAAAACTAGTACACAGGCAAATGCCTTCATACCTAGAGAGATGCCAGATCACACTGTCATACACCCTCAGACAGACCTAGGCAGGGAGACCCAGAGAGGTCCTCAGGCTCTCTTTGGAGGCTGAGAGCAATGAGCCTTCAGGGGTGTGCTGTGGGGGTGAGTGCAGTCCTAAAGTCTGCTCCTTGTTTGTTGTGAGAAGGCATAGAGCAAAGCCCTCACCCTCTGACCAAATTTATCATAGCCTTGCCTTCACTCTACTCTTTCAGTCTTTACATCATAGTTTTACCAACCTTTATACCAACTTTTAAAAAACAGTCTAGAACACAACACAAATGAACCTTGAGGACATCACACTAAGTGAAATAAGCCAGTCACAAAAGGACAAAGACTGTATGGTCTCACTTATATGAGGTACCTATACTGAGAGTACTGAGAAGGCCAGTTCATGGACAGAACGCAGAATGGTGGTTGCAGGGGCTGGCAGGGAGTGGGTAGTAGGAGCTGTGTTTAACAGGTGCAGAGTTCTAGTTAGGGAAGATAAAAAAAAGTTCTGGAAGTGGATAGTGGTGATTGTTCACTGAACTGTACACTTAAAAATGGTAAGTTTTATATTATGCATATGTTACCACAATTTTTAGAATAAATTAATTTTTTAAAAAATCTGTTGAGCAGACACCATTTTGGAGAATGGACTCAGTGGGAAGCAACCAGCCACCTTTCTGCAGCTGCTGGAAACTCAGAGACCCTGGTTCCCTGACATCTCTCTCTTGCTCCCACTATAATACAGAGGAAAAAAATCTGACTCCATATTGGATCTGTTTCTTTTCCTTTAAGGCCTTTGTATTCTATTCCTTTTGCTACAAGTTAAGAATGTTGCCTATGTCCAAAATATACAAGATAGCCCATTCTCAAGGCTCTGACATTTAAAGGCATAACACTTTTCCATTTATATAGAGATAAAAAGTTGCAGAACAGAGAATAACACTTGTCTTTTGTGGGGGCAGTAATTAGGTTTACTTATATATTTATTTTTAGAGTAGATACTGGGGATTGAACCCAGGACCCTGTATATGCTAACCATGTGCTCTACCACTTGAGCTGTCCCTTCCCCCAGCATTTGTCTTGTTGGAAGTTTACAGGAACATCATGACCTGACCTACATGGACAGCTGCAAGAACAAAGGATTCTGACACCAAGAAGTTTGCAACAGCCAACTACACCCCCTCCCTTTTAGTATAAAAGTAGCCTGAATTCTAATTCGGGTAAAATGGTTTTCAGGAGACACCAGTCCACCATCTTCTCGATCTGCTGGCTTTCTGAATAAAGTCACCTTACCCCAATAACTCAATTTATTCATCTTTCGATTTATTGGCCTGCTGTGCAGTGAGCAGTACGAGCTTGGACTCAGTAACAACATCTGCCACATCACTTGCCTCCATCTCTATGCAGCACTCTAGTCCTGACTGTCACCCCCTTGTAACTCAGGCCACTGCAATAACCAATTAGCTTCTTGTACCCACTCTGAACCTCACATAGTTTCAGAAACCTTTGCCTGGCTGCCCACTGCTATTACACTGTGAGCTTAAATCCTTGTCAAACAAGATCTGGCCCTGACTTTCTGTTCACCTTCACCTGGAGCCAACCTCCCCCTTGCTTTCTGCACCCCAATCACATCCCAATAGCTTTGCTGTTCTTCAGAGCCACAAAAACACTTCCTGCCTCAGGACCTTTGCACAATGCTTCCATCTGCCTGGAACGTTGTACCCTTTCTCCAATGGGCCAGCTCCTTCCTTCTGTTAGTCTCAGAGAGGCCCTCCCGCCAGGCCTAGGTCAGGTTAGTTCTTCTTACACACTTCCCAGACATCTCCTCCTACAGCACGTTGCCTAATGTATACACACACACACACACACACATATATATTCTTTATGGTAAAATATACATAACATAAATTTTACCATTTTAACCATTTTTGTCTATAGTTCAGTGGCATTTAAGTACATTCACATTGATATGGAACCATCACCACCATCTACCTCTAGAACTTCTTCATCTTCCCATACTGGAATTCTGCACCCATTAAATAATAATTCCCCCTGTTTGAAATTTGCAAGTGTTAGCTACTATATATAAAAATAGATTTTTTAAAAAGTTTCTTCTGTATAGCACAGGGAACTATATTCAATATATTATAATAACCTTTAATGAAAAAGAATATGAAAGCAGATATATATATGTATATGCATGACTGGGACATTGTGCTGTACACCAGAAGTTGACACATTGTAACTGACTGCACTTCAATTAAAAAAAAAATCCCCCTGCTCCCCACCCCCCCAGCCTCCGCAACCACCATTTTACTTTCTGTTTCTATGAATCTGACCACTTTAGGTACCTCACATAAGTGGAATCATACAGTATGTGTCCTTTTGTGACTCTTATTTCACTTAGCATGTCTTTAAGTTGCATTCATATTGTAACATGTGTCAGAATTTACTTCCTTTTTATAGTTGAATGATTTTCCATTGTTTGTGTAAATTGCATTTTATCTATCCATTCATCCACTGAGGGACACTTGGTGTGCTTTCACCTTTTGGCTATTGTGGATAATGCTGCTATGAATGTGGTTGTGCAAATATCACTTAATTTTAGTTATATATTTAATTGTATGATTATTTGTTTAAATTGTGTCTCTCTTCCTAGTTTCTGGACGTCATGAGTGTTCACCAATGGATCCTCAACACTGAGCACAGTGCCCAGGCATCACCTGATGTTCAGTAAATATTTGCTGAATGAATAAATGAATGACAGACCAAAATATACTGGACATATGCCACACCTGTAGTCTTCAGGGAAGAGCAGAGGACTTGGGTCTTGGATCTAGTACATTGATTTCTCATTGTGTGTTCTGACCTTAGCCTAGTCACTTCACCTCTGAACCTTAGTTTCCCTACATACAAGGGGACTGTCTTCCCCACAGGGCTCTTGTCAGGGTCAAATGAAATAATACATGTGATGAGGCTCTAGTTACTGCCCAGGGAGCTGCACAGTGACCTGGAGGCCTTGGCTGAAACATAGACGGAGTGAGGAGACTCCATCTGAGAGAGCTGGACTAACAGGGTTCTAGTCCAGCTCCAAGTCCATCCAACCCCCGAGGTGACCCTGAGTCTGCATTAGTTTCTTATGGCTGCTATAACAAACTACCACAAATGTTGTAGCTTAAAACAACATGGATATATTCACTTACAGTTCTGGAAATCAGAAGTCTAAAATCAAGGTTTCAATAGGACTGTATTCCTCCTGGAAGCTTCAGAAAAGCTCCACTTCCTTGCCTTTTCCAGCTCCCCAAGACCACCTGCATGCTTGTGCTGGTGGCACCTTTCTTGTATCACTCTAACCTCTATCTTCCACCTTTGTATCTTCTACTTCATTCTCTCGTCTCCAGCCTCTCTCTTATAAGGACCCTTGTGATTATATCGGCCCATCCAGATCGTCCAGGATAATCTCTTTTATCTCAAGATCTGTACCTTCATCACATCAGCGAAGTCCCTTTTGCCATACAAAGTAACATTCACAGATTCTGGATTAGGACATGGGCACAGGTATCATCCTTTACCCACCTAGGCCTCAATCTTCTCTTCCAGAAAATAACAGCCTCCGTCCTGCCCTGCACTCCCTGCAGCCTCTCCTGGTGGTGTTCTCATGGAGCGAGGAACGTTGAGTAGAGACCAGGGAGTTAGTTCCTGACCACTCCAGCTCCCAAACTCACCCAATCTTGTCACAGGTAGTCACAGCCCCAGGACCTAACTGTCCCCAACCCCTGCTCTGCCCTTTCCTTCCATTTCCTGGGCTTTTCCAGGCAGGCCAACCTCCTCCCACCCCAGTGACAACCAATCTTTCACAGAAAACACCCTTTATTACTGAATAGCAAATATGTACTGTCTCGACTATCTTTACCTGCACCCCCAACTCTGCACTCCAGGAACCTTGATCCAAATCTTTCTCCCACTCTCCCACAACCAATCCTCACTCATAGCCCCTTGGGGAAGTCATACATCATTTTACATTTCTCTCTATTTTACAGGTGGAGAAATTGAGGCTCTAAAACTTCTGCCTCACTCCAGCTCCCTGCTCTCTTCTGCCATTGTCCCTTCTGTCCTCAACCTTTGGAACCAGGGCAGTTTCACCAAGATTCATTGCATCCAAACTAGGGGCAGTCTCAAATAAATCAAAATGAGAGGAGCTCCTAGAGATCATTCCGGCCCCTCCTCAACATTCACCATTCATTCAGAGCACAAATGTTCCCTGAGACTCACTATACACCTGGCACTGTTCTAAGTTGGGAACAAAATGGACACAAATCCTTGTTCTCATGACTTTCACTTTGAAGAGGTGGGAACAATCATGTAAACAGGCAGTAATATCAGATGATGATAAACATGGTGAAAAAGAATAAAGCGAAGGAAGGCAATGGAGCACACAGGGTGGTGACACCACATTCAAGAGGAGGTGGTCAGGAAAAGATTCATTAGTAAGCAGACATTTGAACAGATTCCCAGAGAAGGAGCAAGCAAGGAGGAAGTGGGGGAAGATTCTAGACTGGAATCAGCATCACTTCCAGCAGCTGCTACCCAGCTTTCCTGCCGCAGGACCAGCCAGTGCCTCCCCTATCGTCATCTCAGAAAATGGTGCAACGTCTCCCCAGTCCATAAACCAGCAACCTGACAGTCATTTTTGTCCCTGATCTCTTTGCCTCTCCCCACACCCCAAAAGTCCCCAGGCCCTAGAGATTCTACATACTACGTATCTCATGAATCCACTACTTACCTCAAATACAAAATTCTTTTTTGCCCAGCCCCCTCCAGCCCTACTCCATCTCATCTCAGCAAGTGGCCACACACTATTCCAATCACTCAGACCAAAATGCCTTGCAGTCATCCTAATTCCTCCTTTTCTCCCACACCCAATATCCAAGCCATCAGCAAATCTCATTAGCGCTCCCCTCAAGTTATATCCAGATTCCCACCCTTCTCACCGCTTCCTCTGCCACCACCTACTCCTGGTTCAAGTTATGGTCGCCTTGAACCTGTGCTGTTCAAAATAGACCTTTATGTCCTTTGCTTGCTTTCCATTCTTCCTAGAATCTGTTTTTAAATCAGTGAGTTGGAAAAAAATTTCCATTGCATTCAGAGTAAAAGCTCAAGTCCTTACCCAATCTGACTAATGGAGCATTCTAGGTTCTGGTCTGGATCACACACCCCTGCCATGCACCCCGCTTCCTGCTCACCAGTCGCACTGGTCTCCTTGCTGTTTGTTCCTGGAATGTACTGAGTACATGTCTGCTTCAGGGCCTTTGGACTTACTGTTCCTTCTGCCTGGAACATTTCCCCCTTGTAGTATAAACTCTGACAATTTTTGTTTATTTTTCATAATAAAGTGCCTGACTTAAGCTTTGATTATCAAGGTGGCTAAAACAAAGGATACTCTGAATAAACAAACTGCTAGATAAAGAGCCAGGCCTTCTCCTGGAACTGAGGCTCCTTTGTTTTAGAGGTATTGATTGATCTCAATACTGACCATTTGGGCCATTTGTTTTTTTTTCTCTTCCCACACTTTAATTTCCTGCTCATATGTTTTAAATTCATCAATAAAGAGTGAGCCTGTGAAACCCTAGGTCCCCACCCTCAACCCCAGTAAAAGCAGAACCCCAAACCCACACATTCTTTCTCCTTCTCTCCACTTGGTTGCTCTATGTCCCAGGTGTGCTGTGTAATTTCCTGTAAGCAGACCTTTATTTTTTCAAAATTTCCTGGTGCTTACTGCTGCAAGGTGTCTTGCAATCATAATAAGAACTGTAAGGGCCAGTCCAGCCACAACTCTGTTTATTGACAGGCTGAAACACGCACAAAACAATCGGCATAGCTGGCAGAACTGCATGATTGCCCTTGCAATTAACCAAGGAGAATGCCCTTTCCTACCTGCAACTTGCTTACTAACCATCCAACCCCAGAGAGTAACACCATCTGGAAAAGGAGCACCCCTTGCTGGGGGTCTGTTGCACTAGTGTGTGCTTTCACATGTTTCTTGGTGGTGTGGTAGCCAACCCAAAAGGTCACAGCTGCCATAATAACCTAAAGATCTCTCCAGAATGGTGTGATCAAGGCCATATGGTCTAATGAGAAGATGAGACCACTAATTATATAAGGCCTTAATCGAATATTAAGGTGCCTAGGTGTCCTCCATGCCTCAAGGTCAAGTAGAGCTAAGGAGGGTAGGTTGGATTGCAAGGCTACTGTCACCACCCAAGGAGAGGCTCTGGGCTAAAGGCACTAGACTGTGTGTCCTAACAGAACAATGAAATAGCCTTGCAATCAGAAACCAATGGCACCACCAGAAGGAAAATACCACAGAGGCTTATGGTCTCTGTGTCACCACTTCACTCACTACTTGGTCATCTGACCTGATAGGATATGATGGGTCCAACTCTTGGCATGATGTTACTAAAAAATTTATTTAATAGACAAACATAAATGTCCTGAACATCTAGTGCTCATGTCTCCTAAGAACCCAGGTCCTTGATAAACGCAAAACCCCACGATGCTTCTTGGGTGTTACTAATGCCATGCACACCAACATGCCAGAACTCTGGAATTATGCTCCAGAGGCCTAGTGGCTTTTCCCAAAGGTATGTGCACATCACGCTAGTGGAGGCAGACCCCAGTCCTGGAGAGGTTTCTGAGGACAGCCCCTGGAAAGGAAAGTAGCCAGCTACCAAGAGGGGTTACAGTTACATATCCAAAAATTTTCTGGTATCAGCACATAAGATTAGGGTAACAGGATGAAAACCAGAAGTAGAAACTATTTTTAAGTAGACATCCTTAGAATTTTGCTAAGTTAAATGATGGGAATTCATTGAATGTCTAGATCATTTCCAAATATGATAAAATGCTGAAATGGTAATTGCTAAATAAGTCAAAGTTTACCTAATTTTGACCTCTTTTTACAGAAGAAATGATACTTTATTCCATTAGTCCCATGCCACTGAAAAACTATACTATAATAAAATATGTGCTTCTGGAAATTATAAAATGTACTCGTAAATATGCCAATAGAAAGAATGCTGATTTACCATATAGTTCAAAATTGCTTACTTCTTAATGTTCACTAGAAATTAAGGTTTCTAAGGGTTAAGAATTATAATTAATATATGTAGTTAAAGCTACTAGAAATAAGAAGGTAAACAACTCTGTATGCAAGGAAAGTAGGATGTATTTTTTGACTTAGAGAAGGTGTGAGGTATAGAGATGCATTTTTGGTAAGAGAAAAGAAAATAATTCTTTCCTAAAGTAAAACCGGTTATTTCAGAATGGGAAAGAGGGAAATAAAGGCTGAAATGGCACAGAAAGTTGGGAAGGAAGAGAAAGAGAAAATTTTACTTTGTGTGGTCAGGTTGGCTAAAATGGAATTATCATTATGAGTTTTTTTTTAAAATAGACTTTAATATCAATAATATGCTTATGTAATTTTCTTTCATCTGCTAAAAGGACAAAGTTATCTTGGAGTATTGATCTGCTCCTGATAAAAGCTTATGAAAGGATATTCTTTACCTTTTAAGTAATCTGGCTAGAAAGCAAAGATTTTGTGTTTTACCAAAATAATTTCCTGTGCTTCATGTTGTCTTATTCAGGTCTTTGACTACTGAAGAAAACTGAGTCTTCTTAATACTGAAAGAATTAATTTTTGCTCACAACTATGTAACCTTCTATATTTGCCTTTAAAATCTTCTGCCATTTTGGTTAAGTAGATAATTAAGTATTGTTTTATAATGATCTGTGGTCCTATTTAGTTAAGTGTCCAACACCTTTTCATATTTTGGACAGACTTCCCAAAATCAAATTCTAAGTGAAGTCTCTTTGAACTGGAAGTAACATTAAGATTTTCCAGAGGACTCCTGAAATATCACAAAAGATTTGTTATTTCTCCTTATAAAAAGAGAGACATTAAACTAATTAGGTTTATTTATTAAATTACATGGGAAATATTATCAAATAAGAAATAATGCTAAACCTTCTTTATTGATATCCTGGAATGGACATATTTTATTAATGTAAGTGTTCTAGAGGGGAGGGTATTGCTCAGTGGTAGTGTGCTTAGCATGCATGAGGTCCTGGGTTCAATCCCCAGTACTTCCATTAAAAAAAATTTTTTTTAATATATAAGTGTTCTAGGAGTTATATGAAATTCCTAAAGTCTGATATGTAACGTTATCAGTTATAATTCCAGTTATCAACTTCAAATGTGTATCACAGAAATAACCAAATTTCATTGTCAACTGCATTATAATTAACTCTTATCAGGTCTTTAGCCACGGGCATTTTAAATTGTCATGTCATTTACAGGCAGTTACTGTTTTACTCTGCTGCTTTTGCAAAAGTGCTTCATCTTCAAGAAGATTCATGGAAATGACTCTGATAAGTACAGGTTTCTGATAACATTCAGAGCTATAGCACTGAACTAGATAAGAATTTACAGAACTCTAAGGAAAAACTAGATTCATAAAACTTCTAACAAAAGATCAAGATCAAGAATTAATTACAACTTAAACATAAGACAAGATACAATAAACCTCCTAGAGGAAAACATAGGCAAAACATTATCTGACATACATTTCAAAAATTTTCTCCTAGAAGAAATAAAAGCAAGAATAAACAAATGGGACCTAATGAAACTTACAAGCTTCTGCAGAGCAAAGGAAACCAGAAATAAAACAAGAAGAAAACCTACGGAATGGGAGAAAATTTTTGCAAGTGAAACCGACAAAGGCTTGATCTCCAGAATAGATAAGCAGCTCATATGACTCAATAAGAAAAAAATAAACAACCCAATCCAAAAATGGGCAGAAGACCTAAACAAGCAACTCTCCAAGGAAGACATACAAATGATCAAAAAGCACATGAAAAAATGCTCAATATCACTAATTATCAGAGAAATGCAAATCAAAACTACAATGAGGTATCACCTCACACCAGTCAGAATGGCCGTCATTCAAAAATCCACAAATGACAAATGCTGGAGAGGCTGTGGAGAAAGGGGAACCCTCCTACACTGCTGGTGGGAATGCAGTTTGGTGCAGCCACTATGGAAAACAGTGTGGAGATTCCTCAAAAGACTAGGAATAGACTTACCATATGACCCAGGAATCCCACTCCTGGGCTTGTATCCAGAAGGAACCCTACTTCAGGATGACACCTGCACCCCAATGTTCATAGAAGCATTATTTACAATAGCCAAAACATGGAAACAGCCTAAATGTCCATCAACAGGTGACTGGATAAAGAAGATGTGGTATATTTATACAATGGAATACTACTCAGCCATAAAAACCGACAACATAGTGCCATTTGCAGCAACATGGATGCTCCTGGAGAATGTCATTCTAAGTGAAGTAAGCCAGAAAGAGAAAGAAAAATACCATATGAGATCGCTCATATGTGGAATCTAAAAAACAAAAGCAAACAAACAAACAAAAACAAAGCATAAATACAGGACAGAAATAGACTCATGGACAGAGAATACAGACTTGTGGTTACCAGGGGGGTAGAGGGTGGGAAGGGATAGACTGGGATTTCAAAATTGTAGAATAGATAAACAAGATTACACTGTATAGCACAGGGAAATATACACAAAATGTTATGATAAATCACAGAGAAAAAAATGTGACAATGAGTGTGTATATGTCCATGAATGAGTGAAAAATTGTGCTGAACACTGGAATTTGACACAACACTGTAAAATGATTATGAATCAATAAAAAATGTAAAAAAAAAAGAATTAATTACAAGATCAAGATTAATTACATAGGACTGAAAGAACTGATGAGGATGATTATAATTGTCTTTTGACTTTTGTCAGAATCATTGTTGGTTCTTTAATCTTTTGGTTTCCAGATTTAAGGAAATTTTTTCTCTTAAGCTAACTATGACTTACAGCAGTTTGGTAAAGAACAAAGATGAAACAATTACTTTTTCTTTTTACCTGATACCTCCAGAATTTGGAAATTCCCAGTAAGTATTCTTATTTTCATGGCAATATAGTTATTTGCAGAAGTGCAATAAGAATATGTTCTCCTTGTAACAAGATGAAATTGGAAATGTTGATCATATCATAAAGGCTTTGACAGGAATATCATATTTGAGAGAGACATACCTAGACTCAGGTATGACCAGATTGCTTTAAGGAACTAAAGTTGACTTTATAGTGCCAATAAAGTGCTTTGGAAAATCATCCTGGTACCTTGCTTACAGAGTTTCAGCACCATTACAAGGCCACTTTCTGGCAGGCCTAGGAGCCTCAGGATATTTGGGGGAACCTCAAAAAGAGAGAGAGGAATTCACCCAAGTCTATTGGTATTGCAGGCAATCTGATGGCAAATTCTTGGCTTGGCTTCCTAGCCTTGAGAGGCATTTAAAAGTTCAATCTGGAGATTCCTTATGAAAAGTTCCAGCAAAGAAGATGTAAAAGAGCCTATATGATCAATCACTATTCTTGCTGCATTTATGTAAACAATCAGGCCAAGTTTAATGAGACTAGACTTATTTTGCAGAAAAATTAGTCTTACTTTGATTATCCCTGATAGACATGGGAGTGATTGTAAAGAGGAAAAAAATATTTCAATGGAAAACTAAAATATATCCTTATGGTCATCAGATTCCAGTCCTATTAATTGTCTTTGGGGTTTTGTCTTCTACCTCTAAACTGGACTGGATTCTGAATTCTTCTTGTTTCCTCCAATATCTAGCTACAGCTCTCCAAACTAATGTTTTCAATTTTTCTCCCACTCTTTTGGCTTGGAATCATTGAAAACAAAAAACTACCCTTTTCCCAAACTTATGTAGGCTGAAATGGGACAACTTGATATAAACTTCAGAGAGATCACTATGACAGCTCATGTATGGATAATCTCATGACTGTTGCTGTATGGACCACTAAGAAAAATCACCAGAGTTGTTCAAACTGCAAGCCAGGAAAATCTATCAGATTACTACTGTCTGCCCTCACTACATCTGAAGATGCCTGGAGTATGACATCTAGAAATCTTCTTGACTGCTGCCTTCAGCAGCACTCAAGAAACTGGGATTATAATCTCCTCCAGTCATTAACCTTTGTTTTTCTTTGTTTTGTTTCCATAGAAATGCCTCTTATTAAATACCTGATGCAAACACTAGCACCATGAAGGCTTAACTGGGGGAACCCACCTGCATCACTACCTCCTAAAATGGGGTACAGCTATTTAACTGAACTGACCTATTCTCAGGACTAAAAGACTGGTTTGATGGTATATGGAGCAGTCTAATCAACTCAGGACAGGTTCAACTCTACTTATACCAGATGGCCCAAGAGTTTAAGTATTCCACAATCTTACTAAATCTTTGAACACATTCCCAAGGCCCCTAAGATAACAGATCTACTTCCACGGCTGGACTTTTCAAGTTTGAGACAATGGTTATGGACTGAATTTCAGACTATTGCCTGTATAATTATTATAGGGTTTGCCACTATAACTCTATTTAAATGTGCAGTTTTGGGGTTACAATGTACCCTACCCTGACTTTTAGGGAATCAGCTACACAGGCAGTTAATGTCCTCACCATTGATTCTGATGCATCTGTGTAAACTCTGACAGGTTTTTTTTTTTTTTTTGCTTCTTTTTTTGAAACACAAGTGCCTGACTTGAGCTTTGATAGCCGATGCATCCACTTCAAAGATGGTTATTTTAGAGGGGATGGAGGAGGAAAATTTTTTAAGTTTTCCCTTCCTTCCTTCCTTCCTTCCTTCCTTCCTTCCTTCCTTCCTTCTTTCCTTTCTTTCTTAAGAAATATACCAAAGAATCACGGAATGCTTCCAGTGCTGGATGCAATCATGGGCCACAAGTCTGCACATTCCTTTGCAATTATCCTGTGATGGCAGAAACTTTCATCTTGCCCTTATTGTTTACTATGATCCCATGTTATCTTCAAAATAAAGAAACACTCCATCCTTTCTCTGGTATGACTTTCGTTGTCAAATTATCACTGCTGGATATACCTTCTTCCTGAGCTCTGGTTTACCCTTCTTTAATGTGGCCATCACCATGTCACCCACACCACAAGCAGGAAGTCTACTGAGTTGTCCCTTGATCCCCTTCACAGAGATGATATAAAGATTTCTGCCTCCCGTGTTCAAAGACAGCTATCTAGAATAAACACGTTGCCAGCCACTAGATAAAAAGCCAGGCTGCTTCCCTGCATTGAAGCTCTTTTGTTTTAGAGATGTTGGCTGAATATGATAACTGACTGTTTGGGCCACTTGTTTCTATCTCTTCCTATATGTTTTAAATTCATCAATAGAGAGTAAGCCCGAGAAAACCTAGGCCCCCACATTTGACCCCAATAAAAGCAGAACCCCAGGCTCACAGGCATTCTCTCCCACTCTCTCTTTCCCTCTCCCTCTCCCTCTCTCCAAGACCTCGCTGTGTGGCCCAGGTATGCTGTGTGATTTCCAGGTCCTGGAAGTAACTAACCTTTGTTTTCTCAAAGTTTCCTGATGGTTATTGCTGGAGGGTCTCTTGCAATTATAAGAATCACAAGGGCTTGTCCAATCACAGCACTGCTTGATAGGCTGAGACCAGCACAAAATACTATCCCCACCCCATACCCACTGGGCTCCATTGCTCACTTCACTATGGTCTCTGCTCAAATATCACCTCCCCTTTCCCTGCTTGATTTTTCTTCAGAGCACCATCACCAAGTGTCTGTTGGTTTTCTCTCCCCTCTCTCCCCACTGCTAGAAATGTCAGCTCCGTGAGAACAGAGACTTTGATTCACTGAAGTAGCCCCAAAACCTACAACAGCCTAACACATAGTAATCACTCAATTAAGCTTGAATTGCTTTGTTGAATAAATCCTCACTGCCACCCTTCTGGTGTGAGGCACCACTACCCCAGCCCTGGACTCCTGAAGTAGATTCCTCCGTAGCCCACCTAGCTCACCCCCTACCCACACCCAATCCCTCCTGCACACACCAGTCAGGGGGCATCTTTCAAAACTGCGAATTGAATCGTATCACCCCTCAGCTTAAAACCCTGCAATGCTCAAATGATTCAATAAACTCCTCAGACTGATGAGATTTTGTGGAAATAGTCACTCTTGCTGTTATGAGTGCACATTGGAGGGCAATTTGATAATATCTCTCAAAGTTAAAAATGTATGTACCTTTTGACCTAACAATTCCACATCTAGGACTTTATCCCCTAGAAAGGTTTTTCTTTTCATTATTTTATAGTATTTTTTTGTTTTTAAAATTTTGGTAAAATATTTATAACAAAAAAGTTACCATTTCAGACATATTTATTTGTACAGTTCAGCGGCATTAAATACATTCACACTGCTGTGAAACCATCACCATCCACCTACAGAACTTTTTCATATTCCCAAAGTGAAACTCCATACCCATTCCCCCCACCCCAAATTCTTGCCAACTACCATTATAAATCCTGCTTCTAGGAATGTTAGTATTCTATGTACTTCTCACATAAATGGAGCCATACAATATGTGTCCTTTTGTGACTGGCTTATTTCACTCAGCATAATGTCTTCAACTTTCTTCCCTGTTGTAGCAGGTGTCAGAATTTCCTTCCTTTTTAAGGTTGACTTCCATTTTAATATTCCATCGTATTTATATACCACATCTTTTTATCCATTCATCTGTTGATGAAACTTTGGGTTGCTTCCATCTTTTCACTATTGTGAAACAGTGCTGCTATGAATATGACTATACAAATATCTATTTGAGTTCCTACTTCCAATTCTTTTGGGTATAATGCCCAGAAGTAGAACTGCTCAGTCATATGGTAATTCTACATTTAATTTTATGAGAAATCACTGAATCACCTAACTACTTTAATAGCAGTGCACCATTTTGAATTCCGATTCCTCTACATAGATTCTTGCATTCAAAGATGGATAGTCAAGGACATTCACTACAGCACTGACTCTAACAGTGAAATAGTAGAAGCCACTTACAACCAATCAAGTTATTTAAGTTAATAGAATCACTTAGCTCTATATACACTGATAAGCAACCATCTCTAGCACACCCTGTTAAATGAAGAAAGCAAAGTACAAGGGAATTAGGGGGTAACCTTACTCCTGGGGACTGGCACCATGGCATCCTGCTGCAAGACTGGCCCATCCACTCTCCACACTAGCCTGGTCTCCCTAGAGGCTGAATGGACCTAGATGCTGAACTCAGAGCTGACCGTCTGTTCTTGGATGTGATGAACAGGCATTTTGTTCCTGCCATCAACTTTGGTCACCTGCAACAGACAGCCTTTGACAGCAGCCATGCATACTGTGGGCTCCAGGTCAAAGCAAAAGGTAAAAAAAACCCAATGGCTATAGCTGTAGGTGTCACAAATCAATGTGCCTTTCATCTAGAGGCTGCTGAGAACCAAGAACATTGATTAAAGACATTCAGGAGAAGTAGATGAAGGTTGGTCTTGGCATTCACCAGGAACTACAGTAGATTATTTAGCACCACTGGCAAATCAGCCAGACCTGGCCTTGGCCATGATCTCGGAAGCTGGGAATGGAGGGTGTAAATTTCAAGGTGACATGATTCTACAAGTTCACTGACTGAGGCCACATCACCCTCTCTTTGGACCCTGTGGGTGGGTTAGGTCTTACCATTATTTATAAATGTTCAGAGATGGGAGTAACATGACTTGGTTACTAGAATAATTATGGCAGGTGAAGACCTCAGATCTGTGATCAACTCCCGTAGAAAATTTGCTCGGAAACATTGTCAGAATTGAAGAAGCCTTGAGAAGCCAGTATTGTTTATGAAATCTTTCACTGTCTCGCAAGGACAAATCAGAAAGTGCTTGACGCAGTGCTGATTTCTTGATTAATTCTTTAGTCCACTGTCTTAAAAGTGTTGTGTAAAATATTTAAAGAGGATAGACAGAAATGTGAATATCATAACTATTAACTTTTGCAACTAGTTTGATTTAAAGATTAGTGTGATAATTTGTTTTCCCTCAGAATCTTATTTTAGTAAGAATAGCTACTATGTGGCTCTATTAGGTTATAAGCCAAATTGTTTCTGAGCACCCCCCTACCAAAAGGCAATACCAACTATCATGGAGTTACTACTTAGCTATTGCTGCGTAACAAACCGTCTCATAGCTGTGTGGTTTATTGTTGCAGGCAAGATGAGATACTAAAAGAAGTGGATGAAACTATAATGAGGATATTTGCATAGTGTCAAAGTATTTTCCCACAAATATGGATTACTCACCAAGGGAAACCACTTTAACCAAATGATTACCAGCAATAGGACATCATGGACAACACCATGTACCCCTTGATATCATGCACTGAGAAAGAGACACTATTTCTCTGATTTTCTCGCCAGAAATACATAATCTGAATCTAATTATGAGAAAAAATCAGACAAATCTAAATTGAGGGACGTTCTACAAAATAACTGACCAGTGCTCTTCAAAAAGTGTTAGTCATAAAAAAAAAAAGTGTCAGTCAAAAAGACAAAGACAGTTTGAAGAACTGTCATAGATTGGAGGAGATTAAGGAGACACCACAATTAAATGCAATCTGAACTCGCACATTAGATCCTGGACCACAGAAAGGACAACAGTGCGGAAACTGGCAAAGATGGAATAGGTTTATAGATTAGTTAATAGTGCTGCATCAATGACGATTTTCTGTTTTCTTCTAATTTTGCTTTGGTTACATAAAGTGCCAAGTTAGGGGGAAATTCGGTGAAAAGCATATGGGAACTCTACTAGTTCTGCAATTTTTTTGCAAGTCAAAGATTATTCTGAAATGCGAAGTTTAAAAAATTACATAAATATAGTGGTTTAAAACAATGCCTATTTTATAACATTTCAAGATTTTGTGAATCAGGAATTTGGGCAAGACTCAGCAGGTTAATCCTCCTGCTCCATGTCGCAGTGACTGGGTCCCTTAGTGACATTCAGCTTGTGTCTGGGCTGGTCCTGAGCATCCAAAATGGTTTTACTCATGTGCTTGGCACTTGGGCAGGGATTGCGGGAAGGCTGGCCTCAGCTGGGGCCCCCTCCTCTCTCTGTAGTCCCTGGGCTTCTCAATATGGTCCCTCCTGCAGGGTAGTCTGTCTTCTTACACAGTGGCTCAGGGATCTAAGAGCTAGTATTCTAAGGCACAGGACGTAGAAACTGCCAATCCCTGTCTTGGTCAGTTTGGGCTGCTGTAGCAGAATACCATAGACTGGTGTTCTATTAAACAACAGAAACTGATTTCTCATAGTTCTTACCACAGAGGAGAACAAACCTGACTCCATACCGGATCTATTCCTTTGGCCCTAACCCTTGAGCTCTGTTGCCTGTGCTTAGTTATGCTGACTTTGCACGTTTGTCTTGTCAATCAGTAAAAGAAAGTTGCCTATAACCTGAAATATACAGGATAGTCCATTCTCAAGGCTCTGATCTTTAAAGGTAGAACGTTTTTAGAGATTAAAAAGTTGTTGAGTTCCTGCTTTCAATTTTTTTGGGTATAATGCCCAGAAGTAGAACTGCTCAGTCATATGGTAATTCTACATTTAATTTTATGAGAAATCACTGAACCACCTAACTACTTTAATAGCAGTGCACCATTTTGAATTCCGATTCCTCTACATAGATTCTTGCATTCAAAGATGGATAGTCAAGGACATTCACTACAGCACTGACTCTAACAGTGAAATAGTAGAAGCCACTTACAACCAATCAAGTTATTTAAGTTAATAGAATCACTTAGCTCTATATACACTGATAAGCAACCATCTCTAGCACACCCTGTTAAATGAAGAAAGCAAAGTACAAGGGAATTAGGGGGTAACCTTACTCCTGGGGACTGGCACCATGGCATCCTGCTGCAAGACTGGCCCATCCACTCTCCACACTAGCCTGGTCTCCCTAGAGGCTGAATGGACCTAGATGCTGAACTCAGAGCTGACCGTCTGTTCTTGGATGTGATGAACAGGCATTTTGTTCCTGCCATCAACTTTGGTCACCTGCAACAGACAGCCTTTGACAGCAGCCATGCATACTGTGGGCTCCAGGTCAAAGCAAAAGGTAAAAAAAACCCAATGGCTATAGCTGTAGGTGTCACAAATCAATGTGCCTTTCATCTAGAGGCTGCTGAGAACCAAGAACATTGATTAAAGACATTCAGGAGAAGTAGATGAAGGTTGGTCTTGGCATTCACCAGGAACTACAGTAGATTATTTAGCACCACTGGCAAATCAGCCAGACCTGGCCTTGGCCATGATCTCGGAAGCTGGGAATGGAGGGTGTAAATTTCAAGGTGACATGATTCTACAAGTTCACTGACTGAGGCCACATCACCCTCTCTTTGGACCCTGTGGGTGGGTTAGGTCTTACCATTATTTATAAATGTTCAGAGATGGGAGTAACATGACTTGGTTACTAGAATAATTATGGCAGGTGAAGACCTCAGATCTGTGATCAACTCCCGTAGAAAATTTGCTCGGAAACATTGTCAGAATTGAAGAAGCCTTGAGAAGCCAGTATTGTTTATGAAATCTTTCACTGTCTCGCAAGGACAAATCAGAAAGTGCTTGACGCAGTGCTGATTTCTTGATTAATTCTTTAGTCCACTGTCTTAAAAGTGTTGTGTAAAATATTTAAAGAGGATAGACAGAAATGTGAATATCATAACTATTAACTTTTGCAACTAGTTTGATTTAAAGATTAGTGTGATAATTTGTTTTCCCTCAGAATCTTATTTTAGTAAGAATAGCTACTATGTGGCTCTATTAGGTTATAAGCCAAATTGTTTCTGAGCACCCCCCTACCAAAAGGCAATACCAACTATCATGGAGTTACTACTTAGCTATTGCTGCGTAACAAACCGTCTCATAGCTGTGTGGTTTATTGTTGCAGGCAAGATGAGATACTAAAAGAAGTGGATGAAACTATAATGAGGATATTTGCATAGTGTCAAAGTATTTTCCCACAAATATGGATTACTCACCAAGGGAAACCACTTTAACCAAATGATTACCAGCAATAGGACATCATGGACAACACCATGTACCCCTTGATATCATGCACTGAGAAAGAGACACTATTTCTCTGATTTTCTCGCCAGAAATACATAATCTGAATCTAATTATGAGAAAAAATCAGACAAATCTAAATTGAGGGACGTTCTACAAAATAACTGACCAGTGCTCTTCAAAAAGTGTTAGTCATAAAAAAAAAAAGTGTCAGTCAAAAAGACAAAGACAGTTTGAAGAACTGTCATAGATTGGAGGAGATTAAGGAGACACCACAATTAAATGCAATCTGAACTCGCACATTAGATCCTGGACCACAGAAAGGACAACAGTGCGGAAACTGGCAAAGATGGAATAGGTTTATAGATTAGTTAATAGTGCTGCATCAATGACGATTTTCTGTTTTCTTCTAATTTTGCTTTGGTTACATAAAGTGCCAAGTTAGGGGGAAATTCGGTGAAAAGCATATGGGAACTCTACTAGTTCTGCAATTTTTTTGCAAGTCAAAGATTATTCTGAAATGCGAAGTTTAAAAAATTACATAAATATAGTGGTTTAAAACAATGCCTATTTTATAACATTTCAAGATTTTGTGAATCAGGAATTTGGGCAAGACTCAGCAGGTTAATCCTCCTGCTCCATGTCGCAGTGACTGGGTCCCTTAGTGACATTCAGCTTGTGTCTGGGCTGGTCCTGAGCATCCAAAATGGTTTTACTCATGTGCTTGGCACTTGGGCAGGGATTGCGGGAAGGCTGGCCTCAGCTGGGGCCCCCTCCTCTCTCTGTAGTCCCTGGGCTTCTCAATATGGTCCCTCCTGCAGGGTAGTCTGTCTTCTTACACAGTGGCTCAGGGATCTAAGAGCTAGTATTCTAAGGCACAGGACGTAGAAACTGCCAATCCCTGTCTTGGTCAGTTTGGGCTGCTGTAGCAGAATACCATAGACTGGTGTTCTATTAAACAACAGAAACTGATTTCTCATAGTTCTTACCACAGAGGAGAACAAACCTGACTCCATACCGGATCTATTCCTTTGGCCCTAACCCTTGAGCTCTGTTGCCTGTGCTTAGTTATGCTGACTTTGCACGTTTGTCTTGTCAATCAGTAAAAGAAAGTTGCCTATAACCTGAAATATACAGGATAGTCCATTCTCAAGGCTCTGATCTTTAAAGGTAGAACGTTTTTAGAGATTAAAAAGTTGTTGAGTTCCTGCTTTCAATTTTTTTGGGTATAATGCCCAGAAGTAGAACTGCTCAGTCATATGGTAATTCTACATTTAATTTTATGAGAAATCACTGAACCACCTAACTACTTTAATAGCAGTGCACCATTTTGAATTCCGATTCCTCTACATAGATTCTTGCATTCAAAGATGGATAGTCAAGGACATTCACTACAGCACTGACTCTAACAGTGAAATAGTAGAAGCCACTTACAACCAATCAAGTTATTTAAGTTAATAGAATCACTTAGCTCTATATACACTGATAAGCAACCATCTCTAGCACACCCTGTTAAATGAAGAAAGCAAAGTACAAGGGAATTAGGGGGTAACCTTACTCCTGGGGACTGGCACCATGGCATCCTGCTGCAAGACTGGCCCATCCACTCTCCACACTAGCCTGGTCTCCCTAGAGGCTGAATGGACCTAGATGCTGAACTCAGAGCTGACCGTCTGTTCTTGGATGTGATGAACAGGCATTTTGTTCCTGCCATCAACTTTGGTCACCTGCAACAGACAGCCTTTGACAGCAGCCATGCATACTGTGGGCTCCAGGTCAAAGCAAAAGGTAAAAAAAACCCAATGGCTATAGCTGTAGGTGTCACAAATCAATGTGCCTTTCATCTAGAGGCTGCTGAGAACCAAGAACATTGATTAAAGACATTCAGGAGAAGTAGATGAAGGTTGGTCTTGGCATTCACCAGGAACTACAGTAGATTATTTAGCACCACTGGCAAATCAGCCAGACCTGGCCTTGGCCATGATCTCGGAAGCTGGGAATGGAGGGTGTAAATTTCAAGGTGACATGATTCTACAAGTTCACTGACTGAGGCCACATCACCCTCTCTTTGGACCCTGTGGGTGGGTTAGGTCTTACCATTATTTATAAATGTTCAGAGATGGGAGTAACATGACTTGGTTACTAGAATAATTATGGCAGGTGAAGACCTCAGATCTGTGATCAACTCCCGTAGAAAATTTGCTCGGAAACATTGTCAGAATTGAAGAAGCCTTGAGAAGCCAGTATTGTTTATGAAATCTTTCACTGTCTCGCAAGGACAAATCAGAAAGTGCTTGACGCAGTGCTGATTTCTTGATTAATTCTTTAGTCCACTGTCTTAAAAGTGTTGTGTAAAATATTTAAAGAGGATAGACAGAAATGTGAATATCATAACTATTAACTTTTGCAACTAGTTTGATTTAAAGATTAGTGTGATAATTTGTTTTCCCTCAGAATCTTATTTTAGTAAGAATAGCTACTATGTGGCTCTATTAGGTTATAAGCCAAATTGTTTCTGAGCACCCCCCCACCAAAAGGCAATACCAACTATCATGGAGTTACTACTTAGCTATTGCTGCGTAACAAACCGTCTCATAGCTGTGTGGTTTATTGTTGCAGGCAAGATGAGATACTAAAAGAAGTGGATGAAACTATAATGAGGATATTTGCATAGTGTCAAAGTATTTTCCCACAAATATGGATTACTCACCAAGGGAAACCACTTTAACCAAATGATTACCAGCAATAGGACATCATGGACAACACCATGTACCCCTTGATATCATGCACTGAGAAAGAGACACTATTTCTCTGATTTTCTCGCCAGAAATACATAATCTGAATCTAATTATGAGAAAAAATCAGACAAATCTAAATTGAGGGACGTTCTACAAAATAACTGACCAGTGCTCTTCAAAAAGTGTTAGTCATAAAAAAAAAAAGTGTCAGTCAAAAAGACAAAGACAGACTGAAAAATTGTGCTGAACACCAGAATTTGACACAACACTGTAAAATGATTATGAATCAATAAAAAATGTAAAAAAAAAAAAGACAAAGACAGTTTGAAGAACTGTCATAGATTGGAGGAGATTAAGGAGACACCACAATTAAATGCAATCTGGATTCGCACATTAGATCCTGGACCACAGAAAGGACAACAGTGCGGAAACTGGCAAAGATGGAATAGGTTTATAGATTAGTTAATAGTGCTGCATCAATGACGATTTCCTGTTTTCTTATAATGGTACTTTTGTTACATAATTGTACTTTGGTTAGGGGGAAATTGGGTGAAAAGCTTACGGGAACTCTACTAGTTCTGCAATTTTTTTGCAAGTCAAAGATTATTCTGAAATACAAAGTTTGAAAAATCACATAAAAGCTGCCAAGGTTGGGGGAAATGAGGAAATGTCAGCCCAAGTGTACAAACTTTCAGTTACAAGATGAATAAGGTAGGGATCTACTGTACAGTAGGGTGATTATATTTAATGTTACTGTACTATATATTCAAAAGTTGCTAAGAGAGTAGATCTTAGATGTTCTTACCACAGAAAAGAAATGCTAATTATGTGAGTTGAAGTTGTTGACTAACTCTGTTGTAATCGTTTCAAAATATATAAGTGTATCAAATCATCATGCTGTACACCTTAAATTTATGCAGTATACATCTATTACATCTCAATAAAGTTGGAAAAAGCAAAAAATCACATAAACATAGTGGCTTAAAACAATATCTATTTTATAATATTTCAAGATTTTGTGAATCAGGAATTTGGGCAAGACTCAGCAGGTTAATCCTCCTGCTCCATGTCGCAGTGACTGGGTCCCTTAGTGACATTCAGCTTGTGTCTGGGCTGGTCCTGAGCATCCAAAATGGTTTTACTCATGTGCTTGGCACTTGGGCAGGGATTGCGGGAAGGCTGGCCTCAGCTGGGGCCCCCTCCTCTCTCTGTAGTCCCTGGGCTTCTCAATATGGTCCCTCCTGCAGGGTAGTCTGTCTTCTTACACAGTGGCTCAGGGATCTAAGAGCTAGTATTCTAAGGCACAGGACGTAGAAACTGCCAATCCCTGTCTTGGTCAGTTTGGGCTGCTGTAGCAGAATACCATAGACTGGTGTTCTATTAAACAACAGAAACTGATTTCTCATAGTTCTTACCACAGAGGAGAACAAACCTGACTCCATACCGGATCTATTCCTTTGGCCCTAACCCTTGAGCTCTGTTGCCTGTGCTTAGTTATGCTGACTTTGCACGTTTGTCTTGTCAATCAGTAAAAGAAAGTTGCCTATAACCTGAAATATACAGGATAGTCCATTCTCAAGGCTCTGATCTTTAAAGGTAGAACACTTTTAGAGATAAAAAGTTGCAGAACAGAAAAGAACAATTATCTTGTTGGAGGTTTATAGGAACATTGCAAGCCGACCTTGGATAGCTGCAAGAACAAAAGATTTCTGCACCAAGAAGCCATAATCCCTTTTAGTATAAAAGAAACCTGAATTTTAACCCAGATAAGATGGTTCTTTGGGATACTAGTCTACCATCTTCTCAGTCTGCTGACTTCCCAAATAAAGTCACTGTTCCTTGCCCCAACAACTCATCTCTCAATTTTTTGTCCTGTCATGGGGCGAGCAGTACGAGCTTGGATTTAGTAACATTCTGAATGCTGGGAGCCCAAGATTAGGGTGCCAGCATGGTCAGTTCTGGTGAGGGCTGTCTTCTGGGTTGCTGCCAACTTTTTGATGTATCCAGACATGGCGGAGAGCAGAGAGAGGAGGCAAGATCTTCTATGATTCTTATAAAGACATTAATCCTATCTAATCCTAATCACCATATCCTCTAAGCCTAATCACCTCCCCAAGGCCCTTCCTCCTAATACCATTACATGAGAAACATTAGGTTTCAAAAGATGAATTTTGGAGAGACACAAACATTCAGTCCATAACAGTTCCTAAAGACTTGGAGCTAGAAACTGGCAGAGTTACTTTCACCATATTGTGTTGGTCAGAGCAGTCACAGAGCCTGTCTACATTCAAGGGGATGGGACACAGACATCACTTCTCGATGGTCAAAGAATTTCTTTCTTTTTTCAATCCATCGTACATGGGAAAGAAATTAGATTAATCATAACCCTTGGTTCTTGACATACTCTCATTATTGATCCAGGCATGAACTGCCTTTCTACCTTTATTTGTTTGTGTATTTGCTTAGCTCTTTTCAAAAAGTCAAAGGAAAGCTTATGTTTTTTTCTTTTTGTGTCATTTATGTATTTGTATACCTTTTTTGATAATATGACTAGGAAGAAATTCTGATGAAAAATCTAAGCTTGTCTCTAGTTGGAATGGGGTGAAACAATACTCATTTCTAAAATATCATATTTCCTTTGTTTTCAATATTTGGCAAAACTTAGGAGAACTAAAAAAAGACCTAGATAGTCTAAGACGCTTCCAGAGAGAGCAGATCTAAAGGCTGTTCTAAAAAGTAAACATAGGCTGTGGTTTTTCAGCTAAATTTCTGGCAGGTAAGATAGAAAAATAAAACCATTTTTTTATGAGTTTAGTCTATAATTAAATTTATTTTATTTAAATGCTTTGATTTTAATGGCTTTAAGAATTAACAAAGATGGTTATAAAAATAACTACAGTGGAGTAAGCCTCCAGAATCTTATAAACCCACTTCTATTTATGCTGATGTGGCAAAAATACATATATACACACACACATACATGCTTCCTCACAGTTCACACACAGAATGAAGAAACTTAGAGGTTAATTATAGAAAAATAAAACCTTTAATCTGGAGATGGTATTGCCATGAAAAAGCATGAGCTTTGCTGTTACACTGAGCTGGGCTGAATCTGGACTCCCCTACTTTCTAACTGTTTGGGAATTCAGCTAACTCCCAGAGCCTCAGCTTCCTCATCATATGTTAAGAATAATGTCAACCCTGCAGGGTGTAGTGAGGATTACAAGACACAACAATGTAAGTAAAGCATCCATTATTCTAATTGGTATAAAGTAGTTCCCAATATGACTACGAGTGTGATTATGTACCTTAATGTTTGGTAGACTACAAATAATACTTTCATATACACCTACTCCTAAGAGAAGGAAGACAGATAGATACATGCTTTTATTTAGAAAGTGAAGATTCTAAGACCAGGAACATACTGAAGGTCACAGGCGCGTACAATGGAAGGAGGGCAGGGGACTGCCAACTATGGTCAGGCGCTAAGCACTGATGGCACCCTGGGCTGGCGGATGGGGCAAGGTGAGCACCTCATAACCAGACATTGACCCTGTCACATTAGACTTATTTGGGGCAAGACCATATGCTGAGAACAGACTGAAACCACAGACCCTGCCCCTCTCCCTCGAGAAGCATTCTACTAGCTGAGTAAGTGATGACAAGATTTGGAGGTTTTCCCAAAATCCTAATGGGAAAATATCAACACACGTCATTTTAAAAAACAAGAGAAGTACCATTTGTCTTCCTAGGTCAGTAGCAATTTTAATGCCTGCAATAATGTTGGAGAAATAAAGACGAGGATCAAGCACTTTTAACTTGCAAAAGTGAAATTTCCTTCTTAATTCTTTTTAAAAAAGTATTTATTTTTAATTTTTATTTTATTTAGTTATTTATTAATGGGTGGAGATCATTAGGTCTATTTATTTATTGTTTGTTTGTTTGTTTGTTTTGTTTTGTTTTTTGATAGAGGTACTGGGGATTAACCCAGACCTAGTTGCTAGGCATGCGCTCTACCACTTGAGCTGTACCTTCTCCCCCTTAACTCTTTTTTACAACGGTTAATGAAAGTTTTTTGTTGTTGCTGTTGTTGCTGTTTTTGCCACAGAGAACATCTGAATTAATTTCAGACTGTACAAGGCATAAAGAAGTAACTTGTACCCACAGGCACCATGACAGTTCCAAGGCTGACTACAAAAAGTCAAAGTGGGCGATGGCCCAGGTCCTGGGAATCCCAGTCCCTTCCCCAGGGTAGCTGGAAAGGTCTTCCCACTTATTAGCTCTACTTTTACTTTAACCTGAGCACCCAACCCTCATACCTCGTGGCCTTTCTCTTGCCTTCTGAAACAGCCTAGACTCTATACAGTATGTATCTCTCTAAATAAGTCTACCTTTACTCAAAAAAAAAAAAGTAACTTGTAGGTTATGCTATCAGATGTGACAATACTCAAGTGTGCAAGTGTGGATAACTTGCTTTCATGAGGTTTTTGTTTCTTTTGTCAAAAGCATGAAAGTATAGTGAAAACACTCAAAAAAGTAAAGCATAGAAGAGTATGTGATCATTTGTGAACAAAAATGGGATATATGTGGCATAAATGCATAGAATTTCTCTGGCAGTATATCCAGGGAACTAGAAGTACTGGTAGCCTCATGTTTACACTTTTGTAAACATAAGTATAGTATCCATTACAAATAGCATTGTTTACATTGTTACTCATGTTATTCAAATTTACATAAATGGTATCAAATCAGATCCATCACTCTATGTCTTATTTTTCCATTCAATATTTTGTATATTTATATAAATATACATATAAATGTATATTACATTTCAATAAAGTATAAGTACATTCACATGGTTCAAAAATCAAAATAGCATAGAAAGCTTTACAGAGGAAAGTCTCATCCCTAAGCCAATGACCTCTCTCTAAGCAACCACTTAAAATGTTTTTTTTGTACCATTCCAGACTTTCTGATGCAAACACATATTCTCCTTTCTCCTTTTTCACAAAAGATTGCACTGTACTGTTGCCCTTCTGCATTTTTCTTCTTTTTTTCTATTGAAGTATAGTTGATGAACAATATTATATAAATTACAGGTGTACATTATAGTGATTCACAATTTTAAAAGGTTATACTTCATCTATAGTTATTATAAAATACTGGCTATATTCCCTATGCTGTACAATATATCCTTGTAGCATATTTTATACATAATAGTTTATACTTTTAAATCTCCTACCCCTAGGTGCCCCTCCCCTGCTCCCTATCCCCACTGGTAACCACTAGTTTGTTCTCTGTATCTGTGAGTGTATTTCTTTTTTTGTTGTATTCACTAGTTTGTTTTATTTTTTAGATTTCACATACAAGTGATATCATACAGTATTTGTCTCTCTGTCTGAGTCATTTCACTTAACATAATACCCTCCAAGTCCATCCACACTGTTGCAAATGACAAAATTTCATTCTTTTTTATGTCTGAGTAGTATTCCATTGTTTCTTGTGCATGTGTTTATGTATACATATGTGTGTACATTTTTATACACACACACACACACATACACACACACACATCCACAGCTTCTTTATCCATTCATCTGTTAGTGGACACTTAGGTTGCTTCTGCATCTTGGCAAGTAAATAATGCTGCTATGAACTTTGAGGTGGATGTATCTTTTTGAATTAGTGTTTTTGTTTTTGTTTCAGATATATATCCAGGAGTGGAATTGCTGGGTCATATGGTAGGTTTATTTTTAGTTTTTTGAGAAACTTCCATACAGTTTCCCACAGTGGCTGCACCAATTTACATTGCCATCAACAGTGTATGAGGGCTCACTCTTCCCCACATCTTTGCCAACATTTGTTATTTGTGATCATTTTGATGATGGCCATTCTGACGTGTGTGGGGTGGTATCTTCTTGTGGTTTTGATCTGCATTTCCCTGATGATTAGTGATATTGAGCATCTTTTCATATGCCTGTTGGCCATCTGCATGTCTTCTTTGGAAAAATGTTTATCCAGGTCTTCTGCCCATTTTTTAATTGGCTTGTTTGCTTTTTTGACGTTGAGTTGTATGAGCTGTTTATATATTTTGCATATTAACTCCTTATCAGTCCTATCATTTGCAAATTCCATAGGCTGTCTTTTTGTTTTGCTTATGGTTTCCTTTGCTGTGCAAATCTTTTAAGTTTAATTAGGTCCCATTTGTTTATTTTTGCTTTTATTTCTTTTGCTTTAGAAGACAGATCCAAAAAAACATTGCTGCAATTCATGTCAAAGAGTGTTTTGCCTATATTTTCTTTTAGGAGTTTTATGGTTTCTGGTCTTACATTTAGATCTTTAATCCATTTGACTATATTTTTTGTGTATGGTGTTAGAGAATGTTCTAAGTTCATTCTTTTACAGGTAACTGTCCAGTTTTCCCAGTACCAATTATTTCTCCATTGTTTACTTTTGCCTCCTTTGTTGTAGATTAATTGACCATAAGTGTGTACATCTTTCTTCTTCCACTTAACAATATATTCGGAGACTTTTACATATTCATACACCAAGAGCTTTCTCATTCTTTTCACCAGGTTAAATCTCATTGGGTGTATGTACCATAATTTATTTAACTGGCCCCTAAATGAAAGACAAATGAACTGTTTTCTAGACAAAGCTTCCGCCTTCCTTGACAGAGGAACTAACTAACTAACTGCTGATCAGGCAGTTAGGATGGACTTATAAAAGAGTGTAGGGAGGTAGGGAGACACTCTACCATCCCTTGGGCTGAGGACAGAGCTAAGGGCAGGACAGAGAGGCAAGGTGGGGGCTCCCCTGGTCTCCTGGGAGGCTGGTTTCTCTGCTGACTTCTCCTCTGGTGCCCCTACCACTCACTGCTCTGGCTCAGTTACTCCTCCACAGTCCCCTTACCTGTTGGCCTTCCCCTGACTCTGCCCAGGGAAATTCCCAAGACCCTTCTGTGGGGTTTGGGGAGGATTGTTGAGGTGTTAGGACTTGGGGTCTGGCTCTCTGGGTCAGCACTCTCACTAGCTTTCCATATTGCCCACTCCCTACTCCCAGCTCCCCTGACAAGAGGTCCAGGGCCATGAGCAAGAACTGAATGGCTCAGTGGCCTTCACCTGGCCCCAGGGTCAGCTTCCCTATCTGCCCCACTGGCAATCTCTGGGCGTCTAAACCTAGGCTGCTCTGGGCTAGTGGGGATGGGCTGAGGAAGTGGAAGCAGAGGTTGGCTGGTGCGCCCCCTCCCTCCCCAACCGCATCAGCAGATCATGCCCTGTGGTTCCTCTTATGCAGGACCCTCTGATTAGTGGTGAAACACTGGCTGGCAAAACCCGGAAGGGGAGGTCCAGGGAGGTGTGGTGACTACCTTCATGTCAGAGCGCAAGCTAGTGTTAAAGTGTTCTCGGTAGGAGACAGATTCCTGCCTTCTGCCCAGACCTCTCCAGGCCCCTCATTGCTTGGCTCAGCTGTGCTGTGGGGTAAACTGGGTGGCGAGGGCAGAAGATCTGGGCTTGGGAGGGAGACAGGAAATCTAGCCAAGTCTTATGGTGGCTTTCTGATAGGCGTGGATAGAAATGGCCGGGCAGATAACACAGTTGCTGCTTCTGGCTTTGGTGGCTGCTGCATGGGGTGCCCCGCCAAAGACACCCCAGGCCAGGAAGGACCTGCTCAACGTCTGCATGAACGCCAAGCACCACAAGCCAAAGCCAGGTCCGGAGGAGGAGCTATATGGCCAGGTGAGAATGGAGTGGGGGACAGGGCTGCCTCAAAAAGGGAAGAAGTTAGGGAGGGGGGTAGATCAGCTGTGAGGGGTGATGGAGGCAGGAAGGTGGCTGAGGTGATCCTGGTGGACTTCTCTCAAGAGCCACTAGAATAAAGGGGGGACTATTTATCTAGCACTCACTATGGGCCAAGTGTTTTCCTCACACCTTATAGGTAAATATACCCAAAGCGCCTACTTGATAGGTGGGTGGTGGTCTCTACTTATACAAATGAGGATATAGGCCTGAGAGGGCACAGGTACATGTGGGAACTAGAGACCGGTTGTCAGCAGGCACCAGAAGAGTGTGATGGTCCCTTTCCCATCCTTCATTATGTGCCAGCCCAGGAGCTCAAAAGCACACCTGGAGAATGTCATTCTAAGTAAAGTAAGCCAGAAAGAGAAGGAAAAATACCATATGATATCACTTATATGTGGAATCCAAAAAAAAAAAAAAAGACAAACCAACTTATCTACAAAACAGAAACAGATTCACAGTCACAGAAAACAAACTTATGGCTCCCAGTGGGGGAAAGCATGGGGGAAGGGATAAATTGGTAGTTTGAGATTTGCAGATACTAATATATATAAAATAGATAAACAACAATTTTATATTGTCTAGCACAGGGAACTATATTCAATATCTTGTAGTAACATATGGTGAAAAAGAATATGGAAACGAATACATGTATGTTCCTATATGACTGAAGTATTGTGCTATATATTAGAAGTTGACACATTGTAAACTGACTATACTTAAATCAAAAAATTTATATATTTAAAAAAATAGTTAATTAAATAAATAAACAAAGAGAAAGCACCACCACTTCTGAAGTCTCACCTGTCTTGAATGTACCTCTCTAAGATTGTCTCCCACTTTCAGTCAGATCCGTGTTCAGGCCCATGTGCAGGTCACTGCCCCTCTGTGCCCTGCTGATTTCAAGACCTACCTGAAGTCCCCATGCCTGGGGTTCCAGACCCTGAGAGAGCCATACTAGCCCCCTTCACCTCTGCCCCCACACCAACCCGGAACCAGGCTCCTCTTCTCCCTGTCCTGAGTCACAACCTTAATCTTACCATTTACAAGGGGTGCAGCTTACTTTGTTCTTTTTTTCCTACCTTGGTAGGGGGAGGTAATAAGATAGATAGATAGATAGATAGATAGATAGATAGATAGATAGATTTAAGATACTAACTCTGTATATAAAATAGATAAACAAGTTTCTACTGTATAGCACAGGGGACTATATTCAGTATTTTGTAGTAACCTGTAATGAAAAAGAATATGAAAACGAATATATGTATATGTATGACTAAACTATTATGTTGTATACCAGAAACTGGCACAACATTGTAAACTGACTATACTACAATTAAAAGTATATATGTATTTATTTACTAATGGAGGTACTGGGGATTGAACCCAAGACCTTGTGCATACTAAGCACATTCTCTACCACTGAGCTATATCCTCCCCTACTGGTGCAACTTACTTCAACCCTGTAAAAATTGGAGTAATGATCTTTTGACTGAATTGTTAAGAGGCTAAAGTGGAAAAGCCTCAGGGATTTGGCATCTGCTGTTTTCTGTGCTGAAAACATTCTCTGTCTTCCCCTCAACCCTAACAAAAACCATAAGCTCAAGGAAGGCAGAGATTTGATCTGTTTTGTTCTCTACAGTACTCTCAGCCCCTAGTACAGTGCCTGCACTCAGTAAATATTGGCTCAAGGCAAAATGAGGAATATAATAAGCCAGATAATGTGAAATATATTTGTAAACTGTTTAGAGCTGTACAAATAATAATTGCTCCCCCAAATGATGGTTCCCCAGGTCTCCCATATCCCCTGTGTTACTCTCTGTTAAAAGTCAATACAATTATTGTCTCCATCCCAAAATGAGGGCTCCTCAAGGGTCACACTTAGAGGTACCCTCCCTGGCGAGTGTTCCTCTGGACAACCCACCTGAGGCAGAGGAGCCAAAATATAGAGGAGACGGCCATATTTGGGGAAGGATTTAGTCTTGTGTCTTCCCCATCCAGTGCAGTCCCTGGAGGAAGAACTCCTGCTGTTCTGTCAACACCAGCCTGGAAGCCCATAAGGATATTTCCTACCTGTACAGATTCAACTGGGACCACTGTGGCAAGATGGAGCCCTCTTGCAAGCGCCACTTCATCCAGGACACCTGTCTCTACGAATGCTCACCCAATCTGGGGCCCTGGATCCAGGAGGTATGGGCACTGTCCCCACAAACACAAACCTCAGCAGAGGGCAGGGCCCACTAGCCACTTGTAGGGAGGCTGTGGTCCAGGAATTCTGAAGCACCATCCCCTCCCCCAGCCCTGGTCCCCATCAGGGAGAAGCTGAGATCCCTGGCTGACTGGAGCCCTCCCTCCCCACCTCCCACTCAGGTGAACCAGAGTTGGCGCAAAGAGCGGATCCTGAATGTGCCCCTGTGCAAAGAGGACTGTGAGAGCTGGTGGAATGACTGCCGCACCTCCTACACCTGCAAGAGCAACTGGCACAAGGGCTGGAACTGGACCTCAGGTGAGAGCCCGGGCGGGGCAGGGGGAGGGATTTGGAGGTGGAGGTGGGGGGTGTGGAACAGGTATATAGAGATTTGGGGTTGTGGGGCTGGTGGAGCAAGAGGTGGTTCTGGACCCAGTGGCTAAAGGTCTTCCATCCTCCCCTCAGGGTATAACCAGTGCCCTGTGAAAGCAGCCTGCCACCGCTTTGACTTCTACTTCCCCACACCTGCTGATCTGTGCAATGAAATCTGGAGTCACTCCTTCAAAGTGAGCAACTATGGCCGGGGCAGTGGCCGCTGCATCCAGATGTGGTTCGACTCCAACCAGGGCAACCCCAACGAGGAGGTGGCAAGATTCTATGCTGCTGAGACCAAGAATGATGTGCCTCCACCCCAGGGGATTGGGTCTTTCCTGCTCGATCTGACTCAAATGCTGCAACTCTGGCTCCGTAGCTGAGATGTTCCCATTGCTGATACCTGGACACCTTCCTTGCCTGCACCCAACCTGGGTGACCTCAGCTCAGCTTGGCTCAACTCTTTCAGATGAGGAGGACTCATAATATCCTGATCATTGGTTCCTGATCCTATGGGGATCCTGTAACAGCCTATACTAATAGACAGATCCATGTGTGTCCTGTGTCTTATAAATAATTTGGGGATGAGTAGGTTGGAGGGGGGACCTGCCTTATTGCATAATCACTGCTACTGAGAGGCCCAAAGAGGGACTGGGACCAGCTTGAAGTTCACCAGCAAGTAGGGAATGGAAGTTGATCCTTTAGCCTGGGGCTCTTGCTTCTGCACCAGCCTTTTTCCTCATGCCCCTGCCTATACCACAAGGGGACAAGCGGATTGGTAGAGAGAAGCTGGGGAGAGATTGGCAGATGAGTTACTAGGCTCCTGAAGGCAAAGAAAGTGTCTTTCTCTTTCCTTCCCTTACTAGACGTGGGCTAGGATGGAGATATTGGTGAGAGGATCCTAGCGGGGAACATTTGTATTGTCTCCATTTTTTAAAGTGACAAATGATTCTGCAGTGAATAATCTTGTACGTAGTAGAATGCTATGGCATTGAATTCCAGAAGAGGCATTGCTGGGTTAAGGAGTATATGGATTTATCATTTTGATAGTTACAAGTTTATAGGGGGTGTATCAATGTGGCCCCCACCAGAAATGTCTGAGTGCCTGTTTCCCCATCGTCTGGTCAACATAGCATGGTCATACTTTTGATTTTCTGCTAAGCTGATTTTCTGCTAAACTGATAGGTGGGAAAGAGGACAGCATCTCGGTGTAGTTTTCACTTGCCATGTTTCTTTTCATGAGAACACAGTTTCCGTGATCTTTCCATATTGAACTACCGAGACCTAGTTCATTCTTTCTTCGTTGTTGGGCAATATTCCATTCTATGTACATTTAATTCAGTCACCTACTGATAGATATTTAAGGAAAGAGGGTTCTTTTATGGCCTCAACATTTTTGAAGAGCACAGGCCAGTTATTTTGTAGAACAACTCTCATTTTCGGTTTATCTGTTTCCTCATCAGATTGCGATTCTGCATTTAAATTATTTTTTAACTTTGGGGGGAAGGTAATTAGGCTTTTATTTATTTATTTTAATGGAGGCATTGAGGATTAAACCCAGGACCATATGCATGCTAAGCACATGCTCTACCACTGAACTATAACTTCCTCCCCGAGATTCTGCATTTTTGACAGGAATAGCCCCAAAGCAATATGTTGTCCTCTTGGTGCATCATGATGAGGGGTACCTGGTGCTGGGTTTGCCCATTCCTGATGATTTAACTTACCTTTTGGTTGAGATTGGGTCTGCCATGTTTCTCCATCACTTCCCCCCACCCCTTTGTAATGAATAAGCATGCTGTAGGGAGATACTTTGAGAACTGCAGATATCCTATTCACCATCAAACTTTCAGCTTGGAGTTTCACTATCTGATGGACATTTTTTGAAAAGGAAAAACAAACACCAAAATGTCTTATTATGTGACAGTCCCTCATCAACCCTTTAATGTTTTTCCATGGTATCTGCTGGAAAAACCAAGCTTCTTCAGTGGCAGGGAACCCCCCTCTGCCACTTAGATATTATGTCAAATAATACCCCCTTCCCACCCTCATATATGAGCTCCATTCACACTTTTCACTTTGGGCTTTTATACCAACAATTCCCTCTCTGTGTTCCTGGAATGTTCTTTTATATTCTGAAGGCTGACTCCTTTTAGCCACTTAGATTTCAACCTACAATTAATTCCCTGCTAAAATGACTCCTGACCACCCAACCAAAAGAAATCACCCAGGCACTTTCTTATCATATCCCTCTAGTCCTCCTGTACAGATACTTAACTACTGTATTTACTGTCTAGCTTTTCCCTAACAAAACACACACACCTGAAAGCAGGGGCCATGTCTATGTTGTTTTGTGCCAGATCCCCTGGGCCTGGGTCAGTGCCTGGCACAGAGGAGGTGCTCAGGAAGTTAAGGAATCCATGCACCATTCTGTCAGTCAACAGATGCCTTCTGAGCACCCAATCTGCTGGTATAGACCAACTGGAAGGAAACTGAGTACCCCGCGCTGTCCCGTGAGGGCACACAGACCTGAGAACTAATAATTCTTAGAACAGTGAGCTCAGGGTTTGCTACAGGGAAGCACAGCATAGTTCTGTGAAAGCCTATAAGTTTTGGGAAGGCTTCCAGAGCATAATGGATGCCAAGCAGACTAGGTGGGAGGAACGGCATTCTATGGAGAGGGTTCAGTAAGTGCAAAGGCTTGGAGGTAACAGAAGTGTACGCAGAGCTTCTAGTGGCTAAGATAGAAGTTAAGAGGGCAAGGGCCGGAAATGAGGCCAGAGAAGGAACACTGCTTAGACTGATGACCGAGGCTCCCTAACAGTGCTCTCTTTTCTTTGTGAAATAAGACAGGCTTGAAATCAGACTCAGCTCTGAATCCTAGTTCCTCTTCGCTGCCTAGGAATGGCAATGTGAGGATGAGTGATAAGCAATTGCATATACCATGGGTTGGCACTCAGGAAAAGCCCCAGTTTCTCTCACCCCCACTCCCTGCAGCCCAGAGTCCCGACCCATGCAGGGCCAAAGACCTTCCTGTTACCTTTGGTCACAGGGCAGATTTCAGATTGTGGTTCACAAGGATGCCAATGGCTAACCTGACTGGTATTAAGCTTGCAGTCCCGGCAGATACTCTCAGATCAGCTCCATGGTGAATGCTTGACTCTACTGGCTAGACAGTCTGAGCACCAAAGCCTCAGATTCAGAGCCTGGCATGAGGCTCACCAAGGGCAGGCACTACTCATCGATCAGAATTCCACCTCTAATTTCCTTGCTGATCACTTCTTCTGAAGCCCTGAGGTCCCAGGGGCTTGACTCAGGGGCCAATACCACTCCTGCAGTGAGAGGAAGAGGCTAAGAAGTCCAGTTTATGATCAGCCCCTGACGCAAGAATGGAGGATAGGGGCAGGGGCAAGTTCCATCTTGAGGAACATCTAGAGGAATGCTCTTGGGCATTCCTAGACACCTGGTCATTCTTCTCCAATCAGGAGAAGGCTGAGCTGGTCTTGTAAAGCCAGGAGGGAGGTCTGGGGGTTGCAGCAGCCCTCCACCTGCTCAGGTCTTCAGAGGGCTTAACCTGCCCAGATCGTTACAGGATTCAGGTAAGGCTCACTTTGAGGGAGAGGGAAATAGGGCAGGAGCTGGGGGTCTCCTGGAAGTCAATTCCTTTGTAGGCCCTTTAGAGTGTTCCTTCTTGGCTGATTCTCCCCCAGTGATCTAGCTGCCTCCTCTGGTTCCTGGTCACTCTCCTGCTCCATGGGCCCTTGTGGAGCTTGCTGGCACTCTCTGGAGTCATAAACCCCCACACCTGGGCTCTCTATGTGCTTGGAGCCTACTGACAACTTAACCCTGACTTCCCACTGCAGGACCCTTTGCATACCTGCATTTCTGCAAGATATAAAATATCTTGATGTGTTTACTCTAACAAAACTCATCACCCCAGGAGACAGCCCCACAATACCCTAGGTGGATAGGCCTCACATCCTGCCCTTATAAAAGTCATAAAACCTATTGTTTAACCTATTGTTCAGAGAAGTCCCTGATAGATCTTACAGCCAATCAGGTACCTGTGCATGAACTGATCACACAGCCCCTACTCCTTGTGTGCACAGCACCCTCCCCCAATAAAAGACCCTGCATGCCCACCCCCGGTGCTCTTGCCTGTGTGACCTGCTGTTGCCTATAGCAGCATACCTATTAAACTTTCTTGAACTTTTATTGGTCTCTGGTAATTCTTTACCAACACACGTGTCACTGTCACCATGTTGTGTGCCCACAACATTTGGTGGCCCATACGTGGCTTCCCTCTTTCAACTCTGCATTCTTTTCCTTGTCATACTTTCCTGCTGCTCCCTAGCATTCAGGAATTCCCCAGTCTTGCCGAGGATTGAGGAACCCTGGCTGAGCTACTCCCAGTGGGCTCTGAAACTCTGACAGAGGAGAATGACCCTTGGCTATCTGGTGGATGCACATGGGAAAAGTGCCTTTTCTTTTCTAATACCTCTACCACATATCCCGTCCCCGAGTCAGAGGGAATTTTGCATCTCGTCAGGGAAGGCCCACATAAGGACTGATAATCCCCTGCCTTGAGACACACAGGTCCCTGTTTCCTGGTTGGCCCCAGACGAATAATAGAATCAGATGGGTTCAGCGGGTAAAAGCGTTGAAAAGCCCTACCCACAAGCAGTACACTCCTACCCGGTACACACTCTCCTTTTCTCGCTCACTGTGGCCTCAGTCTCTAAGCCTGCCAGGTGCTCTTCCCCCGCCCCTCCCTCCCACACTGCCTCTGTGACCAGGACTGAGCCTCCCGGACTGAGCCTCCGATCGCCGCGCCACATACAAATCTTTGGCGGGTGAGTTCCTTAAAGACCCCCTTCTTTATTTTTCGGCCCCCTGTGCCGCCTTTTCAGCCCTTGCGCGGGTACATCCATTGCGCCGGTACAGCCATTGCGTCGTTAGTAACCTTTTTGCTGAGACAGCTTCCCTTTCTCAGGGGACGCCCTGAGTCAGGGAATGCTGGAAATTTGGTCATTCTCCTTCGGGGGTGCGGGGTTGAGGGGACGACAACCCCCGGAGTAGAGTCTGACTGCCCCTTGTGGCCGTTTTCCGATTGCTCCCTTGCAAGCCGTGTTTCCCTTGGTGGGTTTTTTGCCCCTTCGGGGGTGGTATATAATCGCCCCAAACGGGCGCTTTCTTCCTCTCTTTATCCCCTTATTTCGCTCCCCTATTCCCCGGGACTCACCCCTGGGTTGTATTGTTTAAAAACTGGCGTAAATTCAATTTCCAGTCATTAAAAAAAAAAAAAAAAGCAGTTTGTCTTTTTCTTTAACACCACGTGGCCACAATACCAACTCCCAGATCAGAAGGCTAGACCATCTAATGAAACTCTGCCTTTATGGCTCTCAAAATTCAGGGTTTGTACTGATCAGTCTGTGACTGACGTGCATGTGTGTATTTTATACTTTGTGTTCTGTCTCATGACTTGTGATTGTCATTCTGTCTTGGGAAGTGGGAAATTCTGATTCTGTTCCTGCATGGAGCCCCCGTGACAAATTCTAACTGGGCCTTTAAATGCAAATACAGTCCGCTATGCCTGAGACTTCAGCCTTGAGTTAATCAGCAAAACCTCAAACCAAAGAAAAAAGTGGTAAAAAGCCCTTTAAACTCAAGCAGGAAAACTAGGAGATCTCGGTCTATCTGAGTGTATGTATATTCATACACATTATCCATATGTGATGTCTCTACCTTTAAAATTGTTATCAAAATTAAATTTATCAAAGAGCTCTGTTTAATTGATTTAAAACTAAGCGCTTCCAAACTAAGTATTTCTAAAAAGCTAAACAAAGTAACGTTCAGGTTCACATGAACTCGGAAATACTCAGTATTAAATTAATACCTGGTATTAAAGTTAAAAAAAGTTTGCTAATTTAATTAATATCTATATGTCTTGAAAGTCATCAGTGTTAAGCATACTTCTGTTGTACCTAGGCTTAATAAAAGTCAAATAAGATCTTGTATTATCTGTTACAAATTTTTCAACAAAAAATAACTTGGCATAATAAAATTATAATTAAATTAAATACAAATGAGATAAGATACTAAAACACGAACTACTAAACGTTGGCTTCCCTTATAGAGAAACAAAAGATACTTACAACTATTAATGCATATGTTTGGTGCCACCCTGAAACGTTCTCTATAAAAAAAGCACATGGTTTTTTAAATTATTGGTATTTATTTTTGCTCATCTTTAAAATGCTAATGTAGGACAATTCATAATTACCTAGTTTTCACTAGAAATTATGGCTTTCAAGGGTTAAAGTTACATAAAATTTAAAAAATGGAAGTTTTCTTAAATGTTAATTTAATTTAACAGATTGTAAAGGTTTTCTTTTTTTGCCTTCTAAGTAATCTGTTCTGTATTTGCCTTTAAAATATTTTGTTATTTTGGTTTAGTAAATAAGTATTGTTTCATGGTGACCTATAATTTTATCTGACCAGGTATTTAAAGACTTTTAACAAACTCCCCAAGTATCAAATTATAGTAAAGTTCTTTTGACCCATCCTAACCTTGGGATGCTTCAGAGGGCCCCTGAAATATTCCAAAGAAAACAGTAAGCTAATTAGGTTCATTTGATATGTTAAATTACATAGGAAGTACTGTCAACTATATAATAAATCTTCTTAGGTTAAAATGTATGGAAAAATCATATATAATTACTAAAAGTCTGGTATATATAAATGTTCCCAGTCATAATTCTGGTTATTGTAACGAGCTTTCTTTATTAACTACCATGTAACCAGGTGTTTAACCATGCTTCAAGTCCTATGTCATTCATAAACAGTTGTGTTTTTACTGTGATGCTTTTAAAAAATGTTTTCTCTTTAAAGGGTTTTTCAAAACAAAGACTTATTTGACAAGTACAGGTTTCTGATAACTTTTAAATCATTCTGCTAAACTGGGTAAAAATATAAAAGTCTGATTAAAAACTCTGATTACATAAAACTTAACGAAAAGGATTAATTACATGGGACTTACTAAACTGATAAATGGTTATAATTTTTATGATTTAAAAAAATTTTTATGGTTATAATTTTGGTTTTGTCAATCAATTAGTCTTAATTTGACTATATTTGATAAAATGTGGGCTATTAAAGAGAAAAGGACGTTTTAGTGGACATTAAACTCTATAGTTTTGTTAATTGAGGTCTATATTTACTAAGACTTCACTTCCCAGACATTCCTTGCCCTTAGGTTATAAGGAAGGGGGCAAGGCACAGCCAACAAAAAGCTGGCCTACCTCTGGGGTTTGTTACAGAGTTTAATTGAACTATTAAAAAAAAAAACCACTCTAGATTTCTTTCTGAAGCTCAGTAATCTAAACGTATTTCATGATCTTATACAGAGTTAAAGTTAATCCAATTGTTAGGTTTATGGTCAACTATCTAGTACTTCTGGATTATCTTGGTGGATTTCTTCACTCTAAGGGTCAAATTGGTAAGCCTTTAGGAAATTTATTCTAGAGAAATTATAGTTCTGTTCAGGCCCCTAGTAATATTACTAGGTGGGATTCCCTCACCTGGCCAATTAATACCTGCTCTAATCCTGGCCATAAATATGAATTTTCTTCTAAAGTTACTCAAGCTCAGTTAGAGCAGTAAGTCACAATTTAAAGCAGTTAACCAGATACATAGTTCCATAGGAGAGTTGTAATTATAATAGTGTAATTCTAGATATGGGAAGAAGCAAGAAGAGGGAATATTTTCCTGGACCACAACAGACTAGCAAGACAGGTGGTCCAGAGACATTTTGTTACTGTTAATAAGGCCTAGTCCCCTAATAGCACATCAAGTGCCTACCAATGAAATCCTTGCCTGACGCAGGAATGAGCATTCCTATCACCACGGGACAAAATGGTCATAAAATGCCTCCCAAGCCATGGTCAAAACTTGTGATCATGGGGGGACCTGCCAACTAAAATTGGCACTTACTATCTGCCTCTATAAGGATTAAGCCACAAGCCACTGCAGTCACTGACTGTCAATGTACCCTGGAAGGAGCTCAGGGTGGAAATAAAAAATGAGGCACTCTGTATTCTGGGAAAAACTGGCAAAAAAGGCCTTCAGATAGATGTTTCCAAGAAAAGATTACATGAACCCAAATTCTTGCATCTCCTTATATCTAGAAAAAGCACTAAAATCATTAACAGTGACATCTACTTTGACCATTAAGAAAAACTATCTTACAAAACCACATCTCTTAACATCTTAACAGCCTAAAAGTTGAGAGTTATGTCTTATTCGGCGGACATATCTGAGAACTCAAACCCCTTCGAGCCCGGGATGACAGCCTCTCAGATCACTCTGAGGGACTGCTCCAAAGAGGTAGGGGAGGAGCCAGGATATATAGGAGTTTTACAACAAAGACCAGGTAGTTGGAACATTAAAAAATTACTGTTAAAGAAAACTAGACATCTCAAGTTACAGAATTTAGCGCTTTTCTATGTATGGGAAGGAGCAAACGTCTGGGCTTATTGAAATCATTCCTTTGACAAGCACCTAGCTATCTGGGACCAGTATCCTGTCCTTTCACATTCTGAGTCCCCTGAGAGTACATCACTGTGGGTGGCTGCAGAGGCCAGGCTGCCTGCTTGTCTGTACCCTGAGCTCATGGGGGGTGGTGGCAGCAGCTGATGACTTGATGGCTTCAGCTTTCTTTGTTTACTGTACGGCTTGCAGTATATTTTGTTCACACATCCTTACAGCCTCCCAAGGAGACACATGCAGTTATATGTACTGAGTACTATACTTAAGTATTAGATAGGTATGTCAATGCTTACAGCAAAAAGGTTAACAAACAAGTTTCTAGCTGGTTCTCTAATATTTTTCCTTTTTTCTTGGATTCCAGAGGGAATAAGGTCCTTTTATACAGTCATTAAAAAATTTCTCCTCTCTGTCTTTTCGTTGGGATTGTCTATTTAACTTGGTATACGTTTATTTTATGTTGTATCCTTATGATGCAGGAAAAATGGTTGTGGGGTGTGAGGAGGGCCATGTCTCAGGTCTCAAGTGAGTCCCTGGGACATGTGTGGCCAAGTGTGGGTCCTTGGCTTTGTGCAGGAAAGAATTCAAGAGCGAGCCGCAGTTGAGTAAAGGTAGATTTATTTAGAGAGATACACACTGCATAGAGTGTAAAGCAAGAGAAAGGCCACAAGGTGTGGGGGCTGAGAGCTCAGGTTAAAGTAAATAGGTACACACTCCAGAGAGGGTGCGGGCCATCTCCGAAGACAGGAAGACAGGAGTAGTGTTGCCAGTTTTTATGGGCTCAGTAGCTTCACATGCCTACAAGTGGGAGGACTATTCCAACCACCCTGGGGAAGGGGCTGGGAATCCCAGGAATTGGGCCACCACCCACTCTTTGACCTTTCGTGGCTAGCCTTAGGACTGTCTTGGTGCCTGTGGGCATGTTATTTATCATGCTAATATGTTACAATGAGCACATAATGAAGCTAAAGTTCTACTAGAAGTCAAACCTCCTGCCATCAGAATCCTCAAAGCCTAGTGGGAGTTGAATCTTCCACCATTTTGGTGTTAATTGCTGTCATTCCTTGAATGGTTGTGTCCTGCCCCCTTCCCTCCTGTCTCACTTATCTTACAAAAAACGATCGTCTCTCTTTGAGGTCCAAGCTCCAAAGAAACAAAAACAGACATCCCCCGCCAGCCAGAAATGCCAGGGCCCTTACCATACTAACATGATGGTGATGCAGCCCTTGGATGTCAAAGGGGGTTACTTTCAGTCTGCCCCTTAGGCAGTCGGATTCCCGGGGAGCACCAGGCTGGCCCCACACCCCAGACAGATTGGCACAATAGATAGGGACAGTGTGATGTCTATATCCTACAGGAAGTGTTTCCAAAAGAAAATAAACTTTCACCCAGGTTCCAAAGATCTGAAACTGCCAATCTGTCAGGGGGAATGCGGAGCCAGCTGGCACTCTCTGGAGTCGTAAACCCCCACCCCTGGGCTCTCCGTGCGCCTGGAGCCTACTGACACCTTAACTTCCACTCCCCACTGCAAGACCCTTTGCGTACCTGCATTTCTGCAACGTATAAAACATCTTCTCTTGATGTGTTTACCTTAACAAAACTCATCACCCCAGGAGGTGGCCCATCTCACAATACTAGGCGACAGGCCTCACATCCTGCCCTTATCAAAGTTGTAAAACCTATTGTTCAGAGAAGTCCCTGACAGATCTTACAACCAATCAGGTACCTGTGCAGGAATTGATCATGCAGCCCCTACTCCTTGTGTGCACAGCCCCCTCCCCCCAATAAAAGACCCATCCTGGGTGCTCACACAGCCACCTCTTGCCTGTGTAGCCTGCTGTTACCTATAGCAGTGTGTCTATTAAACTTTCCTAAACTCTCCTCGGTCTCTGGTCATTCTTTACCAACCTGAGTTACCAGCCCACCACGATGTGCCCACAACAGCCCAGAACCTGTGGTCTTTCCATGAATACTGAGTGTCCCACCATATTCCTCAAACTGCTGCTGCCTTCCATAGTCGGCGGCTCCCACAACTCAGACCCTCCCCCTGGGCTTTCACCTCTACGATCCCCTCCTCTGTTGTCACACACAGGCCCCTCAACAGATCAAAGCTCAACAAGCTCTCCTGCCTGAACTTGCCCCTTGCCTCTTCTCTTCCCCAACAGTGGTCACAGCCTGGTCTCAGGGTGAAAAAAGGCAGGCTTCTTTTCCTGGCTGGGGTAGGAGTGGTGGGAGGCACCTAAATTAGAGCAGACTCGGACACAGGAGAAATGATACTTGTGTGGCTGGGTGAGTGAGTAGGCGATAGGAAGGGAGCTGGGGCTTGGGACCAACCGAGGCTCCGGTCATCTGAACATTTGCAGTTTTACAGCTGGAGGTGGGCGATGCCTGCGGCTGATGAGGTTGAAGTCAGGGGCTCTATAAGTTAGGGATATGGGAGCTCCACACTCTACAGCTGCCAGGGAGCTCAGACGCCTGCGCTCCAGCCCTTGCCCTGCAATGAGCTCTGGCCTGATTCTCATTCTTCTCATCTGTGTTAACAGGATATAGGTGTTCGGAGTGGGCCAGATTATGTTAAATGATCTCAGCAACTCAGGCTGCAAACTTTTCTCAGACGTGAGTTTGGGGGAGAAAATAGAGAAAGTGGGGCTTGGGGGCCGGCCTTAGGCTTGTGCTAATAATCCACCCCCTCCCGCCCACCACCCTCCCATGGAGGCCTGGCTGTGCCAAGTGCAGTAATTAACTCCTGGGTGGCCTTTGCCCTATCCAAAGCTCCCCTCCTGGGCCACATTCCCACTGCTCCGTCTCCTAGGCCACTAAACCCATTCTGTCCCCTAGAGTGAGGCAAGGTGGACTGGAGAGCAGAGCAGAAGCCTGAGCCAGACCGAGAGCCACCTTCTCTCCCAGGTATGCCACTCTCCAGCCTCTGTCAGAGGCAACACACCCTAAGGGCACTCCCAGTAAGTGTTAAAGGATATGACCTGGGAGGATCCAGGGCCTGGAGGCTGAGGATCCAGAAGTGGAGATTAGGACCTACCCAAGGCTAAACTGCAAGTTAGTGTCCATCCTTGAACCACAGCCCAGGACACAGTGCTTCAAGTGTGGGATGCTGGGGGTGAGGGGATGTGTGTGTGTATGTTGAGGGTGATGATTGGTGTTGGTGGTGGGGGTCACAGCTGGACCAAGATCTGAAGCTGAGCCTGGGAAGGTGGGGAGAGGCTCGCAGGGTGATGCAGGTGGTGCAGAACGGAAGAGAGCTCTGGCTCTAGAAAGCAGCCACAGCAAGAAACTCCCCAGATGACTGAGTGGGATCCAACAGGACCAAGGGAAAAAGGCTTTCTCAGCCCCTCAGTACTCCCCCATCACTCTGTGTCAGTTACTCCCCTGAGGGCCTCAGCACAGCGAAGGTTCAGGGGACCCAGCAGAAGGAGCTCTGGACTTGAGGGTCCTGAGTCAGACTTGGGTGACTCCTGCTGTGTGACTTGGGGCGCGCCCTCAACCCATGCCTAACTGATTCCTCAATCTGTGCCCAGCTGGCTAGCATTCTTTGGGGCCTTCCTCCCTATATTATTTAATCCTCGGGTGAGGAAACCAAGCCTTAAGACAATTTGTTATTTTCCCCCAGGGTCAAACAGGAGGGGGACTGTGAGAGCTGGTATCTGGACCCCTGTGCTCTATACTGCTAGACTTGGTTTCCCCAAAGGAGTCTAATCCTGAATCACCTGGCATTTCCAAGGGTACAGATTTGCTCTTGGAGATCAGTGAGTGACGGGGTCAATGGAGAGATGATTAGGTCCTGGGATGAATGAATTAGCAAATGAATAAATATTGGAATAAACTGTGGCAGCATATTGGATTGTGGAAGGGTGAGAGGGGATGAGGAGGAGAAGGAGGAAGAGAGCTAGGTGGGAATTTAAATCCAGGTTTCCCAAAGCCCTGCTGGGCAGTCAGTCTGGAGGCTGCCCAGCTCAGGCCCCATCCAGGAGACCCAGGCAAGATGATAGAGTTCTGTAGGAGGTGGGGGCAACGTGGAGGCGAGGCAACTTTGTGAGCAGGGGGGGACACAAAAGCTTTAGGAGCTGTGGGAAACAAATGCCAAGCATTTTAGGAGAGCCAGGCACCTGGTGACCAGTGGGATGAGAGAACAGGCACCTCCCAAAGTTCAGTATTGGAGGTCAGAGGACTGAGGTGTTATGAAGGCCAAAGGGAGGCCAGCTCTGTAGCAGGGGTTCAGGAGCCTCCCAAGGCCCCAGGGGTGGGCTGCTCAGCTGCCCACGCCCACCCCCAAGTCTTTGTGCCCTGTGACATCCCCCACCGGGTCACCGGGTGTCTGGGGGAGACCAAATGAGGAGGCTGGAAGCAGGGCTTTGTTTTGTTTTTTAAACACAGGTCTGTATCTGGAGGTCCAAAACTAAGATACTGCTGTAAACTTTTGCACAAAGTCATCTGGTGTCAAAATCTGACCTGAAAATTAATATGAAGTTATTATAGTTTTTCTTTATCCCACCAGTGTAACTCTTTCCCCCTAAATTGTGTGCTTGATTGTTGAGTGCTTATAAACTTCATTATCTTATTTTGTATTACCTTGTATAAAATTGCCAACTAAAGAATGTCCTTGGCCACTTGGTTCTATAAGGATTAAGTCATTAGCTGCTGCAGTCGCTGATCTTTAACACACACTGAAAGAAACTCAGGGCAGAGATCAGGAATCAGGCAGTCTGCGCTCTGGGAAAATTGGCAGAACAGGCCTTCAGACAGATATTTTCAGGAAACAATGTTGTGAAACCAAATTCTTACATCTCCTCGTATATAGAAAAGCACGAAAACCACTAAGATATCTGTTCCCTGTGACCAGCAGCAACCTTCTACTGAGATGTGTGCTTGATGGCATGTCTTCCTTGGCCAAAATCACATACATACTGATCTCCCCCACAACCTCTTCGGAACAGCTTCTCAGAGCTGTTTCTTGGGCTCTAGTCCTCAATAAGACACTGAACAAACTCAACTCACTGCTCTCATGTTGTGTGGTTTGGTTTTGTTTTTTTCAAGTCAACAAAATCTTTTAAACTGAAATGTCCACCTCGGAGGATTCTGAACAAGGGATTGTGGACATATGGCAATCTCCTAGCTATTTCTGCATTTTGCCCAAACCCCATTCTTTAGGTGTATCATGTGATCCTCATGACCACCTAGAGAAGCCAGAGACCCCAGCCAGGGAAAGTCCCAGAAGGTGGCATCTGATCCCAACCCTTCCTGAAGACTGTGGTGTAGGGACTACCTACCCTAGGCTCCTCCCACCTAAGGCTTTTATTAACACCTTGAGGACCCACCTCTGCATTCTTGCATTCCTTTGCTGCTTTTGACCACAGCTCTTTCTTCAGGGACAAGCATGGCCCACATGATAACATGGCTGCTGCTTCTTTTGGTGTGGGTGGCTGCCGGATGGGCAGCCTGGCCCAGGACTGAGCTTCTCAATATCTGCATGAACGCCAAGCACCACAAGGAAAAGCCAGGCCCTGAGGACAAGCTACATGAGCAGGTGAGCCAAAAGGTGGTCTGCAGCGGGGAAGAGCTGCCTTGGGAAATGTCTACCCTCTCCTTGGTGGAGGCAGGGAGGCTACCTGAGCAGATCTTTGGTTTATACTGGTCAAGGCAACTCTGTCTAACACATACTGTGTGCCCAGTATTCTCAGGACAATGCCAGGAGCTCAGCTTCTTGGTGGCTGGGCTTCCATGTTACTGAAGTTAGGAAGCAGGTCCAGAGAAGAGCCTGGAGAAACCCGACCTGGAGGTTGATTTTGATTTCTGAGTTCAGATGGGGGCCAACCCTTCCAGGGATCTGAGAGGAGAAACCACACTGCATATGGCAGCTTCTTTTCTGCCAGCCTCAAACAGCTCATGAAAAGGGTATCTCCCTGTGAGGCTGACTGTGGGCAGATGTTTATGCTGGGGCTCTCAACCCTGTTGGACCTGAGGTCTCCTTCCTATGACAATTACTTTCCCACAATCCCTTCAATTTCCTGAGCCTACCTAAACATTTTTAAAAAGTCAGTATCATGCCATAACTGCAAAGAAAAAACCAAAAGGCAAGTCACTTGGAATATGCATTTCGATGTGTATATGTTTATTTTTAATCTCATCTGCAGATAGTATCACAGTCCTGTTTGTGCTTGTTTTGCATCACTGAGCCTGACAAGTGGTGGTATTACTTGGACATTTTGAGCAGCCTTGACTTTACCCTCTTCAGCCTATATATATTTTTAAAGTGCATACCTTAATATTGTGCTTTTATACCAATTCTAGGCAATGGGTTTTCATTCATTCAGTAAGACTGTATTGAGTGTTTCTGTAATTAGAACTGTTCTGGGGTTGCAGTTTATTTAACCTGCTTCCTCACCCCCAGGTCTTTGTCACCTTTTCAAAGAGGCTTAATCGGACTGTTCTAGAAAACTGCAATTCCCCATTCTTATCCTGCTTTATTTTTTTCCAAAGCAATTAGCCAGTGATAAGTTTTCATGGTTGTGTGTTCCCGGTTCCTAGAAAAATGCCTGGGTTAGAATAAGTAGGAGCTCAATCAAGATTTGAATTAATGAATGTTGTGATGACTGCATCTCCCAGGCAAGGGCTTCCTCCTGGGATCCCACAGTCTTGAAGAGCCTCTCTCCCCAAAGAGGGTCCCCCAGTAGCAAGTGTTTCCCTGAAGACTCATGTCGGGGATCAAGGACTAAAAGGGAAGAGGTTACGTGTGGGCATATTCTGGTTGCGCTGGGTGTTAATCCCTGTGTCTTCCCCACCCAGTGCAGTCCCTGGAGGAAGAAGGCCTGCTGCTCTGTCAACACCAGCCTGGAAGCCCATAAGGATATTTCCTACCTGTACAGATTCAACTGGGACCACTGTGGCAAGATGGAGCCCTCTTGCAAGCGCCACTTCATCCAGGACACCTGTCTCTACGAATGCTCACCCAATCTGGGGCCCTGGATCCAGGAGGTGTGGGCACTGTCCCCACAAACACAAACCTCAGCAGAGGGCAGGGCCCACTAGCCACTTGTAGGGAGGCTGTGGTCCAGGAATTCTGAAGCACCATCCCCTCCCCCAGCCCTGGTCCCCATCAGGGAGAAGCTGAGATCCCTGGCTGACTGGAGCCCTCCCTCCCCACCTCCCACTCAGGTGAACCAGAGTTGGCGCAAAGAGCGGATCCTGAATGTGCCCCTGTGCAAAGAGGACTGTGAGACCTGGTGGAATGACTGCCGCACCTCCTACACCTGCAAGAGCAACTGGCACAAGGGCTGGAACTGGAGCTCAGGTGAGAGCCCGGGCGGGGCAGGGGGAGGGATTTGGAGGTGGAGGTGGGGGGTGTGGAACAGGTATATAGAGATTTGTGGTTGTGGGGCAGGTGGAGCAAGAGGTGGTTCTGGACCCAGTGGCTAAAGGTCTTCCATCCTCCCCACAGGGTACAACCAGTGCCCAGCGGATGCTGTCTGCCACCGCTTTGACTTCTACTTCCCCACACCTGCTGATCTGTGCAATGAAATCTGGAGTCACTCCTACAAAGTGAGCAACTACAGCCGGGGCAGTGGTCGCTGCATCCAGATGTGGTTTGACCCTGCCAGTGGCAACCCCAATGAGGAGGTGGCGAGGTTCTATGCTGCTAAGGCCAAGAGTGGGGCTGGGTTCCATGAGGTCTGGCCTCTCCAGCTCGGCCTGGCCCTAATGCTGCTCTGGCTGCTGAGCTGAGCTCCTTTTATTTTCTGATAATCTGGACATCCCTGCCCTGTTCAGCCCCACAGCTCCCAGCTGGTCAGTTCCTGTTTCATGGTGGGGACTCCTACAGTTTGAATAAACCGGACATCCCAAGTGTCATGTAAATTACCTGCGTGTTCATAGAAATGTGACTATTGCTTCCCAGTACCCATTGATAAAGCTAGTTAGACTGGGTCAGTTCCCAGCTCTGATACTTGCTGTGAACTTGCCAGATAACTTAACTATTCATCTAACCTAGGACATATTCACAGCTCTCAATTTTATTTTTTCACTACAGCCCTAATCTAGAGCCAGCCTAGGATTTTATTATTTGAATTGGACCCAAGCCTCCCAGGGTTAACTGTTTGGTACTTAGCTCTCCCATAGAAGAGAGGGGAATGGGAGTGTCCAGCATGTTCTGGATGAATGGCTGGGAAGAGGTGAAGGGGGCCACAAGAGCTCCACTAACAGCTCCACTAACAGCTAATACCCACAAAGCTCTATCTGCTGGGCACTGTCCCAGATGCCTTACATTACTCCTGTAAGCTGTAGATACTGTTGTCTGCATTTTACATGTGTGGAAACAGGCATATAAATTAAGGAACAGAGTCGAAGCCATTTCTTGCATAAGAGCTGGGATTTCCCCCCCGGGCAATTTTGCTCTTAGGAACAAACTCTCCCCTTATAGAATGAATAAATATGTGTATCTTAAAAGGATAATGGACTCCAGGCCTGACCAGAGTAGCTGGGCTTGAGCTGGTCTGGCAGAGCTAGGCATGGAACCTAGACTCTAAAGCAAGTCCCAAAACAACAATTTGACAGGTTTTTATGCAATGTTCCTACATTAAGCATAATTTGTAGGAGTTGTTATAGGCTAGGTTATATTGCAGTAACACCCCTAATATCTCAGTGGCTTAACACAATGAACATTGATTTCTTGTTCAAGCTATAGTGCTTAATATGGGTTGTCAGGGGGATTCTGATTGTCACTTAGGGGCCCAGGCTGATAGAGGCTGCATCTGGTCATACACTTTCACAAGACAGGAATAGGGAACTTGGTGAATTCCACACAGGCTCTTAAAACTTCCACTCATCATTTATTTCATTGGCTAAATCTAGTCATGACCATGACTAATGTCAAAGAGGCCAGGAAAATACAATTCTAACATGTGCTTGGAAGGAGAGAGCGGTCAAGGTGTTTGTCAACAGACCCAAGACTGCTACAAAGGCCTTATTTTGTTCAGTTATATTTCTGGCATGGTTATTGTTACAAGCTTAATTTTTTCAGTTAGATCCTGGCAAGAAGGAGAACCAACTCTTTGAAGCTAGGCAAAGAACTATAACCACATGAAAAGTGCAGTAATTCACTGGTCACCCTCCTAGGCACTCTCGCCAACAAGGCCATTCGATGTGTCATATCCTCTATAGAACCAGTCACACTGTTTGTAAATATGACTTGTTTACAGATGGATTAGGGTTAGTGAAATTTAAGATTAGTACCATTTCAATCCAATATACCTTATCAAAGGCCTATTTCGCTATTTCTGAACCATTTATAAAAATATCTAAATCCTACTCTCCGTAGCTGTCATCCTCAAGTTCTGAGGAGTCATTAGCTGGAAGGTATACTAATAAATTTCCAAATTAGGATTTCCAAGAGCAGAAGTACTGGCAAAAGGACAGACATAGATTAATGGAACAGAATTGAGAGTCCAAAAATAAATCCTTATAATTAATTGATTTTTGACAAAGGTGCTAGGGCAATTCATTGAGGTAAAGATGATATGTTCAACAACTGCTTATCCACATGCAAAAAGATGAATTTAGACCTCAACTCATAAACAAAAATAACTCAAAATGGAACACAGACTTAAATGTAACAGCTGAACAATTTAAACTAGAAGAAAACAGGAAAATATCTTCCAGACCCTGTGTTAGGCAAAGATTTCTTTGATTAATGCTTCCACCAATCATTTCTTTCTATTTTGGACCAAAAACACAGTCTATCACTGAAAAAACTGATGAACTGGACATCATCAAAATTCAAAACTTTTGCACTTCAAAAGACATCATTAAGAAAATTAAAAGACAGGAAATAGCTAGGAGAAAATATTTGTAAAACACATATCTGATAAAGGGCTTGTATCCATAATATACAAAGAATACCTATAACTTAATAAGACAAACAACTAATCAAATAATGGGCAAAAGAAATGAACAGATATTTCATCAAAGAAGGTACATGAAAAATACTCAGCATCATTCATTAGTCATTAGGAAAAGGCAAATTAAAACTACAATGAGATGCCACTTCATACCCACTAGAATGGCTACAATAAATAAGACAGTCATTAACAGATGTTTGCAAAGATGTAGAGAAACTGGAACCCTCATATACTACTGATGGAAATGTAAAATAGTACCGTCATTTGGAAAACTGGCAGTTTCTCAAAAAGTGTCATACAGCCCATAAAAACATAAACTGTCATACAACAAACATAAAACTGTCACACAACCCATCAATTCTACTTCTAAGCATGTACTCAAGAGAAATGAAAACACATATCCACAATAAAGACTTGCACATGAATGTTCATAGCAGCTCCAAACTGAAAATAACCTAAATGTCCATCAACTGATGGGTAGGTAAACAAAATGTGTTGTATCCACACAATAGAATCCCATTCAGCAATAAAAACGGTGAACTATCGACACTTGCTATGTCATGGATGAACCTTAGCAACATTATGCAAAATGAAACATTATGCTAAGTGAAAGTTCTTTCGTATGAAAGGTCCAGAAAAGGCAAATTTACAGAAACAGAAAGTAGACTAGTGGTTGCCTGGGACTGGATTTGGGAACAGGGATTAACTACAAACGGGCATGAGGCAGGATAAAAATGTTCCAAAATTCATTTCTGGTGAGGTTGCACCACTCCACAAAATCACTGTAAACTTTAAATGGGTAAATTTTATGATATTTAAAATAAATGAAGAATACAAAATAAATAAATGAATGAATGATTGCCTAAAGGATACCCTCCCTTGCAATGGGAGCACACAGGGAATTTTATATGGTTCTGAATTTCTGTGGCATGTACCCATGAGGAGATGTATTCTAAGGAATTTAGCAACTGGCTGCATAAAAATCCACCATCTGAGCCAAACTCTTTTCCACCATGAACTCTGAGAGACTGGTTGGAACAACGTGGCAATTAAGGAGGGAGTCAGTTCTTGGTGTAGATGCAGACAATACCAATAGGAATGTTTAGAAGAGTGGCCCATTGACCAAGAATTTTTTTAGAGAGTGTTTATTTCAGTTGGCATAAGTATGGTCTACTAAATTGAGGGTTTGAGACCACAGCCAGGGGAAAGGAAAAGGGCTGCATCATATGACTAATCAAAAAAGAACATGAGGCAAATTACCAAAAATACCAACACAATAACCACCATCATATCGCCTTCATCAACTTCCCTAATTCTTTAAAAATTATTTCTTGTTACCTGCTTGTAGCTTAGCATCTCCCTCCATAGAAGTTTTCTGCTTTGTGGCTAGAATTTTTCTGGAAATCTCAAGTCCCAGGGCTTTGATAGGCTGAATCATCCAAGTGTTAGTTTATGATGGTGATGTCAGATCCATGAGTCTAATTTTCTGATCAGTCAATTATGGCAGGATCTTTAGGAAAACAAAAAGAGAGAATAGAAACCCTTTGGTGGTAGGACAAGAAGATCTGGTCAATGTATTAATTTCTAATATCAGAATAAAAGAGAGAAGAGTTTTCATTGGAATGTAATACAACAGAGCATGAACCTACTGTGGACTGCTGTATTTCACAGTGTCAGTTGATGGCTATTTTGAGGAGAACATATTATTAGAACCTCAGGAAGGAGAGGTAGACAAGGAGAGTTTGTCTTCCCAACAAACTTAACTTTGATAATTCTATTTTTCTCTCTATTCTGCGGGTGACAGGGACAGCGGATGTATTTAGAAATCTTGAGGGCCTTACAGTCTCTTTTGTAAGATGTACGTGAAAATTACTATCAATAATAAAAGGTTATTTAAAAATAAATAAAATCATCTTAGAAATAAATTTGTTGACAGTCATCATACAAACCCTTGCATGTGAAGATGGGTGTGATTTACTCATCTAGGAAAGTCCACAGTCACTAAACATTCACGGTCATAATCCTTTACCTTGTACGAAAATCATTTAGGAAAGATAAGTTTCTCTCTTTACTGCAACATCTTTCTCCATATTGTGAACACAATGAACAGGGCAACTCTTATAATACCGATAAGATGGATTTTAAAACATGGAGCATACCAATTATACTTAACTATTTTCAACATCCTTCCTTGTCTCCTTTTACTTGTAAGTGCCATGCTGTGAGGGAGCAAATATTTTATGTATTCTAGCAGCTGTCTGGGACATGACAAGATGATTTTGGTGTAAAATACACATTGATAGTTTTATTATTCTGAATTTAGGACCTCATCTTGGAGAAGGGAAACAGAAAAGAAAAAAGTGTTATCAGGAAATAGCCTCAGTCTTGGCTGTGTTATTAATAAGAAAACTATATTTTATTAAACAACTTTGTCACTAAGAATTTTAACTTCTCTAGAAATGAGGACTTATTGTTTTATGTTATAGCATGACCCGGAGCATGATGCGAGTCAGCACAAACCCCACAAAATTAATGTGCTTTTTGAGAAGTGAACGTTCACATTCAGGTTGATAAGGACCTAAACTTTGCTGTAAGGGCAAAACACACAGTAAACAAAAAATAACTTTTATTTCTTCATGTTAACAGCAGACTGTATACTCAAAGACCATTTCACTTACAGGTGACCCATATTATTTAAAACTTTATACTTAAAACAGAAATAATCTGAAGAAGCACTTCCAGAATGAGAGAGTAAGGACCTCTGAAAATCCACTCCTCCATAAAAGCAATAACACTGGCAAAACTTGTCAAAACCAACTTTTCCAGAAGTCTGGAAATTAACCAAAGCTTTTAAAACTCTAAGGAGATTTTATTCAAGAAAATGGCTGAATCTTACAGTAGAACAGTGAGTTCTGTGGCATTTTTACTTGCTTTTTCCCATCTTCCTCTCCCCAACAGTAGTCTCCAGAATCAGCAGTCTCACAAATACAATAGCTACGAAAACCAGTGGCCTCGCTGCCACTAGAGGGGGCAGAGTGGGTGTAGAGCTCCCTCAAAAGCCCTGTCCCTACAGAACTGTCACTACTTGATCTATCTGGAAGCCTCTGTTAAAAGCTCCTCACAGAGCTAATCTGATTCAGAGCTCACACAGTGAGAAACCCCATTCCTAGGTTTTTGTCTAAACAATCAGCAGCAAATTAGACATCTCAGCTCCCTAAGGCAGAAACACCAGTTGAGGCAAACAAAAGACTGGACAAAAAACTTAAAAGGAGTGGGGAGGGTATAGCTCAAGTGGTAGAGTGCATTCTCAGCAAACACAAGGTCCTGGGTTCAATCCCTAGTACCTCCTCCAAAAATAACCCCTAACTACCTCCCTCCCCCACAAACAAACAAACAAAACTTTAAAGGAATACTGGGGAATGAGATGTCATTAGAGAGCTTTGAAAAGCTCTGACATCCACCTGGGGACCTTGAAGTTCATGTGCATTTGCAGAACTGTGAGTATATCCAGGAAATACCTGAGAAGGCCCCAATCTCTCACCTCTGGTGACTGGAGGCCCTCTTCAGCAGGAAGTGAGGAATAAGGCAGAGTAAACTGCTAGAGCATTTGATGGCTTGCCTGAACCAACATACAGAGTCCCTTAGCAAAAAGTAGGAGACTTAACTGCTTCCAGGCATCTAAGGAGGTTGCTGTCCAATCATTAGCTGACCACTAAGCAACCAGGCAGAAACTTCAGTGACCACACATGCCAAAGAAAATAGACTTTATAGAATTAGTCCACAAAAGCTGATAAACAAATAAACAGCAACAACAAGCTCTCATTGGAGAGTGATGATTTCTGGACTTGCCACACTGTATTATTTAAAACATCCAGTTTTCACATGATCATCTCAACTGATGCAGAAACATCATTTAACAAAATCCAAAATCCTTTTATTATGAAAACAAAATAGAACACTGAACAAACTAGCAATAGGAGGGAATTGCCCTAATGTGATAAAGGACATCTGTGAAAAACTAACAGCTAACATCCTATTCAATGGCAAAAGGCTTTCCCTCTAAGATCAGCCATAAGACAAGGATAGCCACTCTCATCATGTCTATTCAATGCTGTACAGAGGGTGTAGGTAGGGCTACTGGTGCAGAAAAAGAAACAAAACCTATACAGATTGGAAAGCAAGAAGTAAAACTATTTCTATTCACAGATATGACACTCTATACAGAAAATCCTAAGGAATCCTCAAAAACACGATTATTACTAATAAGTGAGTTCAGCCAGCTTGTAGGATACCAGGTCAATAAACAAAAAACAATTGTATTTCTATACACTAGCAATGAACAAAACAAAAATGAATTTAAGAATACAATTCCCCTTCACAATAGCCTGAAAAAGAATAAAATATATAGAAAAAAAAAAAAACCCCAACAAATGAAGTAAAAGACTTGTAGACCGAAAATTACAAAACACTGTTGAAATTCGAAAACTAAATAAACGGAAAGAAATTCCATGTTCATCAATCAGAAGACTTAACATTGTTAAGAGTACAATACTCCCCAACTGATCTGCAGAGTCAACTCAGTCCTTATCAAAATCCCAGCTGGCTTTTTGGAGAAACTGACAACCTGATCTTAAAATCCGTAAGGACATGAAAGAGATCCACAATAGCCAAAACAATCTTAAAAAAGTACAAAATTGGAGGAGTCACACTTCCTGATCTCAAAACTCACTACAAAGCTATAATAATTAAGACAGTGTAGTAGTAGCATAAGGATAGATATACAGATCAATAGAATAGAACCAAGAGTCCAGATTCAAGGATGCCAAGACAATGCAATGGAGGAAAGAATAGTCATATTTCCCGAAATATGGCGCTGGGACACAACTGGATATTCACCTGCAAAATAATAAAGTTGGGCCCTTATTTTACACCATACACAAAAATTCACTCAAAAGGGATTAAAGACCTAAATGTGAGAGGTAAAACTATAAAATTCCTTAAGAAAACATATGGGAAGAGCTTCATAACATTATGTTAGGCAATGATTTACTGGCTATGACAGCAAAAGCAAGACAACAAAAGAAAAAAATTGACAAATTAGACTATACCAACATTTAAAACATCTGTGCAGCAAAAGACAATTAACCAAGTGAAAAGGCAACATACAGAATGGGAGAAAATATTTGCAAATCATATATCTGATAAGGGGTTAATCCAGAATATATAAAGAACTCCTACAATTCAACAACAAAGAAAAGTATAACCCAATTTAAAAGTGGGCAAATAACTTGAATAGACATTTCTCCAAAGAAGATGTACAGATGACCAACAAGCATATGAAAAGAAGCTCAACATCATTAATCATTAGGGAAATGCAAATCAAAACCACAATGACATACCACCAACATTATGATGGCTACTATTAAAAAAAAAACAGAAAATAACATGTTGGCAAGGATGTAGAGAAACTGGAATCCTTGTACACTGTTGGTGGGAATGTAAAATTGTGGAGCCATTATGGAAAACAGTATGACAGTTCCTCAAAAATTAAAAATAGAATTACCATATGATCCAGCTATTCCACTTCTGATTATGTACCCAAAATAATGGAAAGCAGGGTCCCAGAGAGGTATTTGTACACTTGTGTTCAAAGTAGCATTCTTCACAATGGCCAAAAGGTAGAAGCAACCCAGATGTCCATGGATAGATGAGTGGATAAATAAAATGTGGTACATACATACAATGGAATATTATTCAGCTATAAAAAGGAATGAAATTCTGACACATGGATGAACCTTGAGGACATTATGCTAAGTGAAATAAGCCAGTTACAAAAGGACAAATGTTGTATAATCCCAATTATATGAGGTATCTAGAGTAGTCAAATTCATAGAGACAGAAAGTTGAATGGCGGTTGCCAGGGACTGAAGGGCAGGAGGAAATGGGGAGTTAGTCATTAATGGAAATACAGTTTCAGTTCTACAAGATGAAAATATCCTGGAGATCTGTTGTGCAACACAAATATACTTAACATTACTGAACTGTACACTTAAAATCATTAAGACAGTAAATTTTATCAAGTGTGTATTTTACCACAATTTTTTAAAGGCTAAAAAATTGCTAAGTTATGTTTACAGAAATGCTAGATGATGAGATATTATCATTTACCAGATTTGAGACAATTTCTCTCCATGACTGTTGTCTTCTGCACCTCAACTTCTACCTGTTTCCACCTGGCTGCTCATAAACTAATCCGATAGCTGCCATTTAAGCCTACTCAAGCAAACTGAATGTCCATCAACAGATGAATGGATAAAGAAAATGTGAGATACTCACACACAACAGGGAATATTAGCCATAAAAAAGAATGAAATAATGGCATTTGCAGCAATATGGATGGACCTAGAGATTATCATACTAAGTGAAGTCAGGCAGAGAAAGACAAATATTATAACACTTTAATGTGGAATCTAAAAAAAATACAGATCAACTTATTTACAAAACAGAAACAGATTCACAGACATAGAAAAGAAACTTATGGTTACCAGGGGGAAAGGAAGGGGAGGAATAAATTAGGAGTATGGGATTACCAGATATATATATTCCACCATATATAAACTAGATAAATAAAAAGGATTTACTGTATAGCACAGGGAACTACATTCAACATCTTGTATAACCTATAATAGAAGAGAATCTGAAGCTGTAAACCTGAAACTAAAACAATATTATAAATCAACTATAGTCAAATAAAAATTTTTAAAAAGCCTACTCAGTATATTCCAGGCTTTTCCACATATAATTCTCAACAGTTTTCTCGTGAGCAAACTGAAGCTGAGATTCAGTGATATCTCCCAGGGCTGTAGGAGGGGTGGAGCTATCACTAGGTCTTATGACCTGGCCCCAGAGCCTGGATTCTTCCTCATTAGGTCTCATTCCTCTCAAGTTAGTATTACCCTAACAACCATGTGGGGTCAAAAATTCAGATCCTTTTTGGAGATGAGCAATCATCTAGATGAATGTTGAATGTGTGGACCCTGGAATGAGTAAATTAATATATAAAGAGACGAATGCAAACAGGAATGGATCACTTGAAAGACTAAAGGAACCTTGAAGAGGGTGGGATCTGGAAAGAAGGAAGAGCAGGAGAAGAGCTGAAAGAGGAAATTATATTTATGCTTACCAGTGCTCTTAGTCAGTCTGCCCTGTGCTGAGGACAGAGACCATTGGGGACAGTCCAGGGGCCTGGAGCCATTGCCAGCTCGGAGAGGCCAGTCCAGACAGAGCTGTGTGTGTGCCCAGCAGCAAAGAAGGCACAGGCAAGGTGCCCTAAGGAGGGAAGGGTGACAGGGCACTGGGGAGACTTGGCGGGTTGGCGCATAGGGGAGGGGCACAGCTTTCTTTAGAAAGCTCACTCTGGCTCCTGTGGGGAAGGTGACTTGAAGGGGAAGAAACTGGAAGAGGGAAGACCTTACCCCAAACACCAAGTCAAAGGAAGTAAACTCCAGAAAGGTTTTAAGGGGTACCCTTGCCAGGGCTTGGTTATCAACTGCATGTGGGGATGGTGAGGGAGAAGAAATCTCCATTATAAGCTCTTAGGTACCTCAGTGACGGAGCCTAAAGGAACAGGTCTGTAATGAGTGGCTGGAAGGTGAGGGCAGTCATGAACAGAGAAGGGGACCGTCACTTTTGCCAGGGGGCCTCCGACAACTCTAAGTGCTTGTCAGATTAGCAGCTCCAATGTGGGGGACTTTTATGTTGTCTCTCAGGTCCTAGGGTCCTACATTTGTTTTTTAAAGCATTAGGTAGGGACCTGGTGCATTTGCCCAGAAAGAGCTGAGGAGGCCAGCATCACGATGCAGGGCAAGAGGAAACAAACAACTTTCAGAGAACAGGGAAGGAAAAAACCTGAGAAAGCAAAGCTGTTTAAAAACCACCCTTGTCATTTCTGGATCATTTAGCCAAACACCATCCTGTCTGTTACCTCACCTGATCCTCATGCTGATCCGGGGGACTCAGCAGAGCTAGGTCACAGCCACCCCTAGGTTAACAGTGTTTCTGAGCTGGCACGGGAAACTGGGTGACCCAGGGTGTAAAGGCAGAGCACTTGCTGGACACAGGATGAGGGTGCTGTGTCCTTGGCCCTTTTCATACTTAACTACTTTTCTTAGATCAAGTCCAGAGAGAAGGTTAGGGCATAAGGCCTCTCCTTCCACTTGGGAAGATTTCTCCAGGGCCCAACCCCTGTTCCCAGATTCCCTTCTGAGCCCTCCAAGCCTGGACTGAGGGAGCCCCTCGTTCTACCAATCTTCTCTACTTCAGCCTCAAGGAGCCTCAGGACCCCAGCACTGAAGGAACAGGGTCTGATCCCCTCCTTCACTATGGAGTCGGGGAGACCAAGGCAGGAACTGAAGGGGGCACCCTGCATGGGGCTCTCTCCCCTCAGGCCTTGGCCTCCCTAATCACAGCTGCCTCTGCAGAAAGAGAAAGACATGCCCTGGAAATTGACACCACTTGTGCTGTTTCTGGCCTGGATGGCCTCCATGTGCAGCGCCCGGACCAGGACAGATCTGCTCAATGTCTGCATGGACGCCAAGCACCACAAGGTAAAGCCAGGCCCTGAGGACAAGCTGCATGACCAGGTGAGGACGGAGGGTGGCTCCTGTTGGGGATGGGGCTTGTTCAGACAGGAAGAGGGAGTCAGGGTGGTGGGGGAGGGGCTGAGGGGATCCTAGAGGTGGCCTGTTCAGAAAAAGATATCCTGTCGGCAGTAATTGGAATAATCATTCATTGAACACCTACTAGGTGTCGTGTATTTTTCTGTGCCTGATTCCATATTCCAGGGGTCCTGTGATGTGGGTAGATGATGTTCTCCTCCACATGCCACAAACAAGGGAACTGAGGCCCAGAGAAGCACAGTGACACACAGAGGAATAGAACAGGACTCACTCTTGTGGTGGGGTAGGGGTAGTACTGGGGTGGGCACCTCTAGGGGTACAAAGGTGAAAGACTATGGGGGAGGTTTGGCTCTTCCTACCTTTACTATGTGCCAGTTCTATGGAATGCAGAGTACAGAGGAGGAGAAGGCCCTTTATGACTGTGATACAGGCCATAGCTGCTGCACGTACACACAACCTTGAAAATATGTCAGCTGTTTGTGGCCTTTCTAGACTCCATGTCTCTTTTTTATGATTTAGACTCTCTTTTCTATCCTGGAATGAAATTCAAAGCTAACAGAACTCATCTGCACATTTAATTTAGAAGGTAACAACATAACTCTATCGGTAACACAAAGCAAAAAGAAAGTAATTTATATTTATATATTTCAATAGGTCAATGCACTGGTGTGACTACATTAGAAGTCATTACAAAATAGCACATTTACTTTTTTTTTCCCCTAAAAATCACTATGAATGGAGCAGCTACAGTAAAGATTGAGACAGATGTGTTCTATTGGCAACTTCAATACTTTAAGATACTCCAAGCAGTGTTTCTACCAGTGACAATGTTTTCTAAAGTAGCAAATAACTCCAGTAAAACAAATCAGAGAGTATAGCCTTCCTATTGTATTTGCAGTCCTGGAAGATCTGGTCAATATAAAAAACTTGCTAAAATTTGGTGTGTGTATATGTAAGATGGAGTTAGGTTTAGATTTCGGAAAACATAAGTAAGTCTTTCATTTACTTTCTCAGCAAATATTTTTGTGGGCCTGCTCTGTGTCTGGCAGTGGCCTAGCTACTGGGGATACAGATCTTAAGAATCTTAATACTTGCTGAGAATAAAGTTATTCAACATATATTACAGCATAGCGTGTTCCATTTCCTCCTTTGCTCACTTTCCACCTTCCAGTGAGGCTTTTCACAATCACCCTATTTTTTTTTCTGATACTGTCACATATTTTTATTTAAGTATAGTCAGTTTATAATGTTGTGTCACTTTCTGGTGTACAGCACAATACTTCAGTCATATAGGAACATACCTATATTTGTTCTCATATTCTTTTTCACCGTAAGTTACCACAAGATATTGAATATGGTTCCCTGCGCTAGACAGTATGAACTTGTTGTTTATCTATACAACCACTCTATTTAAAATTTCAACAATCATCCCAAACTCCATAGTCCCATTCCTTGCTGTAATCTTCTCCACATAACTGATCAGACCTTGACCAATGGCATTTTTTTTTCTCTTTTAATTTCTTACTGTCTCCCCTGACCTGAACACACATATCTGCTTTGTTCTCTGCTGTATTCCCAGCATGTAGAATAGTAACTGGCATAAAATAAGGAATTATTTTTTAGTGAGTTAATTACCTTTTATAAAGTGTTAAGCACTGTATAAATGATAGCTATTGTCCCCGAAGTCAGGGTCTCTCCCAGGCTCTCACAACCCAACCGCCTCAACAGACTGTTGTAACTGAGTCTCCCCCAAGATGGGAGTTCTTGGAGGCCAAGTTCAGGGGGGCCCTCATAGTGAGTGTTTCTAGGACAACGTACCTGGGGAAGGAGAGCAAGAAGCAACTGTGGAGAGGCTGGAGGTGGCAAAGGCTGTGGTGGGGGAAATTCTTAGTCTCGGGTCTTCCCCACCCAGTGCATTCCCTGGAAGAAGAACGCCTGCTGCACTGCCAGCGTCAGCCAGGAGCTGCACAAGGACATCTCCCTCCTGTATAACTTTAACCTGGACCACTGTGGCAAGATGGAGCCCACCTGCAAGCGCCACTTCATCCAGGACAACTGTCTCTACGAGTGCTCACCCAATCTGGGGCCCTGGATCCAGGAGGTACTGGTGTCTTCTTCACCCTACCCTAGCACGATGCCCTCCAACTCAGTCATGGCTGTTCCTGCCAATATCCCTGGCTGATTGGAGCCCCTCCACCTGCACCACCCACCCAGGTGAACCAGAGTTGGCGCAAAGAACGGTTCCTGAATGTGCCCCTGTGCAAAGAGGACTGTGAGAGCTGGTGGGAAGACTGCCGCACCTCCTATACATGCAAGACCAACTGGCAGAAGGGCTGGAACTGGACTTCAGGTGAGGGCCTGGGCGGGGCCATGGAGGTGTGGTTGGAGAAAGGGGGTTTGAGGATTGAGGGTGGGGAAAAGATTTCTAGAGGTGGCCAGAGATGAACTCTGGGCTCAGGGGCTGAATGTCAGTGCCCACCCTCTCTCCCTCATAGGATCTAACAGGTGTCCAGCAGGGGCCACCTGCAGCACATTTGAGTCCTACTTCCCCACGCCTACAGCCCTGTGTGAGGGTGTCTGGAGTCACTCTTACAAGGTCAGCAACTATAGCCGGGGCAGCGGCCGCTGCATCCAGATGTGGTTTGATACAGCCCAGGGCAACCCCAATGAGGAGGTGGCGAGGTTCTATGCTTTGGACATGAATGCTGGGGCCATGCCCCAGGGGATTGGGCCTTGTCTTCTCAGCCTGGCTCTGATGCTGTCTCTGGCTCCTTGACTGAGTCCAGCCCTCCCCAGATGGTCCCCTCTGCCTGTCCCCAGCTTTGCTGGCCAGGCTGGGCTCAGCTATGCTTCCACAAATGAGGGAGCCATAAGTATGCCTTCATCCATTTACCCATCCCCCTGTCATCCAGTTCCTGCTCCATGGTGGGGCTTGGGGTTTCTGTGACAGCCAGTTCTAATAAATAAGTCAACACATTCGTATCTGATGAATTACTTTAGTTGTGAGTTTGTGGACCGAAGAGGACAGATTCCATAGCCTTTGGATTCCTTCAGATTAGAGAATTGAAACCTGGGTTTGAATCTCAGCTCTGCTACTCACTATGTTAAAGTGAAACAGTTGCTTAACTGCTTTAGAGGAAACCTTGGTTTCCTCCTCAGTAAAATGGAGATCATAATCCTTGTGAAATATTGCCTACAAAGCACGTGAGCCCAGTGCCTGAACATTAATAGTCCTTAGGGATCCTGTTGCTCTTGTAGCCTGAAATGAGAGCCAAGTCCAGGACTTCACTATTTATATTGGGTCCCAAATACCCCTCCTTTCCCTCAGGCCTTGTCTGCCTGGCTCTGTGCTCAGCTTTGCCGCTATGGGAAAGCTGGGCATGGGAGTCCAGGCGGGTGAAAACAAATTCACACATGATGTGGACTGAAGGGGCAGAGCTGGGGATTGGGAGCCTCAGGGGAGGAAGAGAGCCTACTTAGGAGCGCAGTCTGTGAGGTCCCTGGGGAGGAAATGTTTTAGAGCCTTGCACCGGTTCACCCCGATGTGTCCTGGAGGCGGGGCTGAAAGAGGAGTGGAAAACTCTCAGGGGCTTCCCAGAGGCAGGAGCTTCTTCTCCAACACCTTTGTCCCCTCCTGGAGGGCTGCTCTGTCGCTGCACAGCCCCCAGGAACCGGGCCTGAGTTTATCTCTAGGCCTCCCGCTTCCCCTTCTCCCTTGGGGAGGTCTTTTTCTCCACATCCCAACCACAGTTCTCCTCAGAGAGGCGCAGATACCTGTGTGAAAACGGCAGGCAGGTAGGTGGGTGTTCAAGCTAGGACGAGAACCCAGGGGTGAAGACTCGGAGTCCAGGTCTCTCGCGCTGCACCAGAGTGCTTCCCTCATACCAGAGATGACTGAGGGGCAAGTCTGGTACAGTTTGGAGGGCGAGTTATTGGGTTCCTGGAGGGGTCTTGAGACACTGTTGAGCGTGTGCGCGGCTCTCAGTCGTTATACTTATCCAGTCTGGAAGGCCCCACAGAGCCCCCTCCCCGTCCCAGGCTTTGCTCCAGCTGAGGGAAACCAATGCGCATTTGAAACAGAGGAAGGTGCTCTTCGGTACCGACCCAGACACAGGTTCTACTCAGCAAAGTTAAAGTTCTCTCCCAGGTTAAAGGGGATCCTCCCACAGCGGCCTTAGAGTTGACAGCCGTGAGACTGTGTGTGGAGACCTGCGCCTTTAAGGAGCCAGGCGGCGGAGGGGCGGGGCAGGAAGCGGACTCCCCGGAGACGCCGCCACCGGCTAGGTCTTTTTTTGGGAAGGGGCGGGCCAGACCCTCCTAAGGGCCCCGGGCCAGACCCTCCTAAGGGCCCCGCCCCCTACCCCTCGGCCTGGGGGCCCTCCTGTTCTTAACTCTAGAGGAAGGGGCCTGAGGCTTCTAAGCGTGCCGGATCTACGGAGCGCCGGGCTCCCCGTCCCGCCCACAAAAGCTCAAGTTTGTTGACTTGTAGGGAGTAGCTGGGGCGGAGGCGGGTGCTAATAATACCCATTCGTTCCGCCGCCGCGCTTTACAGTTTACACAGCTGTCACCTTCGTTACTCCTTAATTAATAATAAAAATAGCCGCCGTTCGGGAGCGCCCACTGGATGCCAGGCCCCGTGCCGAGAGCTTTATAAGCACAGTCCCATTAAATCTGCCCTCATAACGTTATCCCCATCTTACAGAGCAGGAAGGCGAGGCTGGGAGAGGGACCGTGACTTGCCCGAGGTCACTCGGCCGGTCAGCGGTGCCGGGATCCAGGTGCCCGGCCGGGCGAGGCGGGGCGCGGGTGCTACCCCCGGCTCTGCAGAGAGCCGCGGGGGCGGAGCGGCGGGCGGGGCGGAAGGCGAGGGGGGTGCGGCAGCGGAGGATGGCCATCTTAAGTGGCCGCTGAGGAGCCCAGGGCCGCTTCCAGGGGGAAGGGGACATCGGAGCAGCCCGGGAGGTGGGGGTCTGCGCGCGGTAGCCGCTGTTCTGAGGAGAGGTCGGGAGCGCAGGGGATTGAGGGAACTTTCTTCTAGATGAGCAAGGGGAGGCCTGGTCTCGGACTGCTGAACCCCTCAACGCCGGGGCCTTCGTGTATGGGGGATGGTGCCAGGGAACTTGGCCGGGAAGGGGGAAGGGCTCTGCTCCGGCTGAGAGGGGCTGCCAGGGACGGTGCATGGGGATTCGAGGACACTGGACCTCGTCTAGGGGCTTGCAGGGGATTCCCTCGCGGGACTTGGACCCAGTGGAGTTTGGGGGTTCAGGTCTAAGAGGAGGCTGGATTTTAAGGGAAGTGAGGGTGATGGGGAGAGACAGGAGGGTCATGGTATCTTTCGCGGATTTTGGTAACTCGGTATTACGAGTCTGTTGGGGAGCCGAATGGACAGGACTTTGGGTGGAACCAGACGTTTGTGGGAGTTTGGGGGACATACTGCGAATATTAGGGGAAGGGATTCGGGATCCCGAAGTGTCGGGGCGCAGGATGGGGGGAACTTTGGCTTCGAAGGGGGAGTTTAGAGGCTGGATCTCCGGGTGGTGATGGCGGAGCAGGATCATTGTGGGGTTTGGGAGGCTGGCTACCCCTGGGGTTTGGGGGGGGTCTCAGGTCCTGCGGGAATGCTGAGGATAACTTCCCCGCGGGGAAGAGGGTGGGGGCAGGGGCGGGACGGGCTGTGGGCCGAGTGGTGGGGGTGGGGGCCGGCCGCCCGGCACTGTGCTCCGCTCCTGCCCCTCCCCCGTCGCCTCTGAACAAACTTTTCTTTCTCTTCAAGTTGAGGCCAGCGCTGCTGGCGGCGGCGGCGGCTGCGCGGCAAACCAGGCAGCAAGCGCGGCGGAGCGCGGAGTCCCGATCCCCGGCTCGGTCCCTCCCGCGGATCGTCAGGTCCGGGACCCGACCTCGGGACCCGGGGCCGGCCCCAGCCTCAGCCCCAAGCGTCCCGGGGCGGATGGCGCGCGGCGGTGGGGGCGGGCGGCGCTGAGCCCGCGCGGGCCATGGCCTCGGCGTGCGGAGCGCCGGGCCCGGGGGGTGCCGGGCCGGGGTCTGCTCTGGGCAGCCCAGCACCCGCCTGGTACCACCGCGACTTGAGCCGCGCCGCCGCCGAGGAGCTGCTGGCCCGGGCAGGCCGCGATGGCAGCTTCCTGGTCCGAGATAGCGAGAGCGTGGCGGGAGCCTTCGCGCTCTGCGTCCTGTGAGTGGGGCTGGGAATCCCGTCGGGCGGGGGCAAGGCCCGGGCTTCCTTGAGTGTGTGGGGAGGGCCTAGGACAGTGGGACGCCAGCGCCCCCCAGAGTGGGGGCTTTGGCTTTCTGCTGGGCTTGAGGAAGGATGCTGGGAGCAAAGGGCTTCTTCCTTCCTGCTTTGTGTCTGGGGCCACTTTCTGGAGCATTGAGAGCAGAGTGTGTGGGGTCCTGCTGCCCAGGGTGGCTGTAATTGGGGAAAATGCAGGGAGTCTCTGGCAGGCCCCCTGAGGCACCCTCCCGGCAGGGGTGAGAATGTGCATTCCACGATTATGTGCACTTCTGTTTATACACGGATTGGGTGTCTGAGTGGGAGTTGGGGCCAGAGGAACTGGTGGGGTGTGTGGGGGTGCTCAGCGGCTTCCTTGGGGGGCCTTTCTGTGCCCCCAGGACTGAGGTTGGGGTCTGCCTGTCTGTGTATGTCTGGGGCAGGGTGGTGTTGAGAAGAAGGCGGGTGAGACTCTATGGGGCCATGTCATTTCATGAATCAGTGAGTGAGTGAGTGTGTGCCCTGGCTCTGCGATCCCACTGCCCTAGTCCTGAGCTATGGGTGCTGAGCACGGGGTGGGACTTGGCAGCTCTCTGAGTGGGCCTGGTCTTGTGCTTGTACCCATCAGCCGGATGTGGCAGTGGTATTGGGTGAGTGTGCACTTTCAGTTTTGGAGTCTTCTCCCTGAGCTACCCCCCTAGCCCTGAGATCTGATACTAGGTGGGCTCCTGTACGCCTCTGGAGTGGGAGGCAGTAAGTGGGGAGGTGTGGGTCTACTTTCTTTAGATCCAGTTATGTTCCTCCTTAGCCCTGGAAGGCCTCCGGAACCCCTATTCCTATGTCTGTTCCCTCTATTCTCCTCACATCTTTGGGAATACACCATCCTAGGCCAGTGGTTCCCAGTTGGGATTGATTTTACCACTCAGGGGACATTTGGCAGTGCCTGGAGACATTTTTCATTGTCACGCCCGGGATTGTGCTCTTGGCTTCTAGTGGGTAGAAGCCAGGGATGCTGCTAAACATCCTACAATGCACAGGACAGTCCTGAGAATGAAGAATTATGTGGTCCAAAATGTCAGTGGTGCTCAGGTTGAGAAACCCTGGCCTAGGCAGTGGACCTGAAGAGGAAGGGGTCCCCTAAGTCTCAGCTTCTGTCCCAAGTCTGACAAGGGACAGCCGGGGCAGATGGATATCCTAGAGTTCTGCGTCTCAGCCCCCTCTGAGGCGTACCCCCTAATTAGGGAGGGGAGGGAGGCAGGTGTTGGGTCAGCTGTTGAGTGGGAGGGGGACAGCTGGGCCTGTGTCTGGATGAGCAACATTATTGTCTCAGGAGGGAAAAATCCTTGTTCCATTGCCAGGGGAGGGGATAGATGGGGTGAGGGTCTATCTGGGTGTGGAGGCTTCAGCTTTACCAACTGATTCTGGCTGCTTCCTGCATCTTAGGAGCCTGAGGGTGGGTGATCAGAACTTACTTGCTTACCTGTGTATGACACCAAATGCACAGGGAAACATTGAGGACACATCCCTGCCCAACAGGTGAAGACAATTCAACCAGCAGACCAGGATACAGGCCCTGGCTTCTGTCCTGACTTAAATCCCAGCTCTGCCTTTTACTTGCTCTGTGACCTTAGGCAAATCGCTTTTCTTCTTTGAGCCTCAGTTTCCTCTTCTGGAGAATAGAGATAAAAATATCTGCCTTAAAATGTGAAGATTAAATGAGATCATGCCTGTAGGATGCTGAGTACATAGCCTGTCACTGAGACAGGGCTCAGTTAATGGGATGCTACTACTGTTAAAAACAGACCCACAGTCCACAAATCAGGACACCCAGTCACACATGGACACCTGTGCCCAGTCAGTGGCCGGGAGAGAGTCCCTGAAGGGGGCTTACCTGAGGGGAGAGGATGGCCCTGTGGCTGAGGTGTAGTCTCCTCAAATAAGCATTTGGTCCTCTTTGGTGCCAATACCCATCTCCTGCCCAGCACACACAAGCCCAGGTGGTGCCCTTGGGCAAGCCTGCCCTGAGGTGTGACTGCAGAGGGATCCTCCACCCACACTGAGTGCAGCCTGTACCATCCAGGCCAGGCTCAGCTGTCACCTGCTCAGCTGTTGCTGCCATCTGTCAGCACCCCTCTTGCCCCTCAGCTTGGGGCTCCCAGAGGCCCAGGTCTCCCATAGGAGGCCCCCTTGGATTGTCCCAATTTCTTGGTGCCTGGGGTGGGGGGGAAGCCCTAGGATGATATCTCTACACCCCCCAGCAAAACTGCCCCAGACAAACCCAACTCCAGCAGAGTCAGACACCAACGTAAACACAGGCAGCAGGCACACACGTGTTAGCACATCACCATGTATGCAGACAGGGTTTACCCAGGCTGCTGAGGACTCTTAACTCTGGCGGGGGGCCCAGACTGGTACCACAGCCCAGAGGGGCTGTTTAGACAGCTGTGGAGGCCACAAAAGAGCTGCCTGTTGCTTCCCAGGGCCTGCAGTGGGTGTGGAGCCTATGCAGGTCTGGGTTGGGGGAGCAAGGGTTGGTCATTCCTGCTCTGTTGGCACTAGCAGGCTAGAGTGGACTGGCCCCAACATTAACCCTATATAGCCTGGGCAAATGGTTCTAGGGAAACCAAGCTGAGGCCTGGGGGCTAAGCCTTTGGCAGGAGGAAGGGGTACCTTAGGGCTTAGACCCCAGCCTGGGGGTGACAGATTCTGACTTTCCACCTTACTGTCAGGTATCAGAAGCATGTGCACACATATCGAATTCTACCTGATGGAGAAGATTTCCTGGCCGTGCAGGTAGGAGCTTGGACCCTGACTCCTGACCTTAATTCCAGCCTAAGGTTTGGGACCTGCCGGCTGACTCTTCTTCCACTCTGGCTGGCCCGCAGACCTCACAGGGTGTGCCTGTGCGCCGCTTCCAGACCCTGGGGGAGCTCATCGGCCTGTATGCCCAGCCCAACCAGGGCCTGGTGTGCGCCCTGCTGCTGCCTGTGGAGCGGGAGCGAGAGCCAGACCTGCCAGATGACCGAGATGCCTCAGGTGCTGCCTGGGGTGCAGTATGCAAATGCCTTCCCTGCCCCCATCCCCAGACTTTACTTGCTTCTTCCCACCCCATCTTCTCAACCTGCCTCCCCTGAAGCCCCCTGCCGCTAACCATAGTGCCAGGGCCCTTTACCCCCTTTCCATGGATGTTTCTGACAGCCATGGTGTCCCCCCATACTTCACTGAGGGTAGGAGGCTCACACAGCTGCCCACTGGCCCCTGTCCACAGATGGGGAGGATGAGAAGCCCCCACTGCCCCCACGCTCTGGCTCTACCAGCATTTCTGCCCCTCTGGGGCCCAGCAGCCCCCTGCCAGCCCCTGAGACGCCCACAACTCCAGCTGCTGAGAGGTGAGACCCCAGTGCCCTCTGGTGCAGGAAGTCCCTTTCTCCTCTGAAAACTGTGTCCTCACCAAAGGTGGGGAGACCTTTAAGCCCCCAGCCCACTCCCAGGGACCCCCATCCCATCTCAGCCCTGGAGGCAGACACCCTAGTCTGTTGTACATCTCTAGGGATGGGGTGGGGGTGCTGGGACAGGGTCATCAGGGCCTCCATTGACTTCTTAACCCCTCCCTGAAGTGCTCCCAATGGGCTGAGCACAGTCTCGCACGAGTACCTGAAGGGTAGCTATGGGCTGGACCTGGAGGCTGTGCGGGGCGGAGCCAGCAACTTGCCCCACCTTACTCGCACCCTCGCCACCTCATGCCGGAGGCTGCACAGGTATCTGGGACATCCAACACCGTGCACTGCGCCCTTACCTCTGACCTGTCCTCTTCCCTCCCTTGCTACACAAACACCCTGACCTTTGACTTCTGGCCCTGAATGGGGAACCCGCTGTTACCTCCTGACTTTTCCTTGCCTGAATCCTTGTATCCTCATGGTGGCAACTGAAACTGCACACTCAACCCCCCTTCCCTGTACTTGGGTTGGGGCAGGAGTTCTGACCTGATATCTCCCCTAGTGAGGTGGACAAGGTCTTGTCTGGCCTGGAGATCCTGTCCAAGGTGTTTGACCAGCAGAGCTCACCCATGGTGACCCGCCTTTTGCAGCAGCAGGTGGGATTGTGGGGAGACCTCTGGGGAGTGGGTTCATGTTCTGGGGCTGGGTGGGGGGCCTCCTGCTTGGTGGCCTCACAGATAAGCCTCATTCTTTCTTCCTGCAGAATCCACCACAGACTGGGGAGCAGGAACTAGAGAGCCTGGTGCTGAAGCTGTCAGTGCTAAAGGACTTCTTGTCAGGCATCCAGAAGAAGGTGCCCTGACTCCTGACCTCTGACTCCTGACTCACCACCCGTCCCTGGCCACTTGCATTGGCCTAACTAATCTGAACCCTGAATCTACAGTTCAGCACTGACCCCCACATCAGCCATGCCCCTCCCTGACCCAGCTCTCAGCATGGTCCCTGACCTTGCCCTGCCCTTGCCCTCTCCAGGCCCTGAAGGCCCTACAGGACATGAGTTCCACAGTACCCCCAGCCCCACTGCAGCCATCCACACGTAAGGCCAAGGCCATCCCTGTGCAGGCCTTTGAGGTACATGGCGGGGGTGGGGGGGTGCTTCGCGAGGCAAAGGGCAATTGGAGGTGAAGAGGGTGCTGCCTGCTTCCGGGTATTTTTAGCAGTCTCCTTACCTCCTGGCCTGCAGGTGAAGCTGGATGTGACCCTGGGTGACCTGACCAAGATCGGAAAGTCACAGAAGTTCACACTGAGCGTGGATGTGGAGGGTGGGCGGCTGGTGCTGCTGCGCAGACAGAGGGACTCGCAGGAGGACTGGACAACCTTCACACATGACCGCAGTGAGCCAGGGCCTAACCTGGGTGGGGTGGGTCAGGGTGACCCCAGGCCTCCGAGCACAGGCTGGTGTGACCCATCCTCCATCCTCTAGTCCGCCAGCTCATTAAGTCCCAGCGGGTGCAGAACAAGCTGGGTGTGGTATTTGAAAAGGAGAAGGACCGGACACAGCGCAAGGACTTCATCTTTGTCAGCGCCCGGGTGAGTGGCGGGGTGGTCCAGGCCGCTGGGGCTGGAGGGGTCCCTGCTTGATGGGAAGAGAGGGAACACATGATATAGGCGTGTCATCCCTCATGTCGGGACGGGTCTGACGGGGCAGAGAGTATGTGTATTGAGAGTGACATGAGGGTAGATTCAGATGTTCGTTCAATGAATGTTTACTGTTGTGGACTTGAGAAGTGGGTGTAGGGTGGTGAGCCAGACAGGTACATCCCTCCCTTCATGGGACCTGCAACCTAGCAGGGTATCCTCATAGAAAGGGGTTCCTGGCCACCCACCTGCCCCTGACTGGCCATTGTTCCCCCAGAAGCGGGAGGCCTTTTGCCAGCTGCTGCAGCTCATGAAGAATAAGCACTCCAAGCAGGACGAGCCCGACATGATCTCTGTCTTCATTGGCACCTGGAACATGGGTCAGGCCCGGGCAGGGGCGGGGGCGGGAGAGAGGAAGGGCCCCATGCAGGGGCCTGACTGCCCCCGTCACCTCCACCTCCAGGAAGTGTGCCGCCTCCGAAAAATGTGACGTCTTGGTTCACATCGAAGGGTCTGGGGAAGACCTTGGATGAGGTCACGGTGACCATACCCCATGACATCTATGTTTTTGGGACTCAGGAGAACTCGGTGGGTGACCGAGAATGGCTGGACCTGCTCCGCGGGGGCCTCAAGGAGCTCACAGATCTGGATTACCGCCCGGTGAGGGGCATCCTCTAGTCTAGCCCCTCTCCTCTGACTATCACACACCGCCCCCAGCTAACCTGCCTGACCTCAGAGGAGCCCCTGGGGAGCACAGCTTGACTGGCTGTCCCTCTGGTCCCTGGGTATGTCCTTTAGGAGGTCTAACTGAGTCCTTCATTCTGTGGGAAGGCCTCTTTCCCTCTGGCCCCTCAGGAGGAAAAAAGGTGGCAGGACTTACTTCCTATCCTGTGACTTCCAGAACAGTCTATAGTGTGGGCAGGGTGGGAGGGAATCAGACAGTGGCCTGGCCTGGGGCAGGGGTGACCCTGCACTCTCTCTCCAGATTGCCATGCAGTCACTGTGGAACATCAAGGTGGCTGTGCTGGTCAAGCCAGAACATGAGAACCGCATCAGCCATGTCAGTACGTCCAGCGTGAAGACTGGCATTGCCAACACCCTGGGTGAGTGGGGAGGGTGGGGTTCCTCTGTCCATGCTTCCTGTTTCCTCTCCAGCCCTGGGTCTAGGGTCTCCCCCTTTTGGGTAGTCTCAGGTTTCCCTTCTCTAAACTCTTTGAACTTTGCAAAGCATATTCATATTCTAAATCTCTTCCAGCCCCACCAGGAAGGTAGGGCCAGGACAGTTACTTCCATATCATGGATGATAAAACTCAAGCCCAGAGTGACCAAGTGACCTGTCCAAGGTCACACAGCTAGTATTTGGTGGAGCCCAGCACCCAGCATAGTGCCCTGGTCTCCTAGTTTGCAGCCCAGTGCTCTTCCAGGACAGATTCTGCCCAGAACCTGTAGGTCCTTCCACCTTCACTCTTGGGATGCCCTGTGATCTCCAGGGGCTCTGCTCACACATGCAGACAGACTCAGTCCATCCAGTTGGGCTGTGTGTGCCCCATGTGGACCCCCAGGATAGGTGGGGGTGTGTGTGCAGGGGCCTGCCTGCCTCATGGCATGTGGGAGGGTCGGGACAATCTTCCTGCTGCTGCTTCGAGGGGCAGAGGGGAGAGTGGGGAGCTCACCGAGGGTGACTCAAGCCTTCTATTGCCCTGACAGGAAACAAGGGGGCTGTGGGCGTTTCCTTCATGTTTAATGGCACCTCGTTTGGCTTTGTGAATTGCCACCTCACCTCGGGAAATGAGAAGACTGCCCGGTGAGGGGGTGCCTTCCCAATTGTCTCTTTAGCCTCATCCTATATTCACCTGAGACCTATTCCATCTTCCATATTCTAGTCTTTGACCCTCCTTCATCCCTGTTCCCAGAGACCTCTTCTTCCTTACCTCAATTTAAGATCCCTCTGTCTTTCCCTGACCTTGATCTTGTCCCCAGCTCCTCCCTCTGTCCCCAGGGACCCTGATCCCTGACCCATCTCTGACCTCAGAGACTTCTTACTTACCTTTACACCTCTCCCTGACTCCTGGCCCTTGGGGCCTCCCCCTGTAGGCGGAACCAGAACTACCTGGACATCCTGCGGCTGCTCTCGCTGGGCGACCGGCAGCTCAGTGCCTTTGACATCTCTCTGCGTTTCACTCACCTCTTCTGGTTCGGGGACCTCAACTACCGCCTAGACATGGATATCCAGGTGCAAAGAGGGCCGGCAGGTGGCTGGTAGGGAGGCTGGGCTGGGAGCCAGATGGGCTGTCACCTCTGGCTCTGGCTCAAGAGGGAAAGTCTTCAGCCTTTGTGTCCTCACCCCAGGAGATCCTGAACTACATCAGCAGAAAGGAGTTTGAACCCCTGCTCAGGGTGGACCAGCTCAACTTGGAGCGGGAAAAGCACAAGGTCTTCCTCCGATTCAGTGAGTGTGGGCCCAGCAGGGGGTCCTGAGGGCCAGGGTCCTTGTGGTATCCCTGGCCCTTCAGGCCTCTGAACCCCCATCCCCCGCCTTTCCTAGGTGAGGAGGAGATCTCCTTCCCGCCCACCTACCGCTATGAGCGGGGTTCCCGAGACACGTATGCCTGGCACAAGCAGAAACCAACTGGGGTGAGTAAGGAGAATGGGTTGAGCCTTGGGAGACCCCCAGGGCTACAGTGAGTCAAGAGTGCATGTGGGCTCAAGGGTCTGAGCCTCTGCAATTACCACTCCAGCTTCTATGGCCCCCTGAGGCCTTGGGGGTGATCCTGGGTGTTGTGAGGATCCAAGGAGGGAGGTGGGCACTGGGGGCCAGTGTGGTGGGAGCATGGGCTTCATCTGAGCAGCCCCCAGCTGTCGGCCTCACCACTCTGCCATCCCCTGCCCCAGGTCCGGACCAACGTGCCTTCCTGGTGTGACCGGATTCTCTGGAAATCCTACCCTGAGACCCACATCATCTGCAATTCCTATGGTCAGAGCCTTCTGGACAGGGTTATGGGCGATCCTGGGTGGTTACTGTCCCAACTCCACCTTGGAAGTGGGAGCAGAGAGTAGAAAGCTTTCCCCTGAGCCCCCATTCCTATCCCTCTTTCCAGGTTGCACGGATGACATTGTCACCAGTGACCACTCCCCCGTGTTTGGGACATTTGAAGTTGGAGTTACCTCTCAGTTCATCTCCAAGAAAGGTGACAGTTCTGGATGTGCTCATGGGTGTGGCATCCACCTGGGTGGGTGCAAGTGCCTGGGGATGTGCATAGGTTTGAATATATCTCATTGTGTCTGTGTTTGGGTGTGTACCTGTATGTGTAGGAATGTTTCTGACTATGTGATGTGAGGGTGTCCGTGTGCCTGGGTCATTGTGGGAGGTACATGCCCATGAGCGTGGGTATGTATGTGTGAGTGTAAATGTGTATGTGTGTCTGTATCTGCCTAGGGCTCCTTGTGTACCTGAATGTGCCTGGTGGTGGCGTGGGTTGTTGGAGGGCTTCCCTGCAGGCACTCTAGTCCCCAGCCTCTCTTCGATGGTCTCATCCTTGGGTTTGAGGTCTCCCTGTTGGTTGCTTGGGATCAGGAGGCCCCCTCCTGGCCTTCCCTACTATTCTGCCAGGGCTCCTGATTTCCCATCCCAGGGCTCAGTCTCTCTGTCCTGTTCCTCCTGCCACCCTCTCAGCCCTCCTATCTGCCTTCCTCCCTTTGCTCCTCAGGGCTTTCAAAAACCTCAGACCAGGCCTACATCGAGTTTGAGAGCATCGAGGCCATTGTGAAGACAGCCAGCCGCACCAAATTCTTCATCGAGTTCTATTCCACCTGCCTGGAGGGTCAGAGCTGGGGCCCAGGGCTGGGTGTGGGCCACTGGGGATGGGAAGCCAGAGGTGCCCAGAGTGGTCAGCCCCCTAGTTAGGGGGAAGGGAAGTCAGGAGGTGGCACTCAGTTGGGTGTCCTCTACCCCCACCCAGAGTACAAGAAGAGCTTTGAGAATGATGCCCAGAGCAGTGACAACATCAACTTCCTCAAGGTGCAGTGGTCCTCTCGCCAGCTGCCCACGGTGAGGCCTGTGGGTGAGGGCACAGAGAGGGAGGTGTGGCAGAGCACTGGGGAACCTGCCTGGGAGAGCGGGCTTGTGAATGGGGTTGGGGACGTAGGGGAACTGGGCACGAGTGAGGACCAAGGCATTTGCTTTATTTAGGGGTGTGGGACCAAGTTGCAGTTGGTTCTTTTATTTGTTCATAAATATTTCTTGAGCCTTTGCTAAGTGCCAGGTTCTGTGTAGTCCATTGAGGGTGCCGAAAATTAATGAGTTATAATACTGTTAGGTGCCAAGAAGGGCATGTGCAGCGTTGTGTCTTCTATGTTAAAAATTGATCTTTCCTTGAGAGGGGAGTGCGAGTGAGCATGAACAAGCATGATGGTCGAGTGAGTGATACCAAGAGTAGGAGGGGTGGGTGGGGCCTTGTTCCTCACTGGGCCTCTGCTCCCCAGCTCAAGCCCATTCTGGCTGACATTGAGTACCTGCAAGACCAGCATCTTCTGCTCACAGTCAAGTCCATGGATGGCTACGAATCCTATGGTGAGGGATGAGGAGTGCCAAGGGGGACAGAAAGCTGAGCAGGGTCCTAGAAAGGCTTGGCAATCTGCTGGTCATTTGCCCTCCAGGGGAGTGCGTGGTGGCGCTCAAATCCATGATTGGCAGCACAGCCCAGCAGTTCCTGACCTTCTTGTCCCACCGAGGCGAGGAGACAGGCAACATCCGTGGCTCCATGAAGGTGCGGGTGCCCACAGAGCGCCTGGGCACCCGTGAGCGACTCTACGGTGGGGGCTCCATTGGGAGGGATGTGGGGCATGAGATGGGGTGGTGTGGGCAGGCCTGGGGGTGTTGGGGTGCTGGGAGGGCATGTTGGAATCCTGGGAATATTTGGAAGTTCTGCGGCAGGGCTGAGAATGGGTCTGCCCTGAGGAGTAGCTGGGAGGGGGCTAGCAGGCCCACTGGGTGTCTGGGATGCAGTACCCCAGGTCCCCTCTGAGTCTCCTTTCCCTTCCTGCCCCAGAGTGGATCAGTATTGATAAGGATGAGACAGGAGCAAAGAGCAAAGCCCCCTCTGTGTCCCGAAGCAGCCAGGAGCCCAGGTGAGCTGGGGCTGTGTTGGGTGTCACATGAAGGGGTGCTGGGGCTTTTGGTCAGCTCCTACTTGATCTCTCCTCCCTTGTGCATGCCTGACAGGTCAGGGAGCCGCAAGCCAGCTGCTGCAGAGGCCTCCTGCCCGCTGTCCAAGTTATTTGAAGAATCAGAGAAACCACCACCAACTGGGAGGCCCCCAGCCCCACCTCGAGCTGCTCCCCGGGAGGAGCCTTTGACCCCCAGGTGAGAGGGAAATTGTCATCCTCTGATTTATCCATTGCTGTGCATGGCTCTCAGGGCCAGCCTAGGGATCGTCTGCCGCTTGGGCACTCTGCTGCCATATGGCCAGAGGTGCCAGGGCCCTATGCCCATGGCCACTCTGGCCAGCCAGGCCCCCTGTAGGTGTGGCTCTCTGAGTCAAAGGGAACACACTCAGCCTTTCCTCTCAATTCTGCCTTAAAAAATAGGATTAGAAATTGTTTTTGCAACAGCTCCCTCCACGTAAACAGACTTAACTTGGGCCTTCTGTTTGGAGAAGGCCTGTGCCTCAGCACAGATTTCCCTGGGGGCGACCCATGAAACGGTGTCCTACAAGATGCCCCTCTGGAAACGGGTTTGTGGTCAAATGAGTTTGGGAAATGGTCCTTGCTAGATTCTTTTCTTAGATATTCCCAGTGCACAGTGATACCAGCAAAAGCTCTGATCATGTGGACAGGAAGGAAATCCTTTTTCAGCTCTGTTGAATATAGCTTCCCAAACTTAATGGGCCAGGAAACTTCCACATAATCACTGTTAATATCCTGGGGAACTACAGTTGACCCTTGAACGTGGCAGGGGTTTGGGGTGTATATCTTATAGTCAGCCCTCCATATCCCTGGTTCCTCCTTATCCGAGGTTCCACATCTATGGATTCAACCACGTGGCTCATAGATCTTATAATACTTACAGTGTTTACTATTGAAAAAAATTCAAGTGTAAATGGACTTGTGCAGTTCAAACCTGTGTTGTTCAAGGGTCAACTATACTGTTCTGTGGATCCTACTTTGGGAAAGTGAGGCTTGCTTTTTAATTATAGCCAATTGTCACTTGAACGCAAATAAAAACCCCTAGGTACAGTTTGGTTTTCAACCATCTTCAGCTGTTATTAGTCACCTTAGTTTTATCCCCAGGCTTGAGTAAAACTGACTTGAATCTATGAGTAAGATTCCCCAGTAGATTGGCCTCAGATGCCTCCAGGGGCTTTCCAAATTTGGCAGGTCATTCTCATTAAAGGCTCTTCTTACCCTGCCTTCTGGTACCTGTTTTCACCCATTTATTCTCAACTTTCACAGTTTACAAAGTCTTTCAGTGAGCGAGGCAAGGAAGTTTAGGGGTTATTCATCCAACTCCTCTGCATCCCCAGTTGGAGAGATGAGGACACCAAGGACCAGAGAGGGAAAGGGATGTGCTCAAGGTACATGCAGGTCTAGGATCAAGGGCCCTTACTCCTGTCCCAGTCCAATTCTCCCTCCACTGTACCCACTGCCTTCCCTTTGGTGTTTCTGGGTCCTGATTTAGTTATCCTGCTCCCAAACCCAGGTTGAAGCCAGAGGGGGCTCCAGAGCCGGAAGGGGTGGCAGCCCCCCCACCCAAGAACAGCTTCAATAACCCTGCCTACTACGTCCTTGAAGGGGTCCCACACCAGCTGCTGCCTCCGGAACCACCCTCTCCTGCCAGGGCCCCTGTCCCACCTGCTACCAAGAACAAAGTGGCCATCACAGTGCCTGCTCCACAGCTTGGGCGCCACCGGCCATCCCGTGTGGGAGAGGGGAGCTCATCTGATGAGGAGTCGGGGGGCACACTGCCCCCTCCAGACTTTCCACCCCCACCACTGCCGGATTCAGCCATCTTCCTGCCCCCCAGCCTGGATTCTTTGCCAGGGCCAGTGGTCCGGGGCCGCAGTGGAGGCGAGACCCGTGGCCCGCCACCTCCCAAGGCCCATCCAAGGCCCCCACTGCCCCCAGGCCCCTCACCCACCAGCACTTTCCTGGGGGAGGTAGCCAGTGGGGATGATCGCTCCTGCTCAGTGCTACAGATGGCCAAGACACTGAGTGAGGTGGACTATGCTCCCACTGGGCCTGGCCGCTCTGTGCTCCTGCCCAGCCCCCTGGAGCTGCAGCCACCCCGGGGACTGCCCTCCGACTATGGCCGGCCTCTCAGCTTCCCTCCACCTCGCATCCGAGAGAGCATCCAGGAGGACCTGGCAGAGGAGGTGTGTGGACCATGGGTTGCTGTCTGGGTGTGCTTACCCATGAACTGTGGTGTCCTTTTACTTCACGATTCAGTACTCAGTGGTGTCCCTTCTGCTGTGAGCTGGGCACAGGAGAGTTGGGGATCACATGAATCAGCCCAGCTCCTTGCCTCTCTCCTCACTCCAGAGCATGTGGTAGAATGTGGCTGCCTGCAGGTCCTTCTGTGTGTGTGGGTACCCATAATTCTCCCCCTGACATGCCCTCTTCCCTTAGGGTCCGTGCCCGCAGGGCGGGCGGGCCGGTGGGCTGGGCGAGGCAGGCATGGGCGCCTGGCTGCGGGCCATCGGCTTGGAGCGCTATGAGGAGGGCCTGGTGCACAATGGCTGGGACGACCTGGAGTTTCTCAGGTGGGGGCGGGGCTGGAGGGGGTGGGGGTGGATCTGGCCTCATGGGCGGAGCTATGGGCCCTCTGGACCGCCTCGCCCTTCTCCCAGCCTCTCTTACCCCTACAGCGACATCACCGAGGAAGATCTGGAGGAAGCTGGTGTGCAGGATCCGGCTCACAAGCGCCTCCTTCTGGACACCCTGCAGCTTAGCAAGTGATGGCGGTGGCACTGCGAAGCTGGGAACTCCACTCCCCAACCCCACCTTAAAAGCCCAGCCAGAGCTCCAGAGTTGAAAAGTTACGAGGGGAGGGCAGTACCTCTCTGCCTATTTATTGGGGATCTGCGTTCCCTACTGCCCAATCATTTGGAATGCCCTAATTGGGACATCCTGCCTCTCACCTGTTACAGCTGGGGCTCCCGGAGGTCAGTTGCCATGGTTACCGAGGACCTTGGTTATTCCGGTGCTTTCTTCCCTTTCGGACCTTATCCAGCCCCGGGTGGGGCGTGGGGTCCATATGGGTCCGTCTGGGACCCTACTTTCACCGCTGTTCCTGCTGCCTTCCACACAGCCTGAACCACAGTGAGAGGGGCTCTTCTAGGACCTCTCCCAATCCCCATTCTGGGGGTGTCCATCCGTAAATGAAGGAAGCCCAAGGTCAGGGCTGGGATTTATTTAAGCTTTTCTGTGTGGGTTTAGGGAGGGCAGGCACTTTAACATTATTGGGCCGGTTGGGGTCGGGGGAAGGATCTCGGCAGTATAGATCCAGTTTGCTTAGTTCTGTCTCCTGGTCTGTACCATCCTGCACTGTGGCTGTGTGGCAGCCATGGGTTCCTCGCTGGTCGCAAGTGGAACCAGGCTCTTGCAGGCAGCCTATCCCCATCCTGGGTACTCAGAGGGTTGCTGGCGTGATGTCTTCAATAAATTAAGTTTTATTTGGATTGAGCAAAACTCACCTCAATAAATTACAAGATTTTCAAAAGCAAAGAACAACAAAAAATCAGGAAAGAGGGAAAATCTGTCCCGTTCCTCTGACAGACCCTCCCTCGTCTAACGGGCCTACCCTTTGGGCCTACCCTTTGGCTGGGGATGCGAGGGGACGAGGTTCAAGTTGGCAGCGGGACTCTTCAGGCCGCTCATTATCCCAATGACGGCCAGCCTTTGCAGGGGCGGCGTCAGGGCCGGTGGGCCCGAGGGGTGGGGCCCAAGTGGGCTGGTCACCAAGGTGAGGAGTGACTCAACCAGCTGCAGAGCTGGGGAGGAAGCCGGGCTGTTTCTCCTTGAGGCTCCTCACGTTTGCCCACTGTGGTAGGGACAGGTGTTATTTGATCCCGGTTCCAAAGAAAGCCAAGCTAGAAGGTGCTCGGGCTCTCCTGGAGGGCGTCCCAGTGAAAAGTAAAAGTACCCCGCTCTGCTGTGTGGGAGTGGGTGAGGACGAGAGTGACCCTGCCTTGGTCTCTAAAGGTGGGGAGGGCACATGTAGGGGTCAGACTCGGTGGGGAAACTGGACAGAGGGAGACATCAGGCAGGCGGCCGGGATGGGGAGGGTCTGTCAGGTCCTGGAGGGGCAGGGGCGTCTCTGGCCACAGGCCTGGAGCCTCCAGAGGCCGGCGGCTAGAAGAGATTGGTCTTCAGGGTGGGGCCAGGCTTCCGGTGAAAGGAGGACAGAACCCCTGAGAAGGGACCGGGCCCGGGTTCCGCTGGCTGCCAGGCCTTAAGCAGCTCCGCAGCGCCCGCGCCCGGCCCGCCGCCCCCACCGCCCGCCACGCCAGCCCACAACGGGCCCTTGAGCGGCTGTGGCCCTGGCCCGGGTCCAGGCCCAGAGCCCAGAGCGGCGGGCAGCGGGCTGGGGCTCAGGCGCGGGCTGGCCAGGCCGGGCGCGGGCGGTGGCGGCAGCGACGCGGTGCTGTCGGGTGTGGGGCTGCACGTGGACTCTTTGGAATCGTCATCCTCGGACGAGCAGCGCGCCTCACCCTTTTTGGCGCCCGCCGCGCCCGCCGCACCCTTAGCGCTGGCCGCGCGCTCCTGTTTTCGGAACTTGGCCCGGCGGTTCTGGAACCAGACCTGCGGGCACATCGGCCGGTCAGTCCCGGGTCGAAAAGCCGCGGGTGAGACCTCCATCCGGAAGGGACGGTTGAAGGGATCTGGATTATTACCAGCCTTCGGAGCTTTGGCCCCTCGCCATCCACCACTCTGCTCGTTGCCCTTGTCTCTCCGCCTCCATCCTCTCCTCCACTTGCCCCATTCTCCAGGTCCTTAGGGCCTTCCCCTTGGGATCTGTTCACCCGCGGACCCTGCTGCCTCCTAGTGTTCTCGGTCTCCTGGAGGGGACTCCGCCTTCGCCCACCTTATCACCCAAAGCTCTCTCCCCAATTCGCTCCTACAAGAGGTTCTGGGAGTACCCTCTGGAGTGTCCCGTGGCGGTGAAGAGCCAGTTAGGGCACTCGGTAAACCTTTTGTTCAAGGTCTCCAGTAAAGGCGCGCCAGCTGAACATCTATACTCAGATTCGTAAGATAGACAAAAGTCCACCCTGGCCCAGCTCCTGCGCCTGCCCTGAGCCTGGGCTTTCCAGGCTCAGAGGTGTCACAACTGCAGAGCTGGGGAGGAGACCCGGAGGCACTGATTGGCCTCGTTTGGCCCTGAGGACACCTGGAGCGGACCCTCTACCCACTCGGTCTCCGTCCGGGCTTCCCAAGCATCACTGAGTGCTCAGCCCTATGCAGAAGACTGAGGGGAAATCGTGAGGGTGAACAGCTAAGCTCTTTTGAGAGCCTCAGGTCTGCCAAGTCCTGTTTCCACAGCCTCCCCGGGTTACATGTTCTCTCCTGCCCAACCACCCCAGGACTGCCCTCTGGCCCCTGGCTCTACCTCTGCCTCCAGGCTGCACCTCCCCATCACCCGAGTGAGGCCCTTCTGCCCTGCGGACCTCTAGGTGTAGGGCACTAACTTCCCGCCCCTGCTCCGCGCGCACACATTCCCGCAAACACGCACCTGCACGCGAGCCTCAGTGAGGTCGATCTTGAGCGCCAGCTCTTCGCGCGTGTAAATGTCGGGGTAGTGGGTCTCGGCAAAGACGCGCTCCAGCTCCTTCAGCTGCGCGCTGGTGAACGTGGTGCGGATGCGCCGCTGCTTGCGCTTCTCGTGCAGGCCCGATGGCTCCGGGAAGAACTTGTAGGGCACTACGGGTGCGTGCGGGAGGGCGGGGGAATCAACGAAGGTGGGGGCGTGAGGAACCGAGCCTAGACTGCTGCGTTCTGCTCCTGAGGGATCGCTCACGGCCCCCCGCCCCTGCCCTGGCCCCTGGATTTGGACCTCTCAGTCCTGGATGGAGCGTCTTCCCTATCGCTGAAGTGGGCAGGGGTGAAGGCAGACAGGGCGCAGGAAGGCCTGGAGCCCAAGGGCCGCAGCGAGGGAACCAGAATGTGATCCTCGCGGCAAGACAGCTGACCTGTGGTTGGCCCTCCAATGTGTTCCCTCCACCTCCGACCAGTCTATCCGCCCTTATGACCCTCCCCTTGGTGTGTCTCTCCCTCAGTCAGTCTGCCTGCTTGACTTAAGGTCCTGCTCTGTCCATCCTAACGTTGGCTGTCTGTCAGGTTTCATCAGCATCCTGGCTCTACCCAGTAACCAGCCCTGGACTTCAGCTAGACTCACGACTCACCTGCCTGGGTCAGCTTTCAGCCCTGCCACAGACTGCCGTGTAAAAATTTGGCCCGCTCTACCCCGCACCCGACTCCTTCCCAAGCCTCATTTCCTCAGCCCCATCTCACATCCCATCCTCCTCCAGATGTCCCCCCCTCCCCTTCCTCACCTCTCTCCAACTGCATCTATCTGCAGCTTTCCCCCTCTGGACCATTCGTCTCTTTGTGCCCATTGAGAAGGGTTCTTATTTCTCCCCTCCCAGGTTTCTACATCGTGTCTTTGCCCTTCTTCCTGCCAGTCACCTCTCTCTCCGTCCCAACTCCTTCAAAGCCAGTCGCACTCTTCCCCTTCCCTGTCTTTCCATCCCTGACTCCCATCTACAGTCCCTACTGCCCCACAGACAGTGTTTCTGTCACCATCTCCCCATGGGAGGGCTTCTAGCCCCTGTTTAGGTCTCCATATTCTCCAAGCATCCCTGATATCCTTCATCTTTTTCATATCTCACTAGTTCTCTATCTTCCCTAATCCTTGTCTCTAATACCCCCATTCCTAGCCCTATCTTTCTTATCTCTGTTTTCAATCTTTCATGGTCCCCATCTCCCATAATTCATCTCCCCACCACCTGGTTTTATCTCCATCTCCCCAACCCTGGGATCCCATTTCTCCTAGGGTCCCCCATCTTCCCATCTCTGCTCACATCCCTCCGTATCTGTTCCCATCTCAGAACTCCATCTCTCTGGGGCCCATCTCCCCATTTCCTGTTTCTACCTCTGCAGTCCTCATCTGCATATGCCCAGAGTACCCATCCTTCCCATCCCTATTCCAGTTTCTGACTCCATCTCTCTGGTTCTCATTTCTGCAAATCAAGGTCTCTCTCACCATCTCTCCCCACCCACGAGACCCCAATCTTCTACTTGGGCCCAAGGGAGTCTCCCCAGGAAGGAAGGAGATAAGGAGTTTGGGTAGGGCAGCCTAGACTCTAATTGGAGAGATGGGGATGGCTAAAAGTCTCCATGAGGTTGAAATTTCAGATGGGGACTTGGATCAAGGGGTTTGGGCATCGTATGGGGTTGCTTCTGGGTTTTGCAGTACTCCATCTGTGAGAGTCTCCAGGGGGAATGAGGAAATGAAACTGGCTTAATGACCTGAGTACCGTTTTCTTCTGGCCACGGAATGGGTTTCAGTAGTGCAAGAGGGTTTGGGCACAGGCAAGATGGGTCCAAAACCAGGCAGTGGAGGCCTGATGGTGCTGGGGCTCTAGGAAGGTTCCCAGATGGGCAGCTCATCTGCAGCAGGGATCCTCCTGGGGGTCGGGCGTGAAGTGGGGGCGATAAGGATGGGGAGTGGGAGTCTGACTGGACTGAGCTGGAAGCATCTTCCAAGGAAACAGGGAATGGAGAGGTTGAGTGGTCAGTCTTTGCAGGTGGGCAAGGGAGGGCCTGGTGAGGAGCCTATGACTGGACTAGGGATCTATTTCCTTGACCCAAAGAGCACGGGATAGGGATATGACAGTGAGAAAGAGGAATGGGAACGAAGAGAGGGTGGAGCTCAACTCTGCCTAGGGAATTCCGTCTTACGGAGGGGCTGTGGGTCCCGCGGGGAGATGGAGGGTCTGGCTAGGGAAGGGATGGTGGCGGCCGTGGAGAACAGTCGCAATCACTTGCCGAGTGGGACAAGGGCTGGGGGTGCTTTAGGATTTGGAGGAAGGGTTGGGCTGGGGATGGGCTCACCTGCCGAGTAGGGCGCGGGCTGGTGGTCGCGTAGAGCGCCAAGCGCGCAGTTGGAGGAGCCGAGCGCGGGGCAGGGAGGCCCGGCCGCGGGGAAGGCGGGCCGCAGGGGGCTGTATTGGAAGCCGCCGGGCTGGCTGCAGGCGCCGAAGTCGCCGTAGGCGGACGCCTCCATGGCCGCCACGCACGAATCGTACGAATTGAGGTAGGAGTAGTCCATCGGCCCGGGGGGCGGGGGCGGGGGCCTGGTCGGGCCGGGTGGGAGTCGGGTTCCCGGGCCGGGTAGGGGTCAAAATGGGGGTTGGAGCGCCAGGAGCCAAGGACCTGAAGCCGGCTCTCGGCGCCAGCGAGTCCGCCCGCCCCGTCGCGGCCGTACTCCGCCCGGGTGCAACGCAAGTGCAGCCCAGCCCGGCCCGCGCGCCTTTTAACGCGCAGGACCCCGCAGAGGGGCGGGGCGGGGCGAGCTCTTCGGGGGCGGGGCCTGGGCGGCCCAGGCCCCGCCCCCAGCCGCCCCCGACCCCTACTCCAAACGGATGCCACAGTCTCTTACGGCTCCCGAGGTGCAGGGCGGGCTGCGCGGGGCCCCATCCTCTACAGTCCCCATCCTGCCCCAATCCGGACCAGACCTTCAATCTCCGCGCTTCTTGCCAGTCTAGAGGGTCCCGACCCCTTTCCCTGGCCTCCCCACCTGCGGCCCCGCAGAAGGGAGGGAAGACAGGCCTGGCGGCTCTCCTGTGAAGAAGTTAATTCAATTCGTCCTGATAACCGAGTTATTCCGATCCAGCCCCTCTGCCCCGCCCCCAGCGAAGTCCCATCCCGGCGGGGACCACGGAGGCGGCCCAGTAATGGGGATGAAGACAAGGATGAGAAAGAGACGGAGCCTGGGATGAAGACGTGGATGAAGAGAGGAGACAGAGACGGAGACAGGAAGAGGGACAGAAAAGTGATGGAGAAATATGGAGAAAGGGGCAAGAGAGATACAGGTACACAGATGGAGACATGGATGAGAGAGATAGATTAGAGACCGGGGCAAGAGGGACACAGGAACAGAAATGGTGACAAAGGTGAAACATGTACAAGAGGAAGGCGGGGATGGAGATGGCATAGACAAAGGAAAGATAAGAGAGAGAGAGAGAGAGGGAGACAGAGAAAGTGTGTGAGGCAGGCATGGAGACAGAGAAATCACAGGAATGAGACACGACTGAAAAAAGAATTGCAATGAGATCAAGAGAGATGAGACAAAACAAGACAGTGATAGTGAGACAGACACACGCGGAGGATCAGTCTCAGAGAGACAAGGCCAGGGACAGACACAGTGGAGGAACAGAGGCTGAGGGGTGGAGAGAAAGAGCCTTTGGAGAGCTAAGACCCACGAACTGGAGTGCCCAGCAGGCAGAAGGACTGTAATGGAGGTGCTGCATGAAGCTGCAGAGGGGGAGGGTCACCTAAGCCGATGTCCCTCTATCCTGACTTGTCCTGAAGGTCACACGACCCTGCCCTGCACCTTCAGAGCCCAGCCTACCTGTCCTCTCTCCCAGGTCCCCCAGCTCAGTCTCTCTCCCCACTGCCACTATGTGTGACCCTCTGGTTCTCAGCACTCTCCGTACAGATCATGTGTGAAGAATGTCAGGACCAGGGAGTACCCAAGTGACCTCTTCACTCTTTCTCAGCCTCCACCCCTCTCCTCCAGAGGCCTTTTTCTTCTTCAGGAAAACCACCTAGAGTCAGTCTGGGCCTGGCCACTGATGAGTTCTGCATCATGGGACCACAGGACAGGACATAGGATCCTTTCCAGGAGAATAGAACAGAGAACTCTTCTGCCTCTGCAGCTCACCTGAGGTGGATTGAACAGCTTCCCTACCCAGCCCCCAGGCTCCTTGACCCAATCTTGGTAGGTCCCCACCTTGTTACTAGCCAAAGTCCCTGGGGGATGAGAGAAGGGCTCCCCCCCACCTCCCAAGTTTACCAGCATACTGGGGAGCATGCCCAACCTGGCCGTTCATTCTTTGCTTAACACAAGGACCACTTGTCCCCCATTTCTGTAACTACTCCTTACCAGGGTGTTTCTCTGAGATATTTTCTCTAATTACTTTTAAATTCTAAATTGACAGCTAAACTGATTTAAAACATTCTCTCGACCAGTGTGGGAGGTACACCTCTCTGCCTTGACACTTCCTATACTGGAAGTCCAAGGGATCTCAGAACTGGGAAATCAGATGGTGCCACTGCTCTCCTTCTTAGACCTCCCATGGCTCTCCATTGCCCTCACAATAAAATTCAAGCCCTCACTTTGGCCCACAATGTCCTCCATGCCAGTGCTCCAGCCTGCCTCCCCCTTCACCATGACTATCTTTGCAGCCCTGACCCATTGCTCTATTAGTCCAGAGCTGTTCTCTCTGGCTGGAACATTCATTCCAGTCTCTACCCACCACCCCTAAAAACAATCCCAAACCTAGTTGACATTTATCCACCAGGTTTCAACTTGGACATCACTGCTTCCTGGAAGCCTTCCCTGATACCCCTAGACTAGGTTGTGGGGAACCTCCTCCCCTTTTGGTTACTCATGTCACCTTGTTGAAGTATTTGCAATAACGTGCAAGGTCTCAAGGCAGAAATATGTCCTCTCATTGATAACTTTCTCCCCAGCACTACCACGGTGGCTAGCACATCACTGCACATCATAGATCTTCCCATACCTGTTTGTTGAATGAATAATGAAGGCTAAGCTGAAATCTTTGTGTTGGGGAATCCTGCCCTTGTTTCCAGGGAAGGAGGCACCATCCCCTGACTCCCACTCCCCACTCTCTGAAAAGAGATCGTCCTCTCTTCTTCATTCCCTCACTCCTCAGTAACAGGAAACTTCCTCCCTCTGGGCCAACCTTCTGCCTGCAAGAAAATCCTTCCTCATCTGAGGAGTTTTTAGGCAGCCATATCTCTTCCACAGGGACAAAGCTGAAGCAAAGGAGCCATAGAGGCTTATGCACAGGGACCAGCAGAGATACGCGGCCTGGCTCCACTTGTCTCCGTTTCTATGATCTAGCCCTGTCATTTCTTCTCTTTTGGTCACTGAACCAATAAATACCTCTTTTGGTCTTACCTACTTTAAGTTGGGCTTCTGACAGTTGCCACCAAGAGTTCTGACCAATATAATCTGTAAATACTTGACACCTTTACAGGTAATCAAACAAATGGTTTGGTGATTGGAAGTTTTATGGTAACATGTAAGTTGCAGGGTCAGCTGGGCAGGAGCTGAACTTCCCCTGACTCAGGACTGTCCTCAGGAGTTGGAGGTTCCTCTCTCTGCAGGGAGCCATTTGCCTCTGCTGACTGGCACTAAAACTGAGATGAAGCCCAAGAAAATCGTTTGAATTCTGTTCACTGTTGAGTTCAGGTGTTGCAGATGATGGACGTGGGGGTAATTTGGAGGCTAGGCTGCACGTATGGTGTGTGAGTGTGTGTGTGTGTGTGTGTGTATTTGTGTGTGATATGGGGACAGGTAAGAGGGCTTCCTGAGAACTCATCATTAAAGGAGACAGGCAGAGTGGACTGGATTCTGCAAGAGCCTCACACCAGAGAGGCTAGTGGTTGAGATCTGATGTGGGAGTTCATTCTGTTGGAGATCCTCCTGCCCGAAATGCATGCTCTCCTGGGGAACTAAAAATGCTCTGGCATGAAACACTGTCTCAGCAAGTCTGCTGTGAAGCCTCCTTGCTGAGCAAATTGCCTTTTCTTCTACAACTGATGACAGATTCTGGAGCCTGACTGCTGGGTTCCAGCTCTGGTGCTGCCACTTCCAAGCTGGATGACTTAGGGTAAGTTATTCAACCTCTCTGGGCCTCAGGTTTCTCACCAGGAACCTGGTTTAATTATTAGGTGTTTGAATAGTGTGTGGCACATAGAAAACATTAAATAAATTAGCTACCACCACCACCACCCGTTCTCTCTTACCAAGTGACTGAGCTCTGTGACTGATAGACCCAGACCACATTCTGGCCGGGCTCATCTGGTGTGTTCCACCTGGTACCTGTATCTTTGCACTGTAGCATCACCTCTACCCTCAAGATTTCAGAAGATATCATGGACCCCTATCTTTGCACTGTAGAATCACCTCTACCCTCAAGATTTCAGAAGATATCAGAGCCTTGAAGAGTTACCCAGCCTGACCCCTTAACTTTTGCAGATGAAGAAAGTGATGCCTCTGGAGGGGAGGGGTCCTGTAGGAAGGGTAAAAGTGAAAACAGTGGGAGTGTGTCATGGTGAGGGGATCCCTCCACAGAGGGAGCAGCAGGCCAAAAGCAATCTGGGGAGTGGGTACAGTGGGGACTGTCTTTTTCTTCTGCTCTGATCCCAACTCTGTGAGCGTGGACAGTGGAAGTACCATGAGAACAGATGAGAAAGGACCCATGCCCTGGAGAATTCTTTCTGCCTGTGGTCACTTGGAGGATGGCAGCCTGTACTATTTCTATGATCAGTCATAGATCTTAGCCTCCCCTTAGAACTCTAAGCAAGGATATCCAGGGCTCAGAGTGTGGGCACCATCTGATTTATTAATCCAGTGCACTCCTGTTAGTCCTTCTCTCCTATGAGACAGCACGGAGCGGTGGCCTGTCCCTACCTTTGAAATGCACCTTCTCCCCCTCTAAAGCAGTGTTCTCAGTGTTACCATTGTTCAACTGTGATTGGAAGCCAACTTTGATCCGACATTCATGTCTATTTTCTAATAAAGGATGGAGCTTATCAGTGAAAAGTTAACAAATTTCTGGTCCTGCTTAAGGGCCTTATAACTCCTTTCACCCTCATCTATCTACCAACTCCATCAGCAACCTTCTTCTAAATCCCTATTCTCTCCTGCTATTCCTGATCCAGGGAAGGTTACTGTATATTCCCAATCTATCAGAACCTGTAGTCTCTTGTTCATCTCTCTGTTGTAGAGACAAATTTTGTTAACGATTTTCTTCTTTCCACTAGTACCTTAGGCTACCCAGTCTTCCACTAATTTCCATTTTTGTTTGTGTGTTTTTTTAAAGCTCCTAGCATTAGGCCTTTCCAGGGTCCAAAATGTTCAACCCTCAGATGTCCCTGAAGAATGAGAAAAGATCTTAACCCAGTTCTAAACGTTTTTCAAGTGTCTGATCTATGATGGAACTTCATGGGGCACTAGACACACGGGGATAAATTAATCTTGGAATACTGTCTTTAAGGATCTCCTGATCTGGTGGGCACGTAGGCACTTATTTATTAGGAGGTTCTTAGAACATTTTAGTCGTCTGGGCAAGGGAATGGCATATAAAAGGTGAGGCAAGTTGATTCTTTTTTTTAAAAAATGGGGGGGGGCGTGGATAAAGGTTTTGATCCCACCAACCATGCCATACATTGACAAGCTTATTCAAGCTTTTGTGCATGGGAAGGGACCTGCCCAAGGCTGCTGTAATAGACATCTGTGGTGTGGTCAGCCCAGCACAATTCTTCCCTTGGAAACCATCTCCTCTATCCACATGGCTACCTAGGGAACCACTGTTCTTACATAATCCTACCCTCAGCCATAACAGGTCCAGGTGTGGAAGACACACCTGTCTTCCTGCTGTTTGAAGACAGGTCAATAAAACCCTTTCTCATCATTTTTTCTTATTTGAATTGAGAAACAAGTCATTCTCTTTTAAATGGGGAAAGCTATAAATATAAAAGCTCAGTAAATGTTTGCAGTCATGTTCCCCAACATGAATGGAAGGAAAGTGGTTGCAGTGAAGAAAGAATAAATAAGTTGATGCAAGATATAGAGACTCATGTTAGAATTTAAGAGCCTAGACCTACAGTAATCAAAACAGCATGGTATTGGTACAAAAACAGATATATGTATCAATGGAACAGAATAGAGAGCCCAGAAATAAACCCACAAACTTTTGGTCAATTAATCTTTGACAAAGGAGGCAAGAACACACAATGGAGTAAAGACAGTCTCCTCAGCAAATGATGTTGAGAAAACTGGACAGCTGCACGTAAATCAGTGATGTTAGAACACTCCCTCACACCATACACAAAAATAAACTCAAATTGGCTTAAAGACTAAAACGTAAGACAAGACACTATAAACCTCTTAGAAGAAAACATAGGCAAAACATTATCTGACATAGATCTCAGCAATGTTCTCCTAGGGCAGTCTACCCAAGCAATAGAAATAAAAGCAAAATATAAACAAATGGCAACTAATTAAACTTATGAGCTTTTGCACAGCAAAGGAAACCATAAGCAAAACAAAAATACAACCTACAGAATGGGAGAAAATACTTGCAAAAATGAGATGTTGACAAGGGCTTAATCTCCAGAATATATAAACAGCTCATACAACTTGATAAGAAAAAAAATAAACAAACCAATCCAAAAATGGGCAGAAGACCTAAACAAGCAATTCTCCAGTGAAGACATACAAATAGCCAACAGGCACATGAAAAAATGATTAATATTGCTAATTATCAGAGAAATGCAAATCAAAACTACAATGAGGTATCACCTCACACCAATCAGAATGGCCATCATTCAAAAGTCCATGAACGATAAATGCTGGAGAGGCTGTGGAGAAAAGGGAACCCTCTTACACTTTGGTGGGAATGTAGTTTGGTGCAGCCGTAATGGAAAACAGTATGGAGATTCCTCAAAAAAGCTAAAAACAGACTTACCATATGATCCAGCAATCCACTCCTGGGCATATATCCAGAGGGAACCTTAATTTAAAAAGACACATGCACCCCAGTGTTCATAGCAGCACTGTTTACAATAGCCAAGACATGGAAACCACCTAAATATCCATTGACAGATGACTAGATAGAGAAGTTGTGGTATATTTATATAATGGAATACTACCCAGCCATAAAAAATAATAAAACAATGCCATTTGCAGCAACATGGATGTTCCTGGAGAATGTCATTCTAAGTGAAGTAAGCCAGAAAGAGAAAGAAAAATACATGATATCACTTACATGTGGAATCTAAAAAAAAAAAGGCAAATGAACTTACTTACAAAACAGAAATAGATTCACAGACATAGGAAACAAACTTATGGTTACCAGAGGGGAAGAGGGAGGGAAGGGATAAACTGGGAGTTTGAGATTTGCAGATATGAACTACTATATATAAGATAGATAAACAACAAGTTTATAACGTATAGCACAGGGAACTATAGTCAATATCTTGTAGTAACTTATGGTGAAAAAGAATATGAAAATGAATATATGTACATTCCTATATGACTAAAGTATTGTGCTGTACACCAGAAATCGACACAACATTGTAAACTGACTATACTTCAATTAAAAAAAAAAGAATTTAAGAGCCTAGTTCTGGTTATTACTGAGATATCCTTACCTTTTTTGCAAATTAGTTGTTTACCCCTTTATTCAATTTTGTTATCCACTACATTCTTCTTTATGTTTAATCTATTTCAAGTTGGATTTCTGTCACTTCCAAAAAAAGATTCAAATAAAAAATAGGTATAAGGTATGCAGTGATGCAAATAACAGACCCTAAAAATGGACTTGGCCTTGTTGATATAGGGTGGAATGCAGTGAGAATCCCACCGTTCTGAGCCCAGAAATGAGGTGTTTTTGTTAGGTGATAATGAAGTAGCTGGGAAAACCACTGTATATTGTCTCTTAGAACTTGACCTCAACTTTCCCTCTTGCCATGTGGTTGCAACTTCAGAGGGTTAGGTAGAAAAATGACAAAATATTGGAACATCTCCCTTGTATTTGGTAACCTTGGGAAGGTGCTTTAAGAGGGGACAAGCAGATGAGGAGCAGCATGACAATTAGTAACTCTGGTAAGGAAGCCTCTGCCAGTGGCCAGCAATCTGAGCTGCTGCAGGAGGATAATCATCTGCTTTGCAGATTGGCCATAATTAAGTTCTCTGCCCCACCTTAGACTGAACACTTGATTAGGAAACGGTGAATGTCTGACAGGTGAAATGGGACTATTTGGGATGATCTGGAGGAATTAGGGAAGTGTGATTCTCCTAGTCCTTCTTGGCACCCTGGCCTGACAGCAGGAAAGAGTTGGCATTTATTTTTTGATGTCTGGCATCTGCAACCAGTTTCTAAGTTAGGGGCATTCTCCACCTAATTGATGCCAGATACTTGCTCTCTGAACTTCCCTTACAACCAAGAATGCAGACATTTGACCCATTCTCAGCCAAGCATGTCCACTGATCACAGACTAAACTAAGGAATTCGTAGTTAAAGAAATGAGGACTCAGCAACCATAAGAATTCTCTCCAGGGGCAATGGGGTTGCAGCAAGATCTAGTTCTAGGTGCAGCAGGGCCCCTACACAGCTTGTTTTTGGCAGCATTGTGGGTTCAGTGCCAACTATGTCAGCTGAAAGGGGCAGTGTTGACAGGGCTATCCTCATGGAGACAACAATGTAGCTTAATTTGGGGCATTGTTTCTAGTTGTGTGGTTCTATATTTTGTCCTTCAGTCATTCCAGTAATTCTCAGAGATATCTGTTTCACAGATGTAATATATTTAATAAAATTTTTTTTGCTTAAATAAGATGAGGTTAGTTTCTGTTGCTTATAACTAATAACTGATTGATAAAGAAATTGGTACTTGATTGGCTGAGGGCATCAGACTCTCAGGGAACTAGTTGGAATCTGGGAATAGTTGTGTGGCTTGGTTGGGACTAAAGGCAGTGGAAATCCTGAGATGCAGTGGCATTCAGGGACAAAACAGTTCATCAGTTTGTTACCAGTGTCACTTGAAATGAAGTGTGCATTGAGAGCATAGACTTGGGGGACTGTCAAAGATCAGTATGAAGAGAATGAGGAATTCCGGGATCGTGAAGAGGTGTGGAAAGCTTAAGGATAGAATAAAAAAGGGTAAAAATCAAACTCAAAGTTGCTCCTGTGTGAGGGTTGGAATATTGTTTGGAAGAGGGACATGTTGGGATGGTGATTCGGATGGCTAAGAGAGCCCTGAGCCCTCTATGAGTTAGGGTGAGGTTGGCTGCACATAAGGGAAAATGTAAAATAACAATAGTGTAAACAAAATAACAGATTATTTCTTCTTCCTTAAAGGAAGTCTGAGGGTAAGGAGTTTAGTGCTGGTGTGGCTGCTCAATGGACACCAGGGACTCACATTCCTTCTTTCATTATGTTTCTTAGGCTGTGATTTCTAACCTCAGAGTTACTTCATTTTCTAAGATGGCTGCTGGAGTTCTGGTCATCACATCCACATTCTAGGCAGCAAGAATGAGAAAGAAGGAAAACAGAAAGTGCATCTCTCAGTGAGATATCTCCCTGTAAGAAACATTTCAGAAGTTCCATGCAACAATTCTGCTTATTTCTTTTTTGCCTGAATTCAGTCATATGGTCACATCAGACTTAACAAGAGATTAGGAAAGGCATGATTTTAGATGGGCACAATAATATCCCAAACAAAATACAGTCTCTGCTGCTGAGGAATAAGGAGAGAATGGACATTAGGTGAGTGTATTAGTTATCCATTGCTGCATAACAAATCTCCCCAAACTTATTAACTTAAAACAATACACACTTAATAACTCACAATTTCTGTGGGTCAGGAGTCTAGGTGAGGCTTACCTGAGTCTTTAGTTTCAGGGCTTCTCCCAAGACTGCAATCAAGGTGCAAGATCTGTAGGCTCAAATGGAGTCTTGACTAAGGAAAGATTTCTTCCAAGCTCACTTACATGGTTGTTGCCAGGACTCAGTTCCTCCAGGGCTGTTGGATTGAAGGGCTCAGTCTTTACCAGATGTTAGCCAGAGTTTACCCTCAATTCCTTGTCGTATGGGCCTCTCAAACAGGGCAAGCACATAAGCAGAGCCAGAGAGAATGCCAGCAAGACCAAAGTCAGTCCTTTATAACCTAATCTTGGAAATGTCATTCTGTCACTTTTGCCGTTTCTATTTCTTTGAAGCAAGTTACTCTGTCTTCCTGCTCACACTCAAGGAGAGGGGACTATACAAGGGCATGAGCATCAGGAGGCAGGGATCTCTGGGCATCATGTCAGAAGTTATCTACCACAGTGGGCAACTGGTGATATCTGTCACAACCCCAACCTCCACTGAAAATAGCCAGCAACTACAGTACTCTTTCCTTGTCTAATGGGATCACTTTTTTCTTGTTTGAAGACTATGTACAGACTTCCCCATGGGGAATTATCTGGTAAGAGGAAGTCAAGTCTCCTCATGCTCCATCTCACTGACTTAATTGTCTCCACATTCACTATCAGAAGCAGACCCCAACATGTATCAGGACCAAATAGGAGGTCAAATTCCCAAGAAAGTTTTCCCATTAAAAGAATAAAAAGATTTTTCAAATTTTTAACAATAAAGTCTGGCAAATACATGTGGGAATGGATTCTGAGGGCGCTGGACTAGAGAGGAGGAACATAGTTTTAAACTAGGCTGAATTGACCAATACAAGTGCACTTACCAAAGAGCCTAGATCCCATGTGTTGATTATAAGAGCTGGGAGTTCTAACTGCCTTTTTTTTTTTAAAGATGAGTGTATTTTCCCCCTAGAATCTAACATCTTATTATATTCACTTTATCACATATTCATCCATCTATCCATTCTTCTATCCATCAATCCATTGTATTTTTTGACACCTTCACAGTAAGTTGCGGACATCCATACACTTGATGTCTAACACTCCAGTGTGCATATCATTAAGTAGAAAAAAATATTAATTTTTCAGGTAAAATTTTCATATAGTGAAATGCATAAATCTAAGCATATTGTTCAATAAGTCTGACACAGGCATATAACTGTGTGACCCAACCCCTTAACCATCATCCCAGAAAGTTCTTTCATGCCTCTTTCCAATCAATCCCAACCCCACTCCCTCAGAGGCTACCACTCTTCTAATTCTTTTCCACTACATATTAATGTTGCCTGTCTTTGAATTCCTTTGAGTACTCTGTGTAAGCCTTCTTTTTACTCAGTATATTTTGAGATTCATCCATGTTGTATCAACATTTCAGTACTTTTTATTGCTGAATGGTGTTTCACTGAATGAATATACTTGTGTAGGCAGAATTATAAGATGTCCCCAAGATTCCTGCCTCATGGTGCACATGACCTGTACAATCCCCAATACTGTGAATATGATGGGATAGCACTCCCATGAATAGGTTATGTCATATAGCAAGTATGACTTTTAAAAGGGGGAATTATCTGGATGGATCTGATCTAATGACATGAACCTTTTACATTTGGGTCAAGAGGTCAGAAACAGCAAAGTCAGATTTGAAGCATGAGAGGCACTCAACATGAGAGAGATTTCTTCATTGCTAGATGGAGGGGTCACACTGCAAAGAATGTGGGTGACCTCTGGGAGCTGAGAGTGATTTCCAGCTGATGGCCAATAAGAAAATAGGACCTCAGTCCTACAGCCACAAGGACCTGAATTCAGCTAAGAACTTGAATAAACTTGGGAGTGGATTCTTCCACAGAGCTCCCAGAAAGGAATGCAGCCCAACTGACACCCTGACATCCTGAGCAGATGATATCCCAGCCATGTTCTGAGCAGATAAGAACTGTGCCAGACTTTAACTGACAGAATTGTGAGCTGAAATGAATGTTGTTTTAAGCTGCTAAGGGTGGGGTTGTTTGCTATGCAGCAATAGAAAACTAATATATTACTGCAGTTTGTTTAGCCATTCTCCTTTAATGGGCGTGTAGGTGATTTCTAGTTTTGGAATATTATGAATAGTGCTGCTATGAACATTTATGTACAAGTCTTTTTTGTGGATATATTTTTTCATTTCCCTTGAAATTGAATTGTTGGGTCATAGGGTAGATGTATATTCAGTCTTCTAAGAAACTGCTAGATCATCTCCTAAAGTGGTTGTGCCATTTTACATTCTCACCAATAATGTATGTGAATTCTGATTGCTCCACATTCTCTTCAATGTAAAATAGTGTCAGTCTTTTTAATATTTTCCATCCTGGTGGGTATATAATGAATTTAATTGCTTTTTTTAGTTGATTGACTGACATCTGGATTCACTGATGAAGTTAAATGAAATTGAGATGCCAACAATCCTTTGGTATAATTTAGAATAAAGAACCCAAACACTTAGGGAGATGGGAATGTTGGTTTATAAACCTTCCTTCTAGGTTTATAAGTATGATTCATCTACCCTCAATTCCATCCACTGAGAGGGTCCAGATGACATTCTCTTTGCCAAGGTGTTGAGAAATACATTTGAGAGAGAGTGATGACATCTTTGGAAAGTGCTGTAGCAACTGGTTTCTGCAGTCTAGTGATGTTGGAAGAAGACACTACAGATGGGACTAAAGAATATGTATGGGCAGTTCACTAAGATTCTGACTGATTGGGAAAATCCAAAATCCCCTGAAACAGATGAATAGAGAGGGTCATCCTAAGACAAGATAGAGAGTTATGATCTTTCATCCAGTTTCCAGGTCTGGGTTAAGTTGCAGACTTAAGAGTCCCTTGAACGAAGTGAAATCAACTACACTTAAGGAAGATGTACAAATATCTGACCACATATTCCTTAGAGACTTCCCTAATGGAACTGGTAGTCATTTCCCAGGGTAACTGTTAGGGTCTGAATCATGTCTCCCTAAAAGATATGTCAAAGTCTTTGCCCCAGGTACCTGTGGCATAGGTGACCTTATTTGGAAATACGTTCCTGGCAGACGTAATCAAGTCAAGATGAGGTCATATGGGATTAGTGTGGGCCCTAATCCAATGACTGATATCGTTAAAAGAGGGAAACTTGGACACAGAGACACACAGAGAAAACACCATGTGAGGATGGAGGCAGAGGTTGGAGTGATGTAACTGCAAGCAGAGGAACACCAAGGACGGCTGGTAACCACCAGAAGCTTGGAGAGAGGCATAGAATAGATACTCCTGCAGAGCCTCAGAAGGAACCAGACCTGCCAACACCTTGACTTTCGAGTTCTGTTCTCCAGAACCATGAGAGAATACATTTCTGTTGTTTTAAGTCACCTAGTTTGCGGTACTTCGTTATGGCAGCCCTGGGAAAAGGGCAGAATAACTGACGCTGGGATTGTTGACACTGGCTGTAATGCTAATCAGGGTTGTAGCTGGCACAGTGGTCCACCGTTCAGAGTGGAGGCTTATGGAGTCGTGACAAGGTGACTTTTGATTCTAATCTACTTAACCATCAGTTCAGTTCTCAAATCCATTTCCACATGATTTCTCTAGTTCTGGAGTGTATAGACTAGGTGTAGTCAGCAAGTGGCAGAATATGTCTCTCTCATCCAGGGAATATGGCTATTATGGTTCAAAGGGCTAAGTGGAAGCCCTAGGACTTCTTTCTGACTAAAATTATAAACAAAAAGCAATAACGCAATTACTGGGGGAAAAGCAAGACTAAGTAACCATCAAGGCCTGAAAATTCAGAGGTGGTGATTCCTCTTACTTACCCACTTAATTCACCATCTGACTCATGCAGAAGTCAGGAGGGCCTTAGAGAATGACAGTGGATTACTGAAAGGTCAAGACAGGTGATAACTCCAATTGTACTGCTGTTCCAGATATGGTTTCTTTACTAAAGCAAAACAACAGAGACTCTGCCACCTGTAATAAAATTATTAACTTGCAAATGTTTTTTCTCTATTTCAATAAGCAAAGAAAGACAAAAGTAGTTTTGTTTAACCTGGCAAGGGCAGAAGTCCATTGTCACTGTTTTGCTCAGGACCATGTTAACTTGGCCTTTGGGCCACAATTTAGTCCACAGGGACTCTGATCACCTTAGCATCCCATAAGACATCACATCAGTCTGCTATGATCATGACAAAATGCTGATAAAACCTAAATAGGAGGAAGTTATCAGGTGCCTGGCATGTCTAAGTGAGTTGGTGGTGTTTGGGGTTTTAGTCATTCTAGTACATGTGTAGTGGTATCTCATTATTTTAATTTACAATATTCTTTTTTTTAAAACCTTTTTTATTGAGTAATAGTCATTTTACAGTGTTGTGTCAAATTCTAGTGTAGAGCACAATTTTTCAGTTATATATGAACATACATATATTCATTGTCACATTTTTTTCGCTATGAGCTACCACAAGATCTTGCTTATATTTTCCTGTGCTATACAGTATAATCTTGTTTATCTATTCTGCATTTTAAAATCCCAGTCTGTCCCTTCCCACCCCCCACCCCCTTGGCAACCACAAGTTTGTATTCTGTCTATGAGTCTGTCTCTATTTTGTATTTATGTTTTGTTTTGTTTTGTTTTTAGATTCCTCATATGAGCAATCTCATATGGTATTTTTCTTTCTCTTTCTGGCTTACTTCACTTAGAATGACATTCTCCAGGAACATCCATGTTCCTGCAAATGGCGTTATGTTGTTGGTTTTTATGGCTGAATAGTATTCCATCGTATAAATGTACCACATCTTCTTTACTCAGTCATCTGTTGATAGACATTTAAGCTGTTTCCATGCCTTGGCTATTGTAAATAGTGCTTCTATGAACATTGAGGTGCAGGTGTCATTTTGAAGTAGGGTTCCTTCTGGATTTATGCCCAGGAGCAGGATTCCTGGGTCATATGGTAAGTCTATTCCTAGTCTTTTGAGGAATCTCCATACTGTTTTCCACAATGGCTTTCCTTGCTTCCCTCTCCCACTCTTAATGATTTAGATGTCTTCTTTTACAATTTTGTGTTTATTCTTTTTGTAATTCATGGCAGTTATCTCCTTTCCAGTTATGACTTTCTCATTTTTGTAGCATCCTGCTTCTTTTCTATTAATTTACAATTTTCTGATAACATATGTGGAGCATTTTTTCATGTGCTTACTTGTTATCTGTATATTATTCTTGGTGTCATGTCCATTCAGATCTTCTGCCTATTTGAAAATCAGGTTGTTTTCTTATTGTTGCATTTTAAGTGCTCTTTGTGTATTTTAGATACTAGTTAGATATGTGTTTTGCAAATATTTTCTCCCAGACTGTGGTTCATTCTCTTAACGGTGTCTTTTGAAGAACAGAAATTTCTAATTTTAATAAAGTCCAACTTATCTGTTTGTTCTTTTGTGGATTATGCTTTTGGTGTTGCTATTGACAAACAGCCATTGCCAAACTCAAGATCACCTTGGTTTTCTCCTATGTTATGTTCTACGAGTTTCATAGTTTTGCATTTAAATTTAGGTTTATGACCCACTTACATGTATATTTTTAATACTTATTTTTTTTATCAAATTAAAGGTACAAAATTAAAAAAAAATCAAGACATAATGAAAAACATCAGCCTTCTTCTCCCATCTCCATCTCCCCCATTTTATCCCCAGAACCCAGATCCCACTCTCCAATCCATTTTAGCTATTTCTTTTGGTACTGATCTCCATATATTTAGATAAATAACAATTTTAGCTAACATATTTTGAGTACTTACAATGTTTCAGTCTGTGTCCTAAGTGCTTCACATACATTATCTAATCCTTATAATCACCTTATATTCTAGGTGCTATTTCTATTCCTACTTTAGAGATGAGAAAAATTGAGTCACAGAGGGGTTAAGTAATTACATAAAATCACATGGTAAGCAAATGGCAGAGCTGGGGTTTAATCTCAGACAGTGTGTTCTTTCAGTATAGTATTTACCCTGTGATTTCTTGATTTACCGATTTTAGACTATTGGTTTGCTAGTATGAATAATTATCACTCACACCACCCAAGCCCCCAGTGTGTCTCCCTCTTATCACAAATGCCATATTTCACTGAATCTCAGACATCACTGACTGTAAGCCACATCTTTATATACCACTACAAAGAAAAAAAAAACAAACGAAAATAACCACAATGATTTCTTATCACTTAGAATTTTTATATTTATTGAAAGAGATCCTTTAGAATTTAGATGTGCAATTTACTATATACTTTTGTGCTTGCAAGCAATACAAAGAAAAATATAAGCAAATAGATCGGTTGAAATATTCCTAAAACTTCTTCATATTCAGAGTCCCATTTTTTGAATCTTTTTTTTTGCCTCAAAGATGTCAATGCCCACATTTAATTAGTTAATTAATTTTAGTACAATATCATACTTTGAACCTTCAAGAATATTGGTGACATACCACTTTTAAGAAAAGAGGGCTCTACTATCATCAGTGGCATTTTCTTCCAAACAATTGATGTTCATTCTGCACATTTTGAAGCTGGCACTTTCTTGATTTTTCCAGAAGGTATATATGAAAACTTGTTAGACAAATCCTGGACTTCAATTGTTTCCTCAGATGGTACATGAATGGTTTATGGACTGAGATATCCGGATTGGCAGTTGTCCAGTCATGCCTCTAGAAATGACGATCATGTTTGCACATGGCAATGTGACATCTGTGTCACAACCACTGCCTGCCTGATGGCGATTGTGATGGGTCTTGATTTCAGATTTCAGTTTTGATAACATATGCATCTTGGAATCCATGGAACACTGTGCTTGTGTGTAAATTTTAGTTATGTCAACATTTGGTTGAACTTTATGTCTGAGTCATGTATGTATCATATGCTTACCATAACTGCATTAATTTCCTTGTATGAATTTTTGCTTTTCCTGGAAATAATAATTACTTACTTTTCATTTGCTTAGTTTCCTAAGCCTCTATCACAATCACTCTCCTAAAGAACTGTAAAATTCTTGAAGATGCTCTTTCCACACAGTCAGGCATGTCAAATCTTCTATCAGTCCCATTACTTTTTTCCTGGAGACCACTCTCCTGGAGCTTTCTGGGGTAGATTGGATTATTGTTCCCAGTGCTTCACTTTCATCCTGTTAGAGAATTATACACCTCTGCTTTTTGCCATAGGACTTTGCAATCTCTCTCCCTAGAGTAGGGGGAGTATATTTTCCTGTCCCTTGATGTTGAACTTGTCCTTGTGACTTGCTTTGGCTCAAGAATGTTAAGAGACGTGAAAGGAAGAGAGGATTTCCATGTGCTTTTTGTAATCCGGCTTGCTTCTTGAGCTTCTGCAATCCACCATGAAAGGGATATGGCTTGGGTAGCTGTTGGTTGAAGGAGAATGAAAAAACAGGGGGAGAAGACCTGAACCCTAACCTCAGCCTAGAGCCAAGCCCAGCTGAGTGCATCTGTACTGACTGAACCCTAGCCAATATGCATGCACGTCTGTGAACATGAAAAATATTTGTTGTAAGCCCCTGAGGTTTTGAGGTTTTCTTTTATTACATAGAAAAAACTGACCAACATACCTTCCTTCCTCCTGCATGAATCTGGACTCGTTGTTGCTCTGCAGAGCTATTGTCCTGGGATATCCCTTTGCCCATCTATTGGGCCAGATCCCCCATTTACTGAATTCTGTGACTTCCTTTTTCTTGGTTTATTTACTTGTTTTAATGGAGCACATCCTCAAGTAGCTTCCTGAGAAAGGGTTCAAGGTAGGAATATTTTTGAGACTCATACATATCTGAACACATTTATTGGGCCATCACATTTGATGAATAATTTGGCTAGTTTGTATTTCTAGGTTGCATATAATTTTCTCTCATAGTCTGAAGGCATTTCACCATTGTCTTTCAGCTTCTATGTTGTTTCTGAGGGACAACATTATGATTCCCTATTTTTTGTATATGACTTTATTTTTCCTTTGGAAACTTTTAGAGTCTTCTTTATGTCCTGAGGGTTTTGATATTTCATGATGATATGACTGGGTAGGAATCTGTTTTCAACCACTGGGCATTTGCGGGGGCCTCTTGCTAAAAATTCATGTTCTTTAATGATAGAAAATTTCTTGTGCTATTTATTTGATAATATTCTCCACCTTACTAATTTCTTAATTTTTGAAACTCCTGTTGGGCAGAGGAAGGGCAATTGAAATATTTTATTTATTATTGCACTATTTAATTATTTTATTTTGGCAGGGGTAGGGGAGGTAATTAGGTTTATTTTTAGAGGTGGTACTGGAGATTGAATTCAGGACTTCATGCATGTTAAGCATGTGGTCTACCACTTGAGCTATACCCTCCCCCCAAGGCTAGGTATTTTAAGTTGCTTTTTCTAACTTTTTTTTTTTCTCACACATTCTCCATTTCTTTTTGTTCTACTTCTTGGGAGATTTTCTCAAGTTTATCATCCAATTACTTTATGGATTAAAAAAATTACTACCATAGCTTAAAATTTCAAAAGTTATTTCTCATCTGTGACTGTTATTTTCAAAAGGATTTTGCGGCTATATTTTCTGTTTTTTCTCTAGATTTGAGGGGAAGTTTTCTGTATTGTTTCTGTTTCCTCTTTCTTTTTCCTGGTTATAGTTTTGCCTTTCATGCTCAAGTTTTCCTTACATGTCCGGTGTCTCTTGTTTCCTTTCATATTTAAGAGTGAAGTGTTAAAAAATTTGTTGGAAGTTCTGTGTGTGCAGAGCTTATGAAATATGGTTTCATTGAATGGTGACTGGATAGGAACTCAGCCTTTTTTTTTTGAGAATGCAAAATGTTGCATCTATAGAACTTTTTTCTAGGGTCATTTAGTATCTCTAAAGACAAATCTTGGAAGGTTCTGCCCAGGAAGGAAATATGCCTGGCTGTCATTGTTCTTGGAGCTACATGGCAGAAGGGGCTGGGTATGATGGTAGATCTCTTCTCAATTTCTATGTTTTGGGCACAGCTCTTATTCCTCACTTGCTTTTGTTCCTGGTGGTCCCAAGCATGGAGGCTGTCTGGTTGGCTTCTCTCACAGGGTGATGCTTCAGTCTTCTGTCCCTGTGGGGCAGGGGTGATTGGCTGACCAGGATGGAGGAGGAGAACTGGAAGTCTTTACTGCATTTAAAAAATAAACTTCCAATCATTTCCCCTATTTTCAGCTCCATGTTTTATCCCACATTCTCACAACACCTGGTGCTTTACCTTCCTGACCTTTTCTGGGGTTCTGTGGTACAGATTTCTTTCTTTCTTTTTGATATTTGCTTTGTAGCTATTGGGTGTTCAGTTTTCTCAGTTCTGCTATTCATTTTTCTCAGTTCTGCTTTTTCCATTCATCATTTCCATTTTAAATAGTATACAGAAATGCATTAGAGAGAAAAAAATTCACAATTTCACTAACCCCAAGTAAAAACACATGTACTAGGCCAGATGATTAAGAATAGTGAAGAAATAGAAAGTAGAGTATAAATAGAAGGTAATATTCTTTTCCCCCCAGTCCCTTTTTCAAAAGGTAGCATTTATAAACATTTTCTTGATTTCTCCTAGAAGTTAAAAAAAAAAGCAAACCTATAAGTATGTGTGTGTGAAAGTGCACATACACAAAGGGGATAAAACTATATAGTATGTAGATTAGATTTCCCCACAATATTCCTGGAGCTATTTCACCATTGGCACATGTAAATTCATCTTTTTTTTCCCTTCTTGTTAGCTATATAGCACTACATTGCATGGCTGCCTCATAATTTACTGTGATGGACATGTTGGTTTTGAAACAGTATTTCTAGAGCACTAGGCAAACTATAAAGGATCCCTTCTTTTTGTAAAACAACAATTATTTCAGGGTAATGAGTACTTACTTATCTGTTAATTTTCCAGGTTTGTACACTTGTATTTTAATAAATCAACCTTTCTTAAAGTGATTCCACCTGTAACTGACAGATGACTACGTATGCATTTACAGCGGTTTCAAGTGAAATACTCAGCGAGGCAGTGAGTAAAGTTACTGGGAATCCTTTGGTTGAAAGAAATGGAAGTTACACCTGAAGGGAAAATCCAGCTAAAGGAAAAGAGTATCCCCAGCTAGGGATACTCTGTTGTCTTGTAGACCTAACTGCAGATGGCCTCCAGGGAAAACTGGGACCAGGGACCAAGACACATCAGAACTGTCTCTGCCTTTTAGCTCTCGTCCTCTCTGTACTCTGTTCTTTATTCCCACCAGCAGATCAGTTTCCTCCACTGTTCTAGCCCCCAGAGTAGATAACATGGCTGTGGACAGCTGAAGAGTTGTACATCTTAGGCCCTCTTAAGAGAGATTTGGGGCTTTTTCTCAGCTCTGGTTTTAAAATTTCTCAAGGAGAGGGGAGCCTGATTGGCCTAGTTTGTGTCAGTAAGGTTGTCACATTAGGACTAATAAAATGTATCTAGATGTGTCCAGGGAGCAGTGTCATAGTGTACTAACATGGCAACAACTTCAAAAGGCTCTGTGTTTTGTTCTGGTTTTTGTTTTTTGAATTATATGTTAATTTTTATGATCAACACAGTCAAGTTAAGACATCTACACTGCTAAGCTAGAATTAGGAAGGGCTAAAAATATGATTCCCTCTAAAGAGAGAAATGCAAGTCCATTACCAATTCTACACGAAATTAGCCTATGTTACAAGAAAGCAGATCTCCTATCAGAGATGACACAGTGAATACTGTGCAATTACCATAACAGAAGAATGGACTTAAGTGCAAGAAAACAGATTCTATAAAATGTGACTTTCCTTGGGATGCCTTTGGTGATGACATTATTTTATGCTGAAAATAAGAATACAAATACGATGCACGTTATTGCAGGGAGCGTTAGGGTTAGCTTTACACACAGTTGACGTAACACGTCACACTCTCACCCAGAGCATCTGTGGGGAAGGTGAAGGAAAACAGTAGGTGGATCCAGTGATTTTCATTCCAAATTCTGATTCCATCTAGGATCTCCACGAGGTGATAGAAACACTCTAGGAATAAGGCCAAAAAATAAAGGTATAAAGGCTCAGAGGCCATCAGAATGGAAGTCTGTAGTAGTTACACGAATTCTTGAATTGAAAATTCCAATTCTGAAGAAGTCATATGTAAAAATGAACAGTAAAATAAAAGTTAAATCTGGCTTTATTAACTTGATTCTTGAGTTTAAAGCCAGATAAAATCCTGGGTCAAAAAAGAAAAAGCTTTTTCAAGGAAGTGAAAGACCTATACTGTAAAAACTATAAAACACTGATGAAAGAAACTGAAGATAATTCAAAGAGGTGGAAAGATACCCTGTGCTCTTGAACTGGAATAATTAATATTAGAATGGCCATACTATCCAAAGCAATATAAAGATTTAATGCAGTTCCTATCAAAATACCCATGACATTTTTCATGGAGCTAAAAAAAAAAATCCTAAAATTTATATGGAACCATCAAAAACCCTGAAATGCCAAAGCAGTTCTGAGAAAAAAGGACAAAGCTGGAGGCATAATCCTCCCAGACTTTAGACTGTACTATAAAGCCACAGCAATCAAAACAGCACAGTATTGGCACAAAAACAGACACATAGATCAATGACCAGAATAGAGAGCCCATGCAGTTACAGTCAATTAATCTATGACAAAGGAGGCAGGAATATACAATGTAGAAAAGACAGTCTCTTCAATAAGTGGTGATGGGAAAACTGGACAGCCACATGTAAAATAATAAGATTAAAACAATCTCTCACACCATATGCAAAAATAAACTCAAAATGGTTTAAAGACCTAAATGTAAGACCTGAAACCATAAAATTCCTAGAAGAGAACACAGACAGAACACCGTTTGTCATAAATTATAGAAATATTTTCTTGGATTAGGCTCCTAAGGTAAAAGAAATAAAAGCAAAAATAAACAAATGAGACCTACTTAAACTTAAAAGTTTTTGCACAGCAAAGGAAACCATCAGCAAAATGAAAAGACAACCAACAGAACTGGAGAAAAAACCTGCAAATGATGCTACTGACAAGGGGTTAATAGCCAAATATGCAAACAGCTCATACAGCTCAATATCAAAAACAAAACAAAAACAAACCCACAGACAATCCAATAAAAAAATGAACAGAATACTTGAATAGATATTTTTCCAAAGAAAACATACAGATGTCCAAGAGACACACGAAAAGATGCTCAACATCACTATTAGAGAAAGCAAATCAAAATCACAATGAGGTATCACCTCATATCTGTCAGAATGGCTATCATCAAAAAGTCTACAAATAACAAATGTTGGAGAGGATGTGGAGAAAAGGGAACCTTCGTACACTGGGAATGTAAATTGGTGCAGCCACTATGGGAAACAATATGGAGGTTCCTTAGAAAACTAAATATAGAACTACCATATGATAGATAGATAAATAAATAAACAAGGTCCTACTATATAGCACAGGGAACTATATTCAATATAATGAAAAAGAATATGAAAATAATATATATGTATAACTGAATCTCTATGCTGTACACCAGAAACACAACACTGTAAATCAACTATACTTCAATAAAAAAGTCCTAAAACAATAACTACCATATGATCCAGCAACTTCACTCCTGTGTATATACTACCCCCTAAAAAGAAAACACTAATTCGAAAAGATACATGCACCCCACTGTTCATAGCAGAACTATTTACAATAGCCAAGACATGGAAGCAACCCAACTGCCCATCAACAGACTGGATTAAGAAGATGTAGTATATATACAATGGAATATTACTTGGCCACAAAAAGAACAAAATACTGCTATTTGCAGTTGCGCTGATAGAGCTAGAGAATATTAAGCTGAGTGAGATAAGTCAGAGAAAGATAAATGCTATATGCTATCACTTATATGTGGAATCTAAAAAAATAATACAAATGAATACATATACAAAACAGAAACAGACTCACAGATATAGAAAACAAACCTATGGTTACCAAAGGGGAGAGAGAAGTGGGGAGGGACAAATTAGGGGTATGGGATTAACAGATACAAATTAGCATAAAATAAATAAACAACAAGGATATACTGTCTAGCACAGAGAATTATATCCATTATCTTGTAATAAACTATAGTGGAATATAATCTGCAAAAAATACTGAATCACTATGCTGTACACCTGAAACTAACACACTACACATCAACAAAAATATAAATTAAAGGTTTTTGTTCATATTATATTAATATAGTAAAAAGTAGATGGTTTTTTAAAAAGTATCAAAATGGTGTTTGGCAGCATTTAGGTAGTGGGAATGAGCTGACAGAGTGTTGCTACCAAAAGGGCAGTGCTGAGCAGACTGCCACCTACAGGTCTGACATTACTGAATCTTCTAATTTTTTGATGAGACTTCTGGAAGGGGTAAGATTTCAGTGATGCCATTATTCAAAGAGAATCTAAGCCCTTGGTGAAGGTTTTTATAATGACCATGCCAAAGTTTCCTTGGATCACAAAGAAGAGACCCTACCTAAACAAAGATGTCTTTACCAGTTTGGAGCTCACCAGCACACCCTTCTCTTTGGGTCTCTAAAACTGTGTGGTCCCTCCAATCAAAAGTGGAAAGCAGTAGAAATTCAAATTCCATAGTTGACACTAGGATTTACTCTTGGTGTTGTACATGCCATGGGTTTTGACACATGTATGTAATATGCCCACCATTATCATACAGAATAATTTCACTGCTCTAAAAACCTGTGTTCCACCTATTTATCTGTCCCCAACTCAAGCTCCTGGCAACCACTGGTGTTTTATTCTCTCCACAGTTTTGCCTTTTCCAGAATGGAATCATACAGCATATAGCCTTTTCAGATTGGCTTCTCTCACTTAGTAATATAAATTTATGTTTTCTTCATGTCTTTTTCTGGCTTGCTGACTTATTTCTTTTTAGTGCTGAATAATATTCCATTGTCTTCATGTACCACTGTTTGCTTATCCATTTGCCAATTGAAGAATATCTTGGTTGTTTCCAAGTCTTGGCAACTATGAATAAAGCTCCTATAAACATTTGTGTGCAGGTTTTTGTGTGGACATAAGTTTTCCACAAATCTGGTAAATGTCAATGAGTAAAACTATAGGATTTTATGGTAAATTTTATTTAGTTTTGTAAGAAACCACCAAACTGTCTTCTGAAGTGGTTATTGTGCATTCCCACCAGCAATGAATGAAAGTTCACGCTGTACCACATCCTTGTCAACATTTGGTGCAGTCAGTGTTCTGGATTTTGGCCATTCTAATGGGTGTGAAGTGGTTATCTCATTATTGCTTTAATTTGCAGTTCCCTGATGACATATGATGTTGAACATCTTTTCATATGCTTATTTGCCATCTGTATACCTTCTCTGGAGAGGTATCTGCTCTGATCTTTTGTCCACTTTGTAATTTGGCTGTTCATTTTCTTATTGTTGAGTTTTAAGAGTTCCTTGTTTATTTGGGATACCAGTCCTTCACCAGATGTGTTTTTCAAATATTTTCTCTCAGCCTATGGCTTGTCTTCTCATTCTCTTGACATTTAACTTTAACACATTAAAAAAACTTATTTTCTAAAGGATTTTTCTTTGAATTGAGGCATAGTTTTTTGACATAAAAATTGAATAATTTACACCATAAAATTTATCCTTTTTTAAAACATTTTTATTGAGTTATAGTCATTTTACAATGTTGTGTCAAACTCCAGTGTAGAGCACAATTTTTCAGCCATACATAAACATACATGTATTCATTGTCACAGTCCCTTTCGCTGTGAGCTACCACAAGATCTTGTATATATTTCCCTGCACTATACAGTAGAATTTTGTTTATCTATTCTACATTTTGAAATCCCAGTCTGTCCCTTCCCACCCCCCGCCCCCTTGGCAACCACAAGTTTGTACTCTATGAGTCCATTTCTGTTTTGTATGTATGTTTTGTTTAGATTCCACATATGAGTGATCTCATATGGTAATTTTCTTTCTTTCTGGTTTACTTCACTTAGAATGGCATTCTCCAGGAATACTCATGTTGCTGCAAATGGCGTTATGTTGTCGGTTTTTATGGCTGAATAGTATTCCATTGTATAAATATACCACCTCTTCATTATCAAGTCATTTGTTGATGGACATTTAGGCTGTTTCCATGTCTTGGCTATTGTAAACAGTGCTGCTATGAACACTGGGGTGCAGGTGTCATTTTGAAGTAGGGTCCCTTCTGGATCTATGCCCATGAGTGGGATTCCTGGGTCATATGGTTAAGTCTATTCCTAGTCTTTTGAGGAATCTCCATACTGTTTTCCACAGTGACTGCACCAAACATAAAATTTACCCTTTAAAGTGTACAATTCAGTAGTTGGACAAAGTTGTGCAACCATGCGACTATCACCATTATGTTAATTCCATAACATTTTCATCACTCCAAAAGAACTCCTGTATCTATATATAGGGTATATATATATATACACTCTTTTATAACTGGCTTCTTTCATTTAGAATGTTTTCAAGGTTCATCCATGTTGTAGCATGAGTCAGTACTTCATTCCTTTTATAGCTAAACAAATTCTATTGTATGGATACACCACATTTTGTTTATTCATTCAGTGGTTTGATGGGCATTTGGGTCCTTTCCACTTTTTGTCTTTCTGAACATTTTGCAACAAGTTTTTGTGTGGGCATATGTTTTATATCTCTTAGGTGTATATTTTGGAGTAGAATTGCTGGGACATATGGAAACTCTGATCTTTTAAGGGACTGCTAGGCTCTTTTCCAAAGTGGTTGTTATCATTTTACATTGCCAATTTCTCCACATCCTCACCAACACTTGTTATTGTTTACCTTTTTGATTATAGCCATTCTAGGGAGTGTGTAGTAGTATCTCATGGCTTTGGTTTGCATTTCCCTGATGGCCAATGATATGCTTATTAGCCATTATTGTATCTCCTTTAGGGAAATGTCTATTCAGATCCTTCCCTATTTTAAATTAAAGTGTCTTTTTTATTGCTGAGTTGTAGAAGTTTTTTATTTACTCAAATACTAGACAGGCCAAAGAAGAATAGGTGTTTTGGAAGAAGTGCAGTTACTGTTGATAAAATTTAGATGTGACTATGATGATATAGGTGACTGAGGTGGGCAGGGGCAGAAAAAGATCACTGTGAGCAAAGCAGGGTGTTGAGTAAGTCATTCACAGGAAGTTGAAGCCATCAAGGATGATGGTATGCGTTAAAGAAGGGAGAAAGTGATGGGGGACTAAAATCTTGTATGGGGGACAGTTATTGAGAGATCAGTAGATACTGCAACGACAGAAGGGCTAGAATATATAGTCAAACTGCTGAATTAAAAAAAGCTAGGAGGAAGGAAGAACAATAATCACAGAGAAGCAGTGGAGGCTCACTTCCTTTTTTTTTTTTTTTTTGTAAGTTTCCCCTGTAAGCTCATTTCAATAGCACTTGTTTTCCTGAAGTTTCCTTGGGAAAACCTGGTTATGGGAATATCCTTACAGAACAGTTTTGTGTTTGCTTCTGTAGGATCCTGTAGGCTTCACTGGGCCAGGACCATCTTTTTGTTAGTTTTTCATCTTGAGATTCCAGTAACATTCAGGTATTGTGAATTTGGACCACACTCTCACAGACAAAAAGTTTATTAGTTTCTTCATAGGTGACTCTACTTACAAGCTTGTCAGACTTTCTTGTATTTCCTACTGATTCCCAGGTCAATGAGTAGTGTTCTTCTAGTCTTCATTTCACAAGTAAGTGGTCTTCTGAGACTTCTATTTCAATGGTGAAGCTCTAGTATGCATTCATTAGGCCTATATCTTGGTTCCAAGTCTCTATGAACTCTTTGACCTTCACACTCACACATCGTCTGACTTTTGGGTTCCCATTAATTTCTGGCACCTTGAGATTTCCCATTTTTAGTTTCAAGTTCAGTTGTGTGTCAAGTTTTTTTCTTTTGATTACATAACATTCAATATTTCTGTATTTGAGATGGGAAGGGAGTTTGCCTGGAACTACTCTGTTGTATATTGGTCAGAAGTAACCCTAAACCATTCTGCATAATGCAAAGGGTCTTTTAAAAACATAAATATGGTTATTTTATTCCCTTAGCATGGCATTCAGGAAATCAGGACACTTGCCTCTCTAGCTTCATTTCCCACCATTGTCTCTTCTCCACACTCATGTACAGCCTCTACACTCCAGTCAGACACTAACTCTTCTTTCTGTTCTCTCAGAATTGTATTTAGGCTGTGTGTTGATGGTAGTTAAATTTATCCCCTAGTTTAGCATACTATCCAGCATGGTATCAAGATGTAGTAACTGACAGGTGTAGTAATTTTTATCTCCCAGATTCAGAAAATAGTAGCTCCATATGGTGAAGCCAGTGGACACTTCAGTGTAACATGACTTTAATTTTAAATTAAAAATGCTGTCGAGTCCAATTGTTTGCATTGAATTGTATATTAATTAAAGAGTTGACATTTTAGTGATATTAAGTCATCCTTTCCAAGAACCTGGTATGTCTTTTCATTTGTCAGATCTTGTTTTATGCCTTTCAATATGATTTTCTATAATTCTGAATAGGGAACACATTAATATGCTCTAAAATTTAATTTAAAAGTATAAAAATGAAGATAGTGAATTAAACTTTCCATTGCTGTTCTCCCCCCTACCCAATTCCTCTCTTTCAGAGATATTTTATGTACATATGAGCAGATACATACACCTATTTATTGCAGTTGTGAATGGAATACTTTTGTTATTGTTTCTAGTTGATTATTGCTAGAATTAAAAGATATTGATTTTTGTACATGTATCTTTTATTTAGACGCTTACCAAATTTCCTTATTAATGCTAATATAGGTTTTACTATGACCTCTTAGATTTCCTAAACACACAGTAACATATCAGCAAAACAAAATAATTTATCTTTTCCCAATATTTATACCAATTATTATTTTCTTGCCTAATTGCTTTCACCTAAATTTTCAAAGCCATGTTGAATCTTGTCATATTTCAGACTTTAATAGAAGTATCTTTAGTATTTGTAATTTAAAGTCTTTGCTGTTGATTTTTGATGAATAGTTTCTTTTCTTTTTACTTAGAACTTTATCAAATCATACTTAAGACTGGAAAATTTTATCAAATGCTTTCTCAGCATATACTGATAAAATGTCTTATCTCCTTTCATTAAAAAAACTGTTTTGAAATAATTTTAGACTTATAGAAAAGCTGCAAAAACAATACAAAGAATTCCTGCATACCATTTACTCAGATTTCCCCAAAGTTAATACTTTACTTTTGTTTTATCATTCTATTTTTCTGTGTGTGTGTACACATATGTAGGTGCATGTGTGTATAGTTTCCTGAAACATTTGCTAATTGTCTATCTTTAATTCTAAATATTTCAAAGTATATTCTCTAAAAACAAGGATATTCTTACATAATCATGTATTATCAAAATAGTAAAATTAACATTAATATTAATCTACAGATATTTAAATACTTTTTAAGTTCTCGATGTCGTGGATTATATTAATAAATCTCCTGATACTTAGGCTTGTATTGCTGAAATGTAATCACAGTGCACAATTCAACTTAATTTTATTTGGAATTTTTGCATTTATAGTCATAGACGAGATAGCATTGTTTTTGGCAATTTATCAGGTTTGAGCATTAATCTTATGCTGGCCTTTAAAAGTCAAATGAACATCGTTCCATCTTTTCCCGTGATCTGAAGCAATTCATATAGTAATTATACTCATCTATTTTTTGGGCTGGGTGATGGTTACAGTGGTGTTCACTTTGTGATAGCTCACTGAACTGTACGCTTGTAATCTGTGCACTTTTCCATATATATTTCAATTTAAAAAGTTTAAATGAATACAATTAAAGCACCTCTCCAATTTCTCCTTTTGGTAACGTTAACTGGTCTACTCAAACTATGTCTTGGGTCAGTGTTTGCTTGGAAATGATCTATCAGCTTTGTTTCCAAAACTGTGGCCACAGAGTTCTCCTAATATTATTTTAAATTCTTCCACATATATGGTTACATCTGATTTCTCATGCCTAACCTTGTTTTGGTTTTTGCTTTGCTCTTTTTCCCTTTATCAGGCTGAGGAGGTTTTATCTATTTTATTGGTGTTTTCAAAAAGAATCATTTTCTATTTATCCTTTCTTTTTTTCATTCCTACTTAACTTCAGGTTTTATCTTTAATTGATCCATTTTCTGTTCACTTATGGTTTAAATGTGTTTTTTTCCCTTAATTTCTAAAACAATCACTATACATCTTTGAGTTTTTCCTTTTGAACAATAAAGATGTTACATTTTCATTTCAGTCCAGCCTCATGCATTCCTGGATACTCAGTAAGGTATCTGGGTCTTACTTTTTCCCCATTCGCTCAGGGTCTGGCAGGTCCTGGCCACAAGGACATGACAAATGTGTGCTCAGTGAACAAATAATACTGTTTTCATCCTGGGACTCACTATGAAGATCTGTGTTCACTGCAGGGCCCACCATCCAAATATGTGGAGCAGCCATCATGTGATGGTTCTGTGCCAGCTTCTATAAATAGGATAGTTGAGTAGAATAATTGGGTATCTGCTCTCTTGGATCTTACACTCTAATGACAAAGACAGACATAGAACAAGTAATGCAAGCGAGCTGAGTACTCCATCTAGAAGGCTATGGAAGTGTAAGGTAGGGGTCCAACAACACCTCGCAGGTCTAGCTAAGAATCCCTAGAAGAAGTGATACTCAAGTTCCTCATAATCTGAGGGTCTTCCCTGTCCCCTCTCTTCCCCTCAGAAAGGCGGCCATTGGGTTTTCTTGTATAAAAGTTATCTGGTTTTGAGTTATATGCCTGCTGCTCCTGGCCACAGTTGATTGACTATTTCTGCAACTTCCTGTAAGTCTAAAATTATTTCAGAACAAGTAAAACAAATTAATAAAAAATTTTAAAAAGGCATTCACTAAGGTAAGAAGCAGCACAAATCCTTGAGGGGCTGGACAGTGACTGCTAAAGCATCTACTGGGAGCCCATGTTCTGGTTTCTGAATGCCTCAGACCCACCATGCTGTCATGACATTCTCCCATCACCCAAAAGACTTTTGATTCCTGCCCCCATTTTCTGCTTCTTGAAAGAGATTTTCTAACACCAAAAGAGGGTTCCAAAATGGCCCCGCAGGGGGAGGGTGATGGTGTGGTCATCAATGATGGCTACTGCAGAGGATGCTCCAGGATGCACCAAGCCTTTCTGTGCCCTGCTAAGCTGAGGCTGAAACATATCTGGTCTGTGGAATGTCCTTGGGGGATGGCGTGCAGACCCCTGCTTAGTGACTAACATGCAGACTGCATGGGGGTGCTGTTTATTCCAGGCTCACTTACCTGGGACCACAGCATAGATGGGGCTGAGGCAGACTCCATGGCCATCTGGGCAGAGCCTAACCCCACAATCCGTTCCCCTATAGCTCCCCAGTGTCTGTGCTGTTAGTCTCCTGAAGGAGGCCCCATAGAGCTGAGCGTGTTTGGTCACTGAGCACTTCTGTTCAGTTCCAGTATAGTGCCCCAGTCAGCCTTCCTCCTAAAGGTGCCCTATTCTGGCCTAGTTCCAAGGCTGGAGAAACATGGTTTGGTCTGACCCCAGAACGTGGGGTGGGGAGAAATAGCAGCTATGACATGGCAGTGGGAGACGGAAAGGTTCTGTGAGTCCCTTCCCCTTGGAATTTTAGGGCATGGGAAAGAGGAAGCTATGGCCTAAATGCAGAACCTCTGTGCCTGGGTCTCTGCCCTCTTTTACTCCCAGTTGAGACATTCTGGGGACTCAGTTGCATGAAGACCAGCAGAGGTTGGCAGCTCAAGCCTGGTCTCTTTTCCCAGTCAGTTCTGTTCCTAGCTGCCATACTTCTGAGCTTCCAGGAAACAAGATAAAGCCCCAGAGACTCTGGGACATGGGGATCACCCTGAAGGACAGAGATAAGGGACCTCTCTCTTCTCCCTGCCTTGAAGGGGATGGAGGGACAGCTCCTCTCCCAGAGACCTGTTAGCACATTTGGGGCCTACAACAAAGGGGCCAGAGGAGGGCAAAATTTCTGCTTTTGACTTTGGGGCTGAGAAGGGGTCTTTCAGGGCCTGTGAGGAAGTAAGAGGCCTTAGGCTGGACGGAGAGGAGTGAGAGGCATGAAGGGAAGGTAGGTTGGTTACCATGCTACAGCCGAGGGGCTTTTATTGGGTGTTGAGGGCACATATAGGCAGGTAGGTAGATGCTAGAGGGTGTGGCACACCTTCTCAGGGTGTAGTGGTGCCTGTATGTCCAGTTTGTGGGTCTTGCTGTCCTTATCGATGATCTCCAGCCGCAGCTTGGGTGGCCGCTTCTCGGCCTGGGGTGAGGGCAGTTCAGGGCTCTTGAGTAGCTGCTTGTCTGAGTCCTCGACAGTGATGCGCAGCGTGCAGCCCCCTGGCAGCAAGTCCTGCTCGTAGGCAGCTGCCAGCTGGTTCACTACACGGCGCTCCACCTGCAGGCGGTAAGGAAAGTGGTCGTCACTGCCAAAGCCTGGAGGCCCGGTTCTATCACTTACTGCTCAGGCAGGTACTTACTCAAAGCTTCAATTTTCTCATCTGCAAAGGGCTAACAGCTTGCAGGACTGCGCTAATGACTGAGTAATGGCTCGGGTTCCCAGTTCAGTACTCCATGCCGGTAGGGTTGCATACTCAGTTACCTCCAGGATAGAGGTTTTACTTAATCACACTGTGTTTTCAGTTCTGAAGGGACATCTGCTCTGGGCAAGAACAATTCCAGTCTGTCTGGACAGGTTGCAAGCACAGGGAATGGATCTGAGGCACCAGGGAGGGAGGTGTGGCAGTGCCTCACTTCTCTCAGGCTCCTGTGCTCACCTCATGCTTGATGGAGCGGGCGCCATAGTGCACGTTGTAGCCGTCGACCAACACGTCCGCCACCTCGCGGTCCCAGAGTAGTGTGATGTTGTGCCTTTGCTTGGCCTGAGATAGGTCAGATAGGAGCATGCCTGCATGTGGCCCAGGGCTTAACATCTCTGCTCTCTGGACTGAGCCTGTGAGATACTGTGTGCCCCAGGGCCACTGGTCCCACACTTCAGTGCTCCATCTTTTGGGGGGTGGGGTGCTCCCTGCCCAGGGTTCTCTGACTTACAGTGGGCAGATGTCCCGCCCCAACCCACAGGCAGTTAGTTCCCTCTCTTACTCTCTTGGCCCAGAAGTTCAGCTCCTTGTTGACGAGTTGGATGAGCTCTGAGTGGCAGAAGGGGAGGAAGTAGACGATCTCATTGATCCGTCCCAGAAACTCATCCCTTCGGAAGTGAGCCTGCAGGGCCAGGTTAGGGATGGGGTGAGCTCAGTGACCCAGAGTGGGTAAGGAATTACTGGACCCCACTGGGGAATATGTGGGATAGGGGGCTTCCATATCTTCATGATGGCTAAGGGGATCCCCCCAACCTGAGGCTCCAGCAGGAAGGACAAAGAACTCTTACTTTCAGGATGGGGCGAATCACATTCTCCTTGAAGTTCTTTGAGATGGTGATCTTGTCACTAATCTGGACATCCCCTATGGAGACAGAACCAGACACTGCCTACTTGCCACACCTGGGGACCTTTGGGAGCTGTGCCCACTGCTTGGCTCCACCCATGAAAGAAGTTCCAGTCCTGCCCTTGATGGTCTGTGTGATCCTGGTCAAGGTCTCAGGCTCTCTGGGCCTTGGCCTTCTCTTCTGCACAATGAGAAGACTGGACTGGGTACTTTCTAGGCCTGTTCAGTGCTTATGAACTGGCAGGAACTGTATGAAGGAGGAAAGGGGATAGGAGAAGAGTCAGAACCAAGACTTGAGTTCTGACTTATAAGAAGGGGACTGGAGGGTTCAATCCTAAATAGAAAGAAAGGTGACAGACTCGGCTCCCTGCCTCACACAGTCCTCCTTTCCAGCACTCTCCAGGGCTCACCTATGTAGGAAGCTTCCCTGGCTGAAAATGGCTGTGCCCACCCCATACAATTTCTGATCTGTTGTCCGGTTGTTGCACCAAAGTGTCTCTATCTGTTGAGTGTGTCTCCTCAGTCCCCTTAGACCCTGTCTTCTTCCTGGCCCCTTGCCCTGGGGTGGCTCTGTCCATTCCTTTGTCTGGAGCCCTCCTGTCACTCAAGAGACTTGAGGCTTTCTCAAGGAAGTGAGGGCACTGTCTGTCTCCCTCTACTATCTAGTAGGATGAATGGTGTCTGCTCAGGGCCAGCTGGGGACAAAGATGCCTATCAAGACCGTTGCCTGGCTCCAGGACCCCAATGCCATCCTTGCCCCCAGGAGACATGCTGGCAGTCTGGTCACTTGCCCTGTTGCCCAGACAGCTCAGGCCAAGTGCCATACCAAGGTTCTCAGCTATCCGGTTATGACTCATCTCCAAAGCCTCCTGCCTCAGCTGGAGCGCATGCTGTGCAATCTCATCGCTGGCCACGTTGGAGGTCATGATGAAGATGGCGTCCTTGCAGTCAATGGTCTTCCCTTTTCCATCTGTTAGCCGGCCCTGGGAAGCAGTGACAGCATGGTCATGAAGCAGTACGGCTAGACACCTCTTCCAGGAGGTCTCTCCAGAACTCCTCTGCCTCCCTGCCCCCCTGGCAGAGTCAGCTGCTCCCTCCTCTGGGTTCTCTGAGCACTGTTCTCGCACCTGGGCTGCACTGCTCACCAGCTGAGAGTGCCCCCTGGCGAGACTGCACCTGCTGTCTGGCATGTCTCAGGGTACCCAGAAGCCAGCCTGATTACACATGCATCCATCCAACACTCTCTCTTAGAGGCCCACTCTGGGCCAGGCTCTGTGTTGGGGCACTGAGCCTTCGACACGTTCCCAGTCTAGAGAAAGAGTGAAGCCAGGAAACAAACAGTGACAGTTCTGTGGGTTAAGCGTTATGATAAAGAAGCCAGGCTGCTGTAGGAGGTCCCAGGAGGGTATTCTATAGGGCCACTGTGAGGACCAGACCCATGAATTGAAACAGGTATAATCACTGCATCTTTGGAGCCATCCTCTAGTCTGGGATAGAAAATAAGGTTCTTCCTTTAACCAACTTGAGAAGTTCCCTTGGAATCTTTAGCTCTTTCTAGAAGTGAAGTGACATAGAAGAAAGCATCATTACTAGACACAGATGCACCAAGGAAAGAGAAAAGGGACAACAGCATACGGAAGAGAGAAAAGAATGAGAAAAGTGTAGCTGTCTGGGGCCATTCAGTTCAAGGGCAAGGAACTCTACCTACTCAGCAAGCCTCGATGATGGTACAACCACACTTTGCAGTCATTTATAAAAAAGCAATGATCAGAACCTCACTGAGAGGAACTGATGGAGTCTGACTCTGATGTGCACGTCCACTTCTCTGCTTAGTGTCTTCTGTGCATTGCTGCACTCTGCCCATTAGAACGTTGCTCTATGAGGGCAGAGGCTGGGTCTTATTCTCACTGGGTCCTAGTGCAGAGTTTTGCATAGCAGGTGTTCAGTAATTGTTTGCTGAATACTTGAATCCTCACAATGACTACAAAGAAATTGAAGCTCAGAGAGGTTAAGTAACTTGTTCAAGGTCTCCCAGCTAGAATATAGTGGAGCTGAGGTTCTATAAACTGTCTGACCCCAGAACCCACCAGTGTGCCAGGCTACTGGGGTCACACCAACAGTGTGGGATAAATAAAGCCTCATGCGATTTTCCTTCCCTAAATAAAAATTTCTCAGAATTCTCCCAAATTCATTTGGCATCCTTTGAGTCCTTGGCAATAAAATGTGTCCCAAAGAGGGAGAGAAGTAACTGGAACACGTGTAAGGAGAGGCAGATCTGCCTGGGAATTTCTCTGGGTTGCAGACAAAGCACAGATCCTGCCAAATCAGAGAACATGGCTCTGGGAATAGGTCACTGACCTCAGCCAGTTGGTGCCTGCCTGAACCAGCGATGCTGGGCCCTGCCTCAGCCTCAGCTGGTAACCAATCCTCCTTGAGTGTTTCCCTTTCCTGCTGGTATGGGCCTCACTCAAGGTCAGCCCTTGTTTCTAAAGCCCTCGCAAAGGCAGACCAGCCCTGGCCTTCAGAGGTGAAAAGGGAAGGAATATGCATTAAATGAGCACCTACTGTGTGCTGGGCATGGTACCAAGTGCTTTTATGCCTTGCTTTTACACTGGTCCTTGGCACAGGCCTCTGAGTAAGTTCCAAGGGGGTCTATTCAAAAGAGGCCTCAAGATCCAGGGCCCGATCACTCTCCTGTCCTGGTCTTGAGTGAGAAGAGGGGAAGGCAAGGGTGCAAGTGGATGTTTTTGAGTGTGGCCATTAGCCTCCCACTTCACCCTTTGCTTATTGGTTACAACATAACAGAATCCACTGAGGGTAATTCTAGTTTTGGGGACCTGTTCTGCATGTGCGTGATGTGCCAAAGTGCATGCAGATGACACCGTGAGCCTGTGCAGAGCTCAACCCCAAGGACTGAGCACACTGCTGCACTGGCCAAAGCAATAACCGTTTCATTCTGAGAGATCAAAGCTCTGCTCATAACTGGGGTTGAGGATGGGTCCCAGGTGGGTGAGGGGAGCAGGTGCAGTGTATGAATGACCCAAGAGGTTACTCTCACAGTGCTCATGTCTCCTTCTCCTCTGAGTCTTTGGCAATAAAATGTGTCCCAAAGAGGGAGTTGTCACTGTCCCACCTTTCAGCAGTGACTGCAGCGCACACATCTTGGGTGGGGCACGAATGCTCACCCCAGGGTAATAGGGGCTGCTTTCCCACTGTTCCATCCTTGAAGGGAGGAGTGGGGGTAGCTTCCTGAGGGTCAGACTCATCCTGGGACTCCTGCCCTGTGCTGTAGGCTCTGGGGTCAACTGGAAAGAGACCTGCATTAGCCCTGCTTGGTGTTTTGGTGAGAGCATTAGGGATCCTGCTCTTCCAGGTCCAGGCTTGGGAGAATCGAGCTAGGTAGATATGGGGGGCTTTCCCTATGACTCAAGAATGGATCAGGTGCCCTTATAATTCCTACTTATCCTAGAGCAACACTCACTACAGTGGCTGAACTGCTTTTTGCTACCCGTCTGCCCCCTCGCTCACGAACACTGAGGCAGGGACTGTCTATTCTGCCTGGTCCATTCTGCCCTGCACATTTCTCAGTTAGCCTCTGAACTCTCTGGCAATTCCCTCTTTGGCTCCTTCCGGAGAGGCTGCAAGGCTCTGCTTTTCCCTGCTCTTCACTGCACGCCATATTCTCACTGTGGTTTCCGTTACCTTCTCTGTGCTAGAGCATTCCTGAACCTCTACTTCCGGTGCAGACCTCTCCTGCGCTCCAGATCTCTCCAACTTATGAGCGGCCTCTTAGACATCTCCGTCTGGCTTTGCTCCCAGCATCTCATTTTCAACAATTCCAAACCTCAGCTCCTTACCTTCCTCGCCAACCTGCTGCTCATTCCCCTGCGTTCCCTCCCTCAGCTGAAAGCAGCAGCAGCCACGGGTCAGCCAGGCCAGAAGTCCTGCTGCTGGTCAACCTTGGCCCCTCCATCTCTCCTCCCATCCAATCACTGAGCCCTGCATAGTCGACCTCCCAGCAGCTCTCACTGGTCCCTCTTCTTCCTTCTAGGCCATTCTCCTGCCTACAGGATCTTCATAAAGTGAAAATCTGATCAATATTTCTCTCTTGCTTAAAGTCTTTAAAGGCTCCTTACAATCCACCAAATAAATCCACACTCCTTTCCCTGGCATTTTAACTTGCCTTTGTCTACCTTACCCACCTGATCCCCACCATTCTGCTCTTACTTTTCCTCTGCAGTCAAGCAATACTGAACAGCTGTAGTTCCCCACATATACCAGGCTGCTTCAAGCCCCTCTGCTTCTGCACATTAGGTGTCTACTGCCGGCCCTCTACACTCTGTTCACCCGACAAACATTTACTCATCCTTGGAAGGTTTGCTGAATTATTGTTAAATTATGTTAGTCTAAAGAGCATTTCCCCTGATGCTGTGGGCTGAGAGTCAGATAAGGTCTCTGTCCTCAAGGAGCAAAAATACATAAATCTGGCTAAAGTAAACTTGGATGACAGCTTTGGTCAACGGAACCAAGGGCATAAACATCTGTAGTAGAAACTGTAGTAGGCTGGTGGGGGCTGTAGGAAGGCCTTATTACCAACTCCCAAAGGCAGTCAGCAGAGTGACAGCAGCAGGGGAGGGATGACAGGGCTTACACACAGGAGCAGTAAGCATCTAGGTGGGGCTGGTTGTATTTCAGTCAGCAGCTGCCTTTCCTCTTTCTGGACCAAGAACCTCTCCAGGGACGTGAGAGGCCAAACAGACTGCTGCGCTCACCCTCCCTGTGAATGCTTCACTCCAGATCTACCTCTCTCTTTTGGCCCTGGCTGCACGGTAGTTATATTTAAGCCGCAGGCTCTGGAACTGGACTGCCTCTGTTCAAATCCTAGATTCCTTCTTCCCAGCTGTGTGACCACGGGTAAGTTAGTTAATCTCACTTTACTTTAGTTTTTACATCTGTTACATGGAAGTAGTAATACTATTTTCATAGGGTTGTTGGGAGATTAAAGGAGTTGATACATGCAAATTTCTTAGGATAGTGCCTAGCACACAAAGTAAAAAACTGTCAACATCTCCTTTCCGCCTGTTTACTAGGCAGGGAGCTCCCAGAGGGCAGGTTTGGGTCTGGTTCAGAGCTGTGTGCCTGAGTCCTGTTAAGAGGCTAGAATGGAGTGGGAGGTCTCAGAGTACAAGTGCACAGGTGTGGGAAACAGAATATGTGACCTCTGAAGGACTGGTCTTCATTCCTCAGTGGGGGTCTGTGGACAGGGAGTAGCTGAGAGGCTGGGAAGACAACAATAAAACTGGGGCAGGGGCAAGGATGCTGGGCTGGGTGGGGAAGGCAGTGGGCAGCTATGGGCACTTTGGAGCTGGGTCTTCCTGGCTTGGTACCTGATATGTTATGTGGTCCAGGGGTGTCCCTTCTTGCATCTCATTAGTGCAGCTGGGACATGGGAAGCAAAACTCCTTTCCATCTTCCCAGCACTGGAGGGGACTAAGTGGAAAGGTGGGCTGGATTCCATCTGGTTATGTGCTGGCTAATCCAGATCCTGCATGGGAGCAGACAGGAGGCCTCATCCCTGGCTCTATAAGGCCCCTGGAAAAGGTGGCAGTCAGCCCCTCCCATGATCATATGCTCTCCCTCCCCAGCTCAAGGTAAGAAGTGGTGCAGATGGGGAGAACTGGGGCTCTGGGACCAGCTCTATCTGCAGCCCACTTCTGGCTCCTCCACACAGTAGCTCTGTGGCTCTGGGCAAGTCATTTATAATCTCACTGAACCTCAGTTTCTTCACCTGTAAAAAATGATTTCTTTCTTGCCCAGCTATTGTGATGATTAGCGGTAATGTCTGTAAAGTCTTTAGCACAAAACTATTACCTAGCATGTGCTGAATAAGAGGGAGCTGGTCTCATTTACAGCTCACTCCACCATTTGTGGAGGGAGACTGTCCTCGTTTTTGAGGAGCCTGGAGCTCCTCAGGAGAAAAGGGCACCACCATACCATCATCATCACCATCATAGACAGCAACACATTACTGGCATTTAAAGAACTGCTGAAGATGATGGTTGACACACAGGGAGGAGCAGGGGCTGTCTGAGCCAGAAAGGTCCTTGGAGCTTGTCTTGGATCCAGCCTCCCTGTTTGTTGCATGAGGTCCCTGATGCTTAGAGATGGAGCAGAGCTGGAACTAAAAATTCAGGTCTCTCTCCTTCCGGGCACCTCTGCCCTACTCTGTCTCTGTAGAAGGTAGCCTGGGCAACCACAACATTTCAACTCTTGGGCAGTGCTGGTCTTCCCTCTCCCCTGGGTGCCCAGTGTGGGCCCTGATCCATGGCCTTTCACACCTCTTGGGTTAGTTCCCTTCCTCAGGCCCCTGGTGAGGCAGGGGGTGAAGCCACATCTGCAAAATGACTGAACATACACACGAGGGAGCAGAACGTTGAGAAATGATCAACTCTGGGTCCTTGGGTCCTGGTATTCACAGTGCCCTGTCCCTCCAGCTGTGCACCCCCATCCCCCTCCATCCTGGCCCAGGCTGACTTTCACCTCATCAAACAGCTGCAACATGATGGTGAGCACATCTGGATGGGCCTTGTCCACCTCATCGAAGAGCACCACGGCGTTGGGGCACTGCTTCAGCTTTTTGGTCAACTGGCCACCCTCCTCGTGGCCGATGTAGCCTGGTGGGGACCCGATAAACTTGGCCACCTGGTAGAAGGAAGGAAATATGTTAGGTAGGCTTTCCTATGCTTTTAGTTTCCAATATAGGGCATGCACAGGAAGGTGGCTTTATATACTGTTAAGATTGCTTGTCTCAACAAAGACAGTTAGGCTGTCTCCTGGGGTGGAAGGAATCCTGCTGTGATGGGAGAGCAGACAGATCTTTTCTACATTTATTCTTCAGGGCAAATCCTATGCAAAACAGATCAGTGACCCTGCTGCATACGGATGCTCCCTAAGGACAAATCCCAAGGCTGCTGGAATTATCTCAGGCTCAAATGACAAGTCACATCGAAATACCCAGGCAGAGTCATGTTGACAGCCTCTCCAAACCACACTTCTCCGAGGACTCTCACCTCATGCCGCTCCTGGAACTCAGACATGTCTAGCCTGATGAAACCCTGTATGGAAACAAGCAGGAGTCCATTTGAAGGCAAGAAGGCAAAGGGAAGGGTTAAGGAGGAGAGCATCTCAAATATCTTCCAGGCTTTCAAACCATACCAAGACAAGTTCTCTCTCACTTTCATAATAGTTTTTTTCTGGGTCTTTGCCTCCTTTTCTGTCTACTCATCCCCCATGACTCCCTCATTCCTTACCTATTTAATAAATCCAAGTCATATTCCTGCCCTTCTGAATCTGGCTCAGAATGTCTTTTTAAGGTTTCTGCTGAGCCTGATTACCACATCATCCCCCACCCATGCCCCCACATCCCATCCATCCCACATTTCCTGAGGGCATCCTGTGTGTGCTGGGCACTGGAGCGGCTAGCTCTCTGTTCTCTAGGAGCACCCAAGTGGGCCAGGCCGACACAGGGAAAGTCAGTCACCATCAGTGAGGATCATGATGAGATGGAGGGGAGCAACAGACACCCTGACAGCTCCACGGTGCCCTCAAACTTCCAAGTCTGCGTGGGCACAGGCCCCTTTGTTTTAGGTTACTTTTCTGCTCAACTAATAAATCTTTTCATTTATTTACATGTTTTCACTTCATTTAAGAGCTATCCACAAAGTAGCCTGCAGCTCTTCTCTCTCCACCTAGGGGTGATTTCCTGGGAAGTGGCCCTTGGGGTGAGGCCCGACCATAATTAGCCTCAGAAGAGAACACCGTATAGTGCGGGATGTGTGAGTTAACACAAGCCTTTTCATGAGGAATACAGGGATTCAGGGCATTGTAAGGGCATTCAGAGGTTCCCTGTCTCTCCTCACAGACCAGGGTTCCCCATAGGCTCCCCGGCCTCCTCTCTTAAAGCACACGCACATGGAAGCACATGCTTCTGTCTCAGAGACTGCACTCACTGACTATGCTTCTCCTGAGAGCTGGGGAGGAGGGGGCGCCAAGGCTCTGAGATGGCAGTAGCTATGTCTGAAATCCAGGCCAAACTCTAGTTCGGCTGCTGGTCAGAAGTCCAGTCTGTGATGTATTCCAGTTTTTTCTGTCCTGTCACTCTGCACCTGAGATACACGGTGGCAGAAAGAGCCCTGGGCTGGCAGCCAGGGGGCTAGGCTTCCAGCCCCAGTTCTCCACGGTCTGTGTGGCTTTGGTCAGGTTGCCTCCCCTTTTGGAGCTGCAGTTTCCTTCCTATGTACACAGGCCCTTATGTCCTCTCCCTGCCTCACCAGGGGCCTGAGGAAAGGAACTAACCCAAGAGGTGTGAAAGGCCATGGACACATTCTTTAGGCCATGTGGGGGTGATCACAGCTCTCAGAACACATCGGGCATTAGCCAGCAAGCATTTTCAGAGGGCCCCACGCAGTACAGCCAAGAAAAACACAGGCTTCAGGAAGGGTGGGAAGATCGACACGGGGAAGCTGGGAGTGTTGCCCAGAGGGAGCAATGGGCTGGAAGCATGAGATGGGGATCTGATGATAACAGCTGACACTCCCTGGGTGCTTGCTATGTGCCTGGCAATGTCCTAAGCAAGCTATAAAGGGCTTAGAACATGCATAAGTCTATGAGGTAACAACTATTATCATCTCCACCTTACAGATGAGAAAACTGAGTCACAGATTAAAGTAAATTGCTCAGGGTCACTCCAGCTTGACAATCTGGCTCCAAGCCTGTGTTCTTAGCCACTATACTCTACTGCCTCATGTTTCTTGCTCCACCAACCAGCTGGGCTCTTCGCAGTCTTCATCTGAAGGGTTCTGAGCTTTGTGCCTAGAGCCCATGTCAATCGATGTCCTGAGATACAGGGATACAGACTCCAGTACTTACTTATGCTTATGTCAAGTGACTCGGGTTCCTACCCCAGTCCTTCTACCGATTTGCTAATTAACTTTGAACAAGTCTTGGGGCTTGATTTTCTTGGCTGGAATAATTTTGGTTTCATATTATCTTATTTTAGGCAACAATACATTATGACAATAATATCCAACATATATTGATTGCTTACTATGTGCCAATAATGGTGTTCAGCATTTTACATCATTCTCTCACTTAACCTTCACAATGATCCAATGAGATAGGCACCATTATTGAACCCATTTTACAAATGAGAAAATTTATGCAAACAGAGACCTCAGCCAACTCCACAGAGTAGCTTAGAGTTGGAATCTGAACCCAGGTAGTTGGACCCAGATCCCTGCTCTTGATCCCTTCACGGTACTGCTGCTATGTCTTCAGTGTTCTACCACCCTACTTCAGGATGAGATCACAGAGCACCATTAAGGTATTTTTCTCAAGGATTATTAACCCTAATAATGAAAGTTAACAAAGCTGCTCAATTTGGGAGAAACAGTAGAGGTTAATGAGAGAAAAAAAATAAGCTCACAGGTCTGATGAAGAAATTATAAAAACATGCAAACAAGGCCTTGTGAGGCAGGCAGGTCTGGTGGTATTAGTGACTTTTACAAATGAGGAAACTAAGGATTGTAGAGCCAGAACTTGAATTCAAGTCACTGACTCGCAGGCCAGTGCTCGTTTCATACAGTCATCCTTACTTTACACTGGGCCCTGTATATAACACTTCCCTTACATCAGTCCTTGGGTCCTGGCGACGTCAGGTACCCTAGTTAGACAGTTTACAGCCCAGGACCCTCAGATTTTGAAGGCAGGTGCAAAACATGCCTGTTACATGGACAGAAAATGTCTAGGCTAAACATATATTCTGTAATGAGTTGGCCTATATGGCTGGTGAAGGTAGAAGTTTTATAGAAGCACCACCTATGATTTAAAAATAAAATACATGGAATGGTTATATTGAGCTTTTCATGCCTCTTGTCTCTCTATGTGACATGGGGACAAATGGACAAGTTTATAATCTAGCCTCCTATTGCAGCTGAGAACAATGGTATTAAGAGAAGAGTTGAGAGACTGGATTCTGATTTTATTTCTTCCCCTAACAGGTGACCTTGGACCCTTAGTGATTAGGGTCTCAGTTTTCTCATCTGAATAGTGGGTCTAATTTAGCATGCATGCTATTTTCCTTTTAGGATCAAATAAGACAGTGGATGGGGTTATTGCTGTGGAGAGTATGACGTAATGAACAAGGGATCAGGCACTTACTGGGTGCTAGAGCCTGAGCCAGCAGTGAGTCACAGTATCTCACTTGATGCTCATGACAACCTCATACACAGGACTGATTAGCTTTGTTCCAAGGCAAGACAGCTGGAACTTGGAGGGGTAAAGCAACCTGCCTAGGGCCAGCAGAAAGCAGAGCTGGAACCTATGCCAAGGAATGGCTGCCTCCAGAGCCTTGATCGCCCAGCCCACTGCCTCCCAGTAGTGATGGTGTTACTTCTGTCTCCTGGGTGAGGCATGTACTGAAGGACATCATCATCAGCTTTCAGGACACCTTGCACTGGTGGAAATCTGCCTCTTGTTTAGATGTTCCAACTGAAAAATGACTTGCATCATCAGTCTTTTATCAAGCCCTTTCTCCTTTCTACACCAGCAAGTCAGCAGATACTTTCCTTCTACTTCCACTGTGTATGAAGACATATTAAGACAGCTTGGATAAGGAGATTATAATTTGTAATTAAATATTAACCTTTCTGACAGTATTAAAATTAAACCACTCAGAATTCTTCATCCCTAATCAGGTGGTTCCTGCCTGTAACTGCATCTTCCCTAATAGTCTTGCTAGTTTATGGCCCCTTCCAGAGTGCTAATTGTTTCAATCGCTGCCAACCTGATGAATTGTCTTAAAAATGCTATTTCGGTTGGAGCATATTAGTATGTCATGTGCTGTTTCCTGTCTGTCTGCCTATCGAGTGGGTCTGCTCTGCCTGTGGCTGAGGCAACTCACAGCTACTAGCAGAGTCGGGGAGGCTGAGGAGCCTTTGGCCAGTTATCAGGCAGAAGTGGGCCACGGAGGTAGCTCAGGAGGACACAGTCTAAGCTACCTTGTTTCTGTGGCTGCCAGGCACTCAGCAAGGTGGGAAAGGGGCAGCTTGGCCAGAGCAGGACAGGAGGTCGCCAGAGCAGGACAGGAGATGGCCAGGGACTCTGTTGCTGGGGCAGTTTGGCTGGCAGAGGCCTGAGCAATTCCTCATTGCCTCAGCTGGGGAGGCCTTCCATAGAAATAAGGCAAGGGCATCCAGGGTCACAGGCAACTTGTGGTGCCTCCACACTGGGAAGCCAGGCAGGAAGAATATTCAGCTTCAGTTGAAATATTTCTGCAATCTCTAAGGACTGCTCTGACATTTTCTCTGTATGAAAGCATTTCCTGTCACCTTAGAAGGTAAAACTGAGCAGAGGCCTTGGAAAGCCAGAATCTGAACAAGACGATGGGAATGGCCCTCTTTGGAGAATCCAGGCCTCCAAGTCATGGAGGAAAGGGGATGTGACCATCGCATAGCTTACGGCATAAAAAATCAAGTGTAAAAGCTCATGTAGGACAGGGAAAAGCAGTAAGACATCCTCTGATTCCTACTTGTTTTCTCCTTCAGGCCCAAGACTCCTTCTAGCACAGCCTTGATGGCACTGGACAGTAATGATTTGTTTCTAAAGCTGTTTCCCTCTCCAGACTGAGCTCCTCAGAACAGGGGGAGTGTCTTAATAAATGCTGTATTACCAGGATCTAGTACAATACCCAGTACAGAGTAGATGCTTGGAAACGTTGTATAAATGAACCTCACTGGGTTCTCCGGAGTGCCCCAAGAGCTAGGCAAGGCAAGGATTATCCTTCCTATTTCATAGATGAAGAAACTGAGGCACAAAGAGGTTGGATAATTTGCCCAAATTCCTGAAGCAGCTGATGGTCAAGTTGGGGCTATAGCTGAGGCCTGCCTCCTGGGCCAGGGCCCATCTTTTTGATTGGTTATTGCCAGATGCAGGGAGCCTACAATTTTGGGGGCTAGCAGGAGTGGCAAGCTCTCCACTGCTTGCAGATCAGGCCTAGGTCCTAGCCCTTACCTTTTTGGCATCTTTGTGCATATATTTGGCTGTCTGCTTGGCCAGTTCAGTTTTTCCTAGTAGGAAGGAAAGGAGAAGTGTTAGATTAGGACCGGATGACTATCTCTTGGAAAGAAGGAATATTAGAAATGCATGGATGCTGGAAATAATCTATGTTGTGGATGGCAATGCTGAGGCTCAGAGAGGGTCAGTGATTCTCCTAACATCACTAAGGGAATTAATGGTGAAGCTGGGACCAGAATCAAATGTGCTTTGCGTCTTGATTTTTCTGTGGGTAGGGACTGAGGCTTTTTCTCTACAGCAGCGTCCTAAGACTGGGAGGTGACACTTATAATCCAGAGTCATCTTGTCCTTTGAAGCCCAGCACAAATCTTGCCTCTCCTAGGAGCACCCTGACTTTCTGGCTCACTGCACTGTATCCCTCTAGAGACTCATGGTCTTGCCATCCTGGTAGGCCCTGGAATTACAGGCCAACCAGAAGCTGGGAGAGGATAAAGAGTACCTCTCCTTGGCTTCACAGCTTTTCTCTGTAACATAAAGAAGGAACAACAATACCACCTTGCTGTCTCTGAAGGGCCATTTGGTATGATGGTCAAGACTTTGGAAGTCATTTTCTGGTATGGGTCAAGTTCCATGGTATCATGTGAGGTGATGGTAACCCTTTGAGCCCTCCATCTGGGGGGCGGGGAGGCTAGGCCCTTGAAGATGCTGAGAGAAGAGGAGGTAATAGATGCATGAAATTCCCATCATGACAATGGGAGGTGGTGGTGGAGGTAGGGGAGGGAGGTCTGTGAGAGTGGAGAGTGAGGGCGTGAGAATGTCTCAGATAATCCAGCCCAACTGGCTAGAAAAACACCCAACCCATTTCACTGCAACTAGTTTTGCTATGCACTTAGCATGTGCTGGCCATCAGGGGCTTTCTTTAGCTTCCTAGAGGGTTATGTTCCAAGCCACACTAAATAAGGTTGGTATGCTGGGCAGTGGAGGTGGTTCAATTGTTCCTAAAGGGCAGCCTCTGGGGATGCAGAGTGGCTGGACCAGGACTAACAGGACCCGAAGGCCCTGGCCCTCCAGGCGAATTAGGCCCTGTACCACAGCTTCCAGAGGGAAGGGCATAATTCCAGCTGTTCCTAATGTGACAGATGATCCTCCTGCTGGCTCTGTAATTTGGAGGCAGTTGTTTTGGGAACTAAAGTTGAAGTAGAGGTGGGTCGTGTGACCCTGGTGCATAGCAGCTGGGGCTCCCCAGCTCTCCTTCCCCACAGGCTGATCTACTCCCAGTTACCTATTCCAGATGATCCCAAGAAGAGGAAGACCAGAGGGTGTTCTTCATCGTACCAGCCATTCTCCTTCCTCCGGATCGCTACGGCCAAACACATAAGATGGGAGGATGGGGAGGGAGGCAGATAAATCAATGACACAAAAGGCAGGATAATTATCACTAAGTATACAATATGTTTTACTGCTCTGCGCCCACTCAAAGTCCTCACTACCATTAGTGCTGCCTAATCTGATTAGCTGGCAAGGCCCCTAGAGACACCTAATCAGGTTAGCATGGATTTGGAAAGCTGCCCAGAGCAGATTTCGGATAAAGTTTTCCAGGATGAGCACTCAGCGTTGCCAAGGAAACTGAAAGGCGGGTGGATGGTGAATGGAGGTAAGGGGGTGGGGGCTGGTGAAGGAGAACTGGAGCTCTCCGCTGGTAACCCATCTACTCATCACTGGTTGGGGGTTGAGCCTGCCTCTTATGCAAATGGGAGAGGCAGAAACCCATGGCAGGCCCTTGGGGACCTGGGGTGCGAGCTCTGAACTCTTTCCCATTTGGGGAAACCAAGGTCTGGTCTGTTATTTGGAAATACAGCCAAATGCACTTTCTGGAAGCCAATCAAAGGTAGTGTGGAGCTCGGGGCATGCAGGGGTGAGCCACTTAATTAGCACCTCTACCAACCATGGCCTCCACTGGGGGGCTGAGGTGGGGGGAGTGGGATAGATATGTACTAGGTTCCCTGGGGGCTCAGCTCTGTTAGTGAGAGCTGACTTCTCTTCAGGAGGAAGTATATAATCAAGGGCTCTGCAGGTAAGGTGTGGAAATTAAGTGCCCAAGTACAGAGTGGGAGAATCAGGCTCAGAAGCATCACTCAAGTATAAGAACAGGGAGTGCAATGAGGCAGAACTATGAGAAGAACCATTTATTAAACATGCTATCTGCTAGGCCCAATGGAAAAATCGCCAACATTTTATTACTCAAGACCTGCACAGATATCCTGAGTGGAAAATATTCTCAACTCCATCATACTGAACAGAGAAACTGAGACAAGAGACAAAGAGATTTGCCCAAGTCACACAACTAGGAGATTACTAGTTGACTGGTAGAGTGACATCTCTAAATCTGTCTTCTTTTCTGTCACATGTGGCTGCTTAAAAAAGTGAGTATCAATTTGGGCTGCATCAACGGAAACATGATTGTCAGAAACAGGAAGGGGACTGTGCAATGTCAAGGTTGGTCTGTAGATGGAATAGCATGTATAGTTTAGTCCCCAGAGTGTTGAGATCAGCAAAGGGATAGATGTCAGAGGACAAGGCCTGGAAACCAAGTCAACGGGGGAAGAATGGACAGTCTTAGGGATGTGTCTGCCAGCCTTGAGAACATCCTAAATGTTCTACTGTGTGGGATAATCTGTGTGGTTGGGTTTCAAAGAAGTGGCTGGAGAGGTTAGGGAAGGCTTTCAGAAGAAGTAGGACTGATGACAGATCACAGAGGCTGGGCGGGATCTGGGGGGCCAAAGGTGCCAGTGTGACAGAGGTGGAGAGACAGGAATGAACATGAGTAGTAGTGGGTGGGATCAGATCACAGAGGACTCCGAATGCCTATTTTTGAACTTCAGGTGCACACTGCGGTCCTTTTCACCTTAACTGCTAATGCTTCTACTTAAAATACTTTCTAGTTCTGGCCTTAGCAGAAACAGACAGAAACTGCACAACCTTATGGACATCAAACTAGTCACTCTGCCTGCCTGGGAGATATTCTCTGAGACTCCTCAGAAAGGCCTAAAAAAAAACCTCAGTCTAACCTCTCCCTTGGGCTATGTCTCAGATCATCTCTACATTGACTGGCTTGATCCTTTGGAAGGCCTGGCCATGAGGGGAATCCACAGGCCTCACAGGTACATGAAGGTTGGAGATGAAGAGGGAGAAGCCCAAGCTTGGCTGAGAGGGAGTCCTCAGTGTCCTGACAGAAAGATGAACCTGTGGGTGGGGGTGTTTGGGGAGGTGGAGGTATTATAAAATGTCAAAGGCTAGACTTTTGTGAATGGTACGTGCGGACGTGCGTTGAGGTGAGGGTGAGTGGGAAGTCATCTGAAAGGAGTCACATTGTTCCAAAAGTTGGCTAAGTTGAGAATCTAGGTTGGAAAGAAGCTGAACATAAACTGGGTTTAGGTTTCATGGGGGTATCTGGTGAGGCAGAAGTGCCCATGCATCCATCAGGCAGGTAGCCTGGGCAAACAGGTGTCATAAACCTGAGGTTCTGATCTTGACTTCTCTTTCAGGAAGCTTCCCAGCCCACTGAGAGCTGTGGGCTGCTGGGTTATATAGTTCAAAAACACCATGGAGAATGTGGAATTGGATTACGCCTGGGGTCATCTTTTCCCTCTTCTTTTCTAACAATGCACCTGGGAGTGAGCTCTTTATAATGCCAGGCAGACTCCACTGCACAGCTGTCCCTGGTCAATTCTGCCAAACCCAGGGCAAGAGTCTGGGGTGGGCTTGATCTGGGCCCCTGTGAAACAGGCGAAATGCCAACCATTAAACAATTACAACTCTGGATATTTCTAATAATATCTGAAGAGAAAAACGGCCAAGCAGATGGTGTTCGACAGAATGAAAAATGGAAGCAGCTAGAAAGGACTGGGGAAGGCGGGCCCCCAGGGTGTGTGGCTGGCAGGGTGGCTGAGGACCAAGGCTGGGGCAGAGGCTGGGACAGACAGAGACCTGGATGGGCCCATCTGGGATGTGGCCACAGGTACTGGTGCTCTCACTGGGGACAAGCAAATGCTGCAACTTACTCTGCAAGCACTTTAGAGTCTATCAAAGAACTTCTGTAGACATAACTTCATTTGAGGTTGGTTATAAACCTATAAGGCAGGGAGGGCTGGAAATGTGATTCCCATTTTACAGGTGAGGAAATGTGTATAAGGAAGGTGACCTGTTTGAGGTTACAGAGGTAAATAAATGAACCTGGGCTTCACCCCTGGCTCTGGCTACCTCTTGAGCCTGAACTGGTACTTCAGGAGTTTAGAGAAAGGAGCTGGCTCTCCCCTGCCACAGCATCTCTTACTCCCTTATGGCACCTGGAAAGGTGCTCAAATAAACCTTTGAATACAAATGAATACACCCCTCTGCAGTGTTCCCTCTGGCTCACTCATCCATTCCTCAGCTTCTGCCTATCTCCTGACCACGGCTCTATGGGCTCAAGATGTTGTCAGAGTCCCTTGAGAAGGCAGCTCAGCCCCTTCCGTGGCCAGTCCCATCTCTAAAAGCTCCAACAGGCTTGGCAGCCTCCCCACATGCTAGGTCATGCAAGGGCTCCCTTGTTATGTTCCCAGAACACCTTCTCCCTGCCACGTTGACCACTACTGGACCATCTTAAATCTCACCTGCAACAATTCTTTTCTAGTAGCTCTACCACATCACATCTGCCCCATCAACTCCCAGTATAGTAGAGAGGGTAGAAGTTACAGGATCTAGTTTGGAGTCCTGACTCTGTCACTAATTAGTTGACTGACTTGGAGTAAAATATTTACTCCTTTAGAGGCTTGGTTTCTTCATCTTTAAAATGGTAATAGTCATACATGCTCAGTCAGCCCCATATGAAGATTAAAATGAATTAATAGTTATGAAAGTATTTTGTTAGTTGCAAAGACTAGAACAATAACAAGAATAAAAATAATGGTAGTCATAGCAGCAGTAGTGGCAGCAGCCATTAGCTTTGATATTTTACAGATCTCTCTTTCATCCTTACAGTAGTTTGGAGAAGCAGGCATTATCTCCATTTTACAGAGGAAGAGACTGGAGCTCAGAGAGGGGCAGTGTGACAGGTTTCATCCACCAGTGCCCTTGTATCTGGGGGAGAGTGTGCCCTAATCTGACTGTATATTCTGTAGGTGCAGGTGCTAAGTGTTCTGTTTCCTGAGAGGCCCTTGCCCAACACTAGTACAATGCTTGCTGACTAAATGAATTAATTCTTGGTCTTTCTGGAATCACAAGGGGGAAAGAACAGATACTTTAAATCCCATTTTATAGGAAACAGTGAGCCCTGGTCCCAAGAGTCTCTAATGGCTCCAAGTGGTTTCTACTACCTTGGGTGAATAAGGCTTCCACTCCCATCTTAACCTTATCCATTTGTTCAGCAAGTAAGTTCTATGTTGGATGTTGGGGTACCTACAAAGAAGCCTAAACCAAGGTTTGTGCCTTTTAGGTGAATGCTGTAATGAAAACTGTGGGTTCCAAGTGGGATGGGAACACTGGGAGGAGTGTGGGAAGAGCCATTTGTGACTGTGACTTGTGCCTGAAGGATGAGGGGAGATGGCCAGGCAGTCTGGGTATGATGGGACATTCCAGAAGGAAAGCCCCCGTGCACGTAAAACCAAAGTGAGACAAAAGAACGGTCTCCTCTTCCCATGCCAGGCCTTTGCCTCTGTCTAGCTGATTCAAGGTTCTGTGGCAGTCTGGGTAGGCTGACTCATCCTTCCTGGTAAGTTCTAGTGATCTAGTGTGGGAGATTTTTCTAACCTAACCTGGCATGGAACATGTTTGTTTCATGCTCGTGGCATCTTCCAGGGGAACCTGTCCTTCAGAAGGACTCTGATGTTGGACTCACCTAAATGTCTATTTGCAATTTCCTGTCTAAGCATATAGGTTCATAAAGCACAGGCAGTGCTCAAGGAGTGCCTGCTGACTGAGTGGTACTGGTGCCTCAGATCTGATGATGAGATGATGAGAGAAGAGTTCTCTTCTTAGTCTGTAAATTAGTTTTTCTGAGGGTCAACTATTGCTACCAAGGGGTAAGTATTAAAAATGCAAAGAAGAGCTTCTGTTGAGCCCACCCATTGTGTGCATGTGTGTGCATGCTGTGGGGTACAGATCACTGGAGGGAAGAGAGACACCCTTCCAGAAAGAAGCTGAGATCAGATTCTGTGCTGAGGAAAGGCAGAATGTCAAGATGGGCTTGGACTTGGTTCATTTGAGTTCAGTTGAGTTCAACAACCTTTTGCACACCTGTGTGCCAACCCTGGGAAAACAGAGCTGAATGATGAGTAATTCCTGACCTCTGGAGGGAGAGAGACATACAAACAGATGCCGTGTGCTAAGTGCAGTGATAAAAGGTGTCCACAGGAAGCCCAGAGTGTTGAGGGTCCAGGAAGACGAGTGGAAGGGCAGGGCAGTCCAGGCACCAAGAAGAGCAAGGGCACAGGAGCGACACCTGAAGTGGTGAGGTGGGGAGGTGGAACTGTAAGCAGTTTTCTAAATTAATCACTGCCATGCCACAACTCAAGGATGACCTGGATATATTTCTCAGATCAGAAACAGGACTTCCACAGGAAAGTCCAAAAAGGTGCAGTGCTTGGAAAGATTACACTTTTGGATTAGTCAAAGAGGTAAGTAGAGCATGGGATAGGATGGTGCACCCACTGTACGCCACATGGCTGATGCCGAGATTCTGTATCTGGGCTAGACTCTGGCTTGGAGGAGCAGCCAAGGTGGTAGAGCTTTCCAGGGGAGTTCATGGGCTTCAGAGTGAACTGGGACTAGATGTAATGGGTTCTGAGGACAGGCCCTGGTCAGAGGGAGCCGCAGGGAAGCTACCAGGTGTGCAGGCTGACTGGCTGCCTAGAGGAGCCTTCTTGGAGCAGGTCTGGGGAATGGCCTGTCCACCCAAGAAGACAAAAGTTGAGTATTTTAGGGTTGTAATTAACTATTTCTCCATAGTCACATTCCTAGTGTGCTTGCAAACAACTAGAAAGCAGGCTTACAGCTTCTCTTCTTTCCTCAAAGCACATCAGAGAGATGGACAAGGGGCCACGCCAAAGTAATTAACTTGACAGACTTTACTAAGTACCTACTTCGAGCAGAATACTATGCCAGGAATTGAGGGAAACAAAAATGATTCAGTCATGGTCTCTGCCCTCAGGAGTCCTCAGTCTCTTACTCCTGAACTGAGTTAGGCTAAGTAAAAACCAGCCAGAGTGTGGGAGATGGGCAAGGCTAAGGTGGGGAAAGGGCCAGAAGAAAAGGAATTCCAAGCAGAGATGGCGTCATCAACAAATGCAGGCAGGAGGTCAACACAGCATGTGCAGGAAAGTGGAAGCAGCCACTATGTAAAGTGCAAAGTGGGGAGGGTGGGGGCAACAGAGGAGAGGAGCAGCAGGAGTGGGCCTCATATGCTGGGCTAGGGCAGCCATTCAAAGATTTTAAATAGGTTTCTTTTTTTCTTTTTTTTCCTTCTTCTTTTTGTTTTAAACTTTACAAAGCTGACACCAGCTTCGGAGAAGTGGTTATAGGGGAAGAAAAAAGAGGCAGAGAGACCAGTGAGGAGGCCACTGCAAGGTAAGGATGGGAGATGCTGAGGTCCTGAGTTGGAGCAGTGGTATCAGGAAAGCAGGGGTGAGGCCAGATTTGAGATCCATTTAATAGAAAAAAAGAAAAAAGAAAAAAAGGAGAAAGAATGATAGTATTTGATACTTAATAGGCTATAGGGGGTGAGAGGGAGGGAGGAGCCAAACAAACATCTAAGTTTCTAATTAGGAGACTAGAGAATGGTGGTGTCTTTATGGAGATGGGAACATGAGAGGTAGGCAGGTTGGAGGAGGGAACAGAGTCTAGCTCTGAATGGGCTGAAAAAACAGCTGGTTGCCTTTCTGAGAATGGTGAAGCACGGAGGCTCTGAGCTCCCAGGAGGTCTGCCCAACTGTCCAGGCATCCTCCCCCTCTGCCCATGACCAAGAACAGCTCTGGATTCTGGAAGAAGAGCCTCATTTTCAATGTCAGTGCTCTGGCTTGTCATCTGTGGGATCCAGTGACCCTAGAAGACCAAAGAGGCCATGGGGGCCTGGGCTGTGGGGTTGGTGCTTTATCTCCTCCATTTGTAAGGTGGTAACTGTGTGCCCGCCTTGCTAGAAGCTCTGCAGCTGGGGATCACACTGATAAATTCACTGTATTACTTTGCACAAATCAATATCCCAGCACTTACCAGGGGTTGATGTGACCGAAATTGGTTTCAGCCAATTCGTGAGGGTAATAAATGGCCATTTATCAAATCAATTCATTCTGCGGCACTTCTCTGGCTGCCCATCCCCATCGTACCCCTGGGGTGCCAGTCCCTAGCATACATCTGACACTAGCCTAGAGGACCCAGGGAGGCCCAGCTGACCTCTAGACCACTAGCTACTAGCCTCTCCTGCACCTGCTTCAGTCTTGAGGTCCTGAGGCACTGGCTGCTGCTTGCCTAACAGAAATTCTGACCCGGAGAGTGCCAAATGCTTCAGTTGAGCTGGTAGATGAACACAATCTGTCATCAGTGTGACCTTCAGCTGTAGGACTTCTAGCAAGGCGGGCACACAGTTACTACCTTACAAATGGAAGAGGGAATGTACCAACCCCACAGCCCAGGCCCCTATGGCCTCTGTGTCTTTTCCAGCATCACTGGAGCCACAGCAGGGTCAACCTACACACCATAGGACAAGTAGCAGGGCCTTTCCGATGTCAGGTAGAGTTCAGGTGACAGAATCAAGCTTTGGATAGAAGCAAGCACTCAGGGCAGACATTCTGACAGCCCCGAGGAAGTGGGAAGTAGAATCATCTACTTCTGTTCTGGGCCAATGGCAAGGAGATACAAGGTGGGTGGTGCAGCAGAGGTCAGTGTAGGATCAGGGGAAGAGTCCAGCCTGGGGCTGGGACGAAGGATCAGCCCCGGGCTGAAGGAAAAACTGGGCCTGACCTACAGAGCACACTGCCCAACCCCAGATGGTAAACATCTGGAGGATGGGGACTAGGTTTTATTTAGTGCTCCCTGCTACATACTAGAAAAAACATGTTCTTTACAGTCCTGCAGTCCTGGATTTGGTTTCCCGGCACACAGGTGAGGAAACTGATGCTCAAAGAAGCTGAGTGACTAGCCTGAGTTGCACAGCTGGTAAGTGGCCGATCTGCTATTTGAGCTCTGGCTGATCGAATTCTTTCCATTCTAATGTCCTCTTCCCTCTCCCCTCCACTACTTATGGGAGTTTCATATCTTACGGGCTTGGGAAGCCGGTGAGTAGAAGGAGGTCAGAGGAGCAGGTAACCTGCTGGGAAAGGGTGGCATAAGAGGTGGAGGGAAAACACCATGATGACAGCTGCAGTTCTGGCCCAAGTGGACATGAGATTCCAGCAGGATATGCTTTCTGAGATCTCTGCTAGGTCATCTGTTACTCTCATGGGCACCTCCTCCTCCTCTCTTCAACCCAAGAGCTCCCAAGGTCTCCCTTCCTTCTACCTAGACATGGCCTTGGCAAAGTAGGGGGTTGCCATCTCCAAGGTGGTGGCTGAGCATGGCTGTCTGTATCTAGACCCAAAAGGGCAGTCTGGTGTGGTTTGGGCCTGAATAGCGAGGAGTGTGTATTCAGAAAAGCTCTCCCTGGCGCCTTTGTGTGCCTGCAGGCTGCCTTCTGCCCTAGAGCTGGTTAGACAGCTCTCATCTGTGGGCTCCTTTTATCCACTGATGGTCAGGCCCCTAGTGAGTGGCTCACGACTTGCACATGAGTCCCACTGGTGTGTGAGGATGATTGGATAATGGGCTGGGCTTGGTGTGTCACGGTGCAACTGCCTTCATTGTTCAGTGACTCCTCTAATTGGTTTTCTAGGGCTGACAATGCCACCCCAGACCATTCCAGAGGGGCACCACAACTTCAGCCTTATGTCTCCTTTTACTAGCGAGCAGAACCAGCTGCTGTCCTTGGCAGTTGGAGAACTGCATCAGGTGGGACTAGATGCAACACTAAATGCAACATGTTGGTGAGACTGACTGTGACCCTGAAGGGCAGAGGTTTGTAAAGTTGAGCTGAGTATCAGCGTCTCCTGCAGGGCCTGTTAAAACACAGATTTCTGGGCTCCACTGCCAGAGCCTCTGATTCCAAAGGTCTAGAGTGAGGCTTCAGGTCTACTACTGACAAGTTCCCAGAGGATGTTGGTGCTGCTGGCCCAGAGACCACTTTGAGAAACACTGCCTTGGGGGCTACCCCCTTGTCTAACCAGGCATAGGGTTCCTCTGCCCTTGCCTCAATCTGTCTGAGGTCACCCTCGGGGGTTACACACCTGAATAGGAGAACAACTGTGAGGGCACCATCTTGAGTAGAACCCCAGTTTTATATCTCTCCAGTGGGGTCTGCATTGGCAGGAGGGTCACTAGATTAAGGATGACACCAGCGGGCAGTCTGGTTCCCAGGGGTCAAAGTATGGGACATAAGAGCTTCCGAGGTAAAGAAGAAGGCACTCAAGACTTGTTCAGGATGTTTTCCCTAAAATTGAGCCAGCTGCTGACAAATTATATGGAAGTGTGGTACAGTCCTAGGCAGGAGATGGAAGTCAGAAGTTCTAGTTCTGGCTTAGCTGCTATGTTATTAGTGATGGATAAACTGTTCTTCTGTGGCTTTCAGTTTCTCCACCTGAAAGATGGGGGTGGATGGGGGCAGTGGACCAGATGAAGGTCAAAGTTAAATTCTAAGCATAGGAAAGCAGCCTTGAGCAAATTATTGAACTGCTCTGTCTCAGCTTCCTCAACTGTAAAGTGGGGATTTAATGGGACCAACCTCAGAGTTGCTGCAAGGATTAAATGACACAACATATGCAAAGAGCTCAGAACACTGGCTGGCACAAAGTACTCAACGAATGCTGCACTGTAAGTATTATTAGCCACTTCTCAACATGGAGCGAGCAGGACCGCACCTCACTGCGGCAGACCCTGAGCTACTCTGCCCTTTTCGGCGTGGGCCAGTGTCTTGTGTACTCACCAGCACCCACCGTGGCGATGGCACTCTCCTGGCCAATGATGTGCTCCTTCAGCCGCTGCTCCAGAGGAAAGCGGCGCCGCTCCTCGGCCTCACGCTTCCGCTGCTTCTCCTGGTACTGTGGGGAGAGGAGAGAGGGAAGGTGGCTCAGGATCGCTGGGCCCAGGAGGATCCTAGTTTCATTCTATCCGCCAACCCACGGAAAAAACACATGTCTGGATCTTTGGGGGTCCTGATACACAGCCCTGGCTCAGGACCACTGGAGGCTGGCCCAGTCCTCCCCCCACCCCCCCTTCCTAGGCCTCATCTCATCTCCTTACATTGAGAGTAAGATCCTGGCTCATCCTGCTAGTAAAATAATTACTACTAGTAGATTAATACTTGACTCTGGAGTCTGACAGAAGACTTGGCTCGAATTCCAGCTTTCTCACTTATAAGATGTGCTTATTACCTGGAGTGAGTTACTTTGCCTCAGTTTTCTCCTCTATAAATTGGGGATTAAATATGATGGTATATAGAACCTACCTAGCATCATGGTTGGCATGCTCTAAGTGCTTAACAAATACAGGTTCCTTGCCTTTTTTGTTTATCCTCTTGAAAACCATTCTGATTTTCAAATCAGAGCTATGAATACCCTCCACTTCAATGATACTGGATTTCAATTCAAAACAACTAATTCAGCAACTGCTGTGCGCCTGGCCTGGTGCACACAATATTGGAAAGGTGCGGCAGGGGCAAGGAGGACGATTATACCTCACCCCCTGGGAGGCTGAGATGAGTGCCTAGCAAGTGTCTGGCCTCTGGCTTGGTCCATTTTGGAAAAGGCAAGAGGAGGCCTGCGCTTGGTCATGCTGTGAGGGAGAAAAAGAGGGCCAGGCCTTGCCCTCAGGGAGCTCAAAGTTGGGCAGAAGAAGTGAGGCAGGGTCTGTACACAAATACTTCTCAGGCAAAATCAGCCATTTTTCTCACAATTCCAAAGCATGTGTGCCTATTTCTAGCCCTATACCTATCACTGAAGCAAAGATTACCTGAAAACAAGTTTGCTGCATGTTTGTGAGTCTGTCTTCCAAATCAGATATGAGCCCCCTGAGGGTACACACTGCCTTTTACTCACTGCTATTCCTGGTGTGGGTCCTGGCACAGTGAAGGTATCTGGTGAATGTTTGCTAAAATGAATCTAATGACAGATATAAAGAGGAATTAACAGCTGGACTGGGTGGTGATGGAATAAAGAAGGGGAAGGATACATAGAACACGGAACATTTTGGGGGTGCTTTCTGGGAGGTGGGAGGCTTGGAGGAGCTGAAGTAGTGGGCTAAGTGGGAGCTGTGGGACTGAGACCAGGAAGGGAGGGGTGAGTGCATGGGTCTGATGATAAAGCATTTATGGAGGTGGGGGCTGGGGGAAGGAGGCAGGTCTTGGAGTAGAACGGAAAGACCTGTGTCTTCAGGAGGCTTCTCTTCCCTAAGGTCCCTGTAACACTGACAGCTTTCTAGGAAGCAAGCTGCTAAGGTAAGGCCCTGTCACAAAAACTGTGGCTGCAGATTGCTCTTGTGGGCAGAGTGGATGAAAAATACCTGCTGTTTGGGCAGTGTTTTCCTGTTATGGTAGTGACCTTGACAGAAGTTAAAAAAAATAAATAGCAAACAATCCAATTTTGGCTGTTGCTATCAGTCTGTAACTGAAAGCTCCCATCAGTCCTGGGGTTTCATATGGAGCAATAATTCGGCGCCGATCCCAGTGGAGCGACGCTTGCCGGTTGGAATCCAGCGCGTCACTGTGCAGCTCCCTCAGGCGCCACATACATCACATGGCTCTGCCGACTCCAGCCATATATCTGCCTCCTCCTCCTCCCTGCCCATCCAGCCCCTCTCAGCACTCAGGCCCACTGGGCTGGAAGGCTCTGATGGTGAGAAGCACACACACTGGCTGGTACAGCATTAGCCAGCGCCTGGCCGGCTTGCAGTCAGCCAGGCCCCCCGAAGGAGCTCGAAGCTGTGGAAGCTGGCTTCCAAGGGTTTGTTGGGCCTGTTTCCTCACTTCCCCTCCGTGATGGGTATTCCTGCCTCTGGGCCTTCTGCTCACACTGCTCCATCACACAAAAGCCTTCTCTATTCTTACCCAGCTCTAAGTATCCTGGTGATCTCAGCTTAAATGCCATATAACTTAAGGAGCCTGTTATAAGGTTTCGTGCCTGCCTCTGGCCCCAGGACCTCTGGTGCACTTATTTAACTGCTAATTTATGTCTCTTTACTCGACACGTGAGGTCCATAGTGACAAAGACCATGTTTTATTCATTTCCATAGCTCCAGCACCTAGCACAGGGCCTGGCTCACAGGAGTCAATACATGTTGCCAACTGAATGAGGTTAACTACCATTTGTGGAATGGCTACTGTGTGCCAGGCACCGTACTCTGCACTTTATCCATAGTGTCTCACTTAATTCTTACAACTGTGCCCATCTGAAGTTTGACTCCTCTTCTGGCTTATAGTGGGGCATATCATGTGGCAGAAAGAAGCAGCTTTACTCCAAAGAGACCTGAATTCAGGCCTTACCTAATCCACTTACTATCTAGCTGACCTTGGGGAAGTTAATTCACCTCTCTGAATTTGCTTCCTCATCTCCAACATGGGTATGGTGCTCATGCCTACCCTGCAGGCCCCTTGTGGGATGTTGGTGAGGATTAAATGAGATGACATATACAAAGCACTAGGCAGGTCTCCAGCACACAGCAAATGTGTAAGTGGCTGTGTGAGAGACTCAAGTGGTTAACAGAGTACCTGGCCCTTAGCAAGCCTTTGATAAATGTAACTTCCCCTTTGCTGCATTTTGATAACTGATTATCTAACCCAATATCTCTTCTTTTTGTTTTCAAATTTTTGTTTTGGTACTGGAATCCTTTAAACTACTTTAATCTGCATGGAGCTCCACAGATAAGAAGAGTTTCTCTAGCTTAACCAGAAGCCAGGAATCAAGTTCACTTGGTCGTCCCCACTGCCCCAGCGTGGCTTCTGAGGCCCCTCCCCCTAGGAACCCAGTGTCTGCACCAACCAGGTTTTGGGGATGCCTCTACTGCCTGGGGTGGCTCAGCTCCGCCTGTCAGTATTCCCCATGTTGTAGAGAACTCTACCTCCAGGTACTTTCCATCCATTGATTTGAGGGGCCTCACAAAACATACCTTTTTTCTTTTGAGGCAGGCAAAGACTAACATGACTTTTTCCACCACTTTGCTGGTTTGGGTATGACCATTGTGGCCTCCTTAAGACTTCTTCAGGGAAACATTTCTACCTCCTGTAACTCTTCTTCAGTGTCATGATTTTAGGTTGTCTTAGTATTCCTGTTATTTTCTTGGGCAAGAGAAAAGGGTTCTTGACTTCTACGAGGGTGAGTGTGAGAGAAAGATTACACTGTGATCTGCCTGGTTTCTCAGGAGCTTTCTAGATGGTCCTGGGAAAGATTCAACCTGTGACCTAATTCTGAGCACATTCTGATTCCAGCACACTCCATCCCAGCCTGGAGCCCTAAATATCTACTCAGAACAACTTCTGAAAATGGATGAGATTCTTTGATAAAAATGTACAGACACTGAGATTAAACCAGGTAGAAGATTACTGCTTCATGCTGTTTTCCTAATGCTTAGCAAAGAATTTATGTTAAAAAAAAAGTGTTGAATGAATGAATGACTTTTAAAGGCATGAGCTATGAGTTCAGGCTTGTGATAAGCCAGCCAGTGGAAGAACCTAGGAAAGGAAAATACTTGGTCTGTATACATTCTGTTTGGGGAAGAGGAGAGAGAAGGATGGGAGAAGGGTCCATGAATGTAGGCTACTATTGTTTTCTGGCTTTTTAAGGAAATAGGGAGGAAGGCTACAGGGACTGAGGTCAAGGTTCTGCTTTAACAGGGTTTCACTAGAGGAGAAGATAAGGTAGGTAACCCAGTCTGCAGAAGCAGAGGGCACTGGGCTGGCTGAGAGTCACTAGGAGGAAGTCACCTAGGAGAGCAGGAATAGGGGAGTGAACATCTTCTTAATAAAAGCCACATGCAATTAGCTTCAGAAGCCCTCACCTGGAGCGAGCAGCTCCCTATGCTGCATCTGGGCTGGATAATCGCAACCACTGGTTTCCATCATTCTTGATTTAATATGGCACCCCTCCTGGCTGTGAGTGCATTTACAGGAAAGGGCTGGGAAGCCAAGGTGAAGCCTAGCTGGGCTGGCTAGGAATGGGTGGGTGGCTGGGCTGAGTGGCCCTGCAGGGGAGGGTTACAGGGAGAAGGGGTATGGAAGTACTCCTACTGTTGGGCATCTCTCAGGGAACAGGTCTGATAATGAACCTGGCAGTGTGTTCACTGAGAGGGTAGCTGGGGCAGGGGTGGTCGGCAGTAAGAGACCCTAGGCAAGAACGGGATAGGTGTGGAGAAGGGAAGAGAAGAGAGGTCGAGCTGCAGTTGGCCTCTCATAGGAGGTCAGGACACTGAGCCCACTAGCTGCTCACAGACTAAGATATGCCCCAACCTCCTGACTCCCTGATCCAACCCCAACTCATGTCACAGTCAGGCCTTGAAGCTGGGAATGACAGAGAGGACTGGGTGGGGAGGCCAACAAAGGTGACTTGGGGGCAACAAATGAGACTAGGGCAGGGGAGGATGAAGGAAAATGTTCTGAGTGGGGGAGTAACGACAAGAGGAGCCCAGGGGGTCCAACAAGAGTCTGGGGGATACACAGCAGATGGGACAGGAGACTGGGGGATGAGAGGGGAGCCAAAGGGACATGAAAGTCTGTTGAACTAGCTCATAAAGTCCAGATCCATGTAGAGAAAAGCTGGGTAAAGAGCAGCCATCAGGCCCACCAGACTTGGTGACCACTACGTCAGCATCCCATTCTATTTGCCTCTCTTCCAGTTGATCTTCCTTTTGATGCCAGAGTGATATTTTTAACATGCAAATCAGATCAGGTCACTCCTCTGCAAACAGCTGGGTTGATTCAGAGATAAGAGTGGCTAGAGAAGGTTAAGAAGGACAAGGAGTGGCCTAAGTGAGAAAATGGGTTGTAGTCTCCCCAGGAGGCACGTGATGTGGCCGGGGATGTTAACTTTGATTACTTGGTTAAGGTGGTCTGTGCCAGGTTTCTCTACCAGTTTTTCCCGTTGTAATTATTAAGTATTTTGCAGGGTGGGACTCAGAGACTATAAATAGCCCATTACTCCTCAAACTTCTACTCACTACTTTGAGCATCTGACTGATGAGTTCTGCCTGATTTGGGACCAGCTGTTCTAATTCTCACAGCCCAGTGGAGTTCAGAGTATCTCCTCTCTCGCTGTCCACAGATGAAACAATTAAAGCAGGGTCCCACTGGTAGCAAGCATTAAAGGCAGAACACTAACTGTTGTAGTCTGATTCCAGCCCTGGACTTTCCACCCTGGAGATAAGAAAAGACCTATTCCTGCCTTTAGGAAGTTCAGAGTCTATTTAGGGAGATGAGACTTGAAACACAAATTTCATATTCCTACTTTTAGCATGGAGCTACCCAATGAATTTACTGAAAATAAACACCAGAAGGTGGTCTTGCTAGAAATGCATAATCTGAGTTGAATCATAACGAAACATTAAACAAACCCAAATTGAGAGACAGCATACAAAACAACCAGCCTGTACTCGTTAGAATATCAAGGTCATAAAAGAAAAACTGAGGAATTATTCCAGATTAAAGGAGACTAAAGAGACATGATAAATGAATCCAACTTGGGATGCAGAATTTTCTTGTAAAGAGAATTATTGGGACAACTGGTAAAATCTGAGTAACATCTTTAGATTAGTTAATACCAGTTTTAATGCTCTGATCTTGAGGAGTGTACTGAGGTTATACAAGAAAATGTCCTTTTTTAAAGTAATTCATACAAGTATTTAGGGTTAAAGGAGTATCATGTGTATAACTTAACTTTCAAATGACTCAGAAAAAATTATATCTCTCTATATATTATTTATGTAAATATAAGTAATAAACAACGTGTGATAAAATGTTAATTGGTAATCTGGGTGAAGGTTTATAGGAATTCACTGTACTATTTTTGAAATTATATAAAAATAAAGGTGAAATATATCAGGATAATGCTTACTCTTAGGGGATGGGTAGTGACTGGAAGGGAGTATGACACAAATGTGTGCTTGTAACAGTCTACTTCTTGATCAGGTGTATTTAGTTTGTGAAAAAAATGAGCTGTATACTTATGACATGTGCACCTTATACAAGTATATTTCAATAAAAAAGTTTTTAAGAAGTTAAAAGGAAAAAAAAAAAAAAGAAAGCAAAAGCCTATCAGCGTAATGCTGAGTCTGGTCCATGGAGAACCTGTAATGAAGGTCAGATGGTGTTGTCACCCCCACAGGGCCAGGCACAGAGCCAGGCACATGGCACACCGGCTCTTGAAATGAGACGCGAAGCAGGGAGCAGGCTAGGCAAGGCAGGGAAGGTGTCTCTTCACCTGAAGCCAGGAGGAACATAACCCTCTTACCCTGCTACATATCTCACCCCCTTCTCTCTGGATGGCTTCCCTCAGATCTGATGGGAGCACCCAGGCTTGCAGTCTGGGATGTGGGCTCAGGGGAGCGTTGCATCCCCAGCTACCCCTGAAGCAAATGAAAAAATGAAATGTGCTTGTGATTCTGTCACTGGGATATGCAAATAAAATATATATGATAGGCCTATCTGCCTAATATTCCTGCCAATTCATTCTCTGGATGTGATTAAAATGAGCAATAAATTCCTCGTGAGTCTCAGTGGAGTGAGGATCTGGGAGTGGAGATGCGAGTTGGCACCAGCGCGTCCCCCTCAGCTGAATATTCATCATGGAATAGCTCCCCATATTTTTGTTTTATCTGCCATCATGTGCACAGAGATAAATTTCCACCTTTCCATCTCTTAGTTAAGATGGGAAAATGGTCTAAGCTGTAAGTATTAAACTCTCCAGCTACTGAAATCCTTCAAAGTGAGATCACAGGCTACCTTCTCTATGAAGCCTGTCTTGCTTGTTCTGCCTGGAGGTGATTCATGTTTTCTCGGAGCCCCCACAAACTCTATGTGGATCCCTCCTAAGGCACAAATCAGCCTGTGGGTATCAGAGATAAGAGTGCCTGCCTCCCCCATCTTCCTCTCCTGATGGCCAGCTCAGGAGACAGGAGCTGAGCCTCAGTCACTTCTGGATCTTCTCAGGGGGCCCAAGGAGGCTTCCGCACACAGAGAATGCTGAGAGAACTGAGCAAACCAGCTGTGAGGAGAAAATCACTTAGGCCACTTAAAGTGACAGAGATTCTTAGGTAAGTGACACATTTTAAAAGGCAGAATAAAATAAAAAATTGGGCTTATGGATAATTTTTAAATGGGAAAATCATTAAGAAATAATAAGTGAAAAAAAAAAGCAGATTCCAAATATGGAACTAGGATTACAACTCAAAGATGTGCAGGACCAAGTAGAAAACAAAAATGCCTGACAGGCAAGCACATGATACAATAGGAAATGGGAGCCTGGGGCTGGAGAGTCCATGCTCCAACCTCTAAGGCATTACATTCATGTCATTCACATTTTAAAAAACCTCTGGGTTGGCAAAATAAAACATGGCTGTCAGTTTGAGACCCCTGGTATATACACTGGGCTATTAATCAGGTTAAAAAAAGGCCACCTATATAAGTAGATATAGACACGGTCCAGAAAAGGCAAATATAGTATCATAAGAAGAAATCTCTGATTCATATCCCAAGAGTTACTGTAATAACTTGACTTTCTTAGCCATCTGCTTTCTTTCAGATTCAGTTTTCTCATCTGTAAAATGGGGGTAATATGCGTTGCTTCATAGATTGGTTACGGGATTAGAAAAAATACATATTAGTGCACCTGGCTTAGTGCCTAGATACACTTGATAAATGGAACTACAAGCAATTAAGAATATTAATAGCAGTTATATATAGGTAGTAGCGCTACAATGTTTTAAACCGAGATTCAGCTCAGTTGACATCTCTTCCAGGAAGCCTTCCTTGATATCCCAGACAGAATTAGAAGCCACCTTGGGCTTCCACAGTCCCTGGGCTTTGCTGGGACTGATGACTCAGTGGTGTCACAGTTCACTTGGCTGTCTCCTCATTAGACTATGAGCTCCTTGAGGGTTTCACCATCTGTCTTCTCATCTAGCTCAGAGCCTGGCAAACAGATGTCATTCACAAATATGTACTGAATTATTTAATTCCCTTCATTTCACTTTCCAAATTTTCCTGAGGGACAGAGGACTTCTATAACTATAAATTTTTGACAAAGAGCACATATTTGACTACACAGAAGGAAGTGAAGGCGGAGAGGCTGAGCTGAGTGGCAGGGGAATGCAGGACGGAGAAAAGTGGAGGAAGATAAGATCAGAGTAGCTGTAACCCGTGTCTAGACAAAGGGCCAGGAGGTAAGGTCTCAAGCTGGAGTCTCAGCACCCTCCAGGCCTGAGTTGTCATGTTACAGACACAGGGCTTGAACTCAGAGAGGAGCAGATGCTGCTTACTTACTGGTAGAGGGAGACAGAAGCCAGTCTAAGGCAGTGTTCTCTCTCTAAAACTCTTCCTCACAGTTTTGAAGAGGTAGTTACTGTTTTTTTTTTTTTTCCAGCTTGGAGAGGAAAAGCAGAGCAGAAAGAATGGATGACCACAGAGAAGCTGAGCAAGTGAAAGACAATGCTCCTGACATCCAGGGAGAGCCACGGGGTGGTTCATGCGTATAGAACCTGAGGGGATGGCAGAGCAATCAGGAAGAGGTGCTCAGCGGAGAGGAAGGGGGAAATCCAGATCGGATGAAGGGATCAAGTGCAAGGAGGGTGACACCAGAGAACAGTCTTCCAGCTAAAAGGTCACAGAACCCCTGGGCTGGCTCTGAGTGGCCTTCCAGCCTCCAAAGGCAGCCCCTGCTCTGTGCCACAGCTCTGTGAGGGAGCTCCTCCTGCAGCCGCCACCCATTAAGCCTGGCTCTGTCCTGGTTTTGCTACTGAATTAATCTCTCCTCGCCTCCCACTCAGCCGTCCCTGTGCCTATGAGCAGTTTCTCCTTTCCAAGCCAGATGCCCTTCCTGCCTTCAACCTTTTCTCACGGAATATTTCCACTTGCCCCCTTGCTGCTCTCCTCTGCACAGATTCTAAGAGCTCAGTCTACTCAGAAAGTAGCATTAAATAAATAAAATTAAAACAAAAAGAAAAGAAGGTAGCATCTGCAGTTGCTCTCTGTGGTCCAGAGGGGTCTGACTGGCACAGAGTACGCCAACTGCCACTTATTCACCTGGGACACTAGCCTGATACTGACGTAGCTGACGTTAAGCCATTTCTTGGGCAGCCAAATTTTGTTAAGGGTCCCTCAGCAGCCCTAACCCTTCTACCCCTGCTGGCACGAAGAGGCCTATTCTCCTGCTCTACATGACCAGACCAGTGCCTGCTCTATGTCACATCACCTGACAAAACACTGGTACTTTTGTTCAAGTGCAGTGCTTGATCTCAGGGGACAGCAGTTTGGCCGAAGGGGAGTGGGTGATTTGAAACAGTGCTTAGGGTTTTCCTTAAGGCATGGGAGAAGCTGATCCGACTTCTAGGGCTGCGCCTAGGGGTGGGAAATCAGGAAAAGGGAGGGAAGTATTTGTTCTCTGGAATTTTCCCTCTTCCTGGTCCCAAGCAGCCACTTAGGATGTGCTGTGAAAGGTGGTCCCCCTTTCTAACTCCTCTGCTTCTCTGGAAGAAACTATTACAAGACAGTTACTAAGGATCCCAAGGAGACAAACTGTATGGTTAATGTTAGTTACCAAATAGTTACAGTTCTCAGCCTGCTGGGCAAATGGCAGGATTACTCTTCTTGGCCCCCTTGGTGGGAACATGGGTTTAGTTCTGTCCAGTGAGTTGTGAGTGGGAGTAAAGGGTCCTACTTCCAGGCTGAGCGTTTAACTGCAGATGCAAGGCCTTCCAGAGCATTCTCTTCCCTCTGGCAAGCAACCAGCAGTATGTAGGAAGGTGGCTGCTCTGCTAGTAAGGTCCCTGAGGACCTATGATGAGCAGAGCCCCCCTCTGCTGACCCATGGTGGACATGCAGCATGAGGTAAAAATGAATCTGTTGTTTTAAGTCACCAAAATTTTGGGTTGTTACAATAGCATAATCTAGTTTATCCTGACTGATAACACAATCGTACATTCAATGGAACCTTAGAAACCATTTAGTCACAATGTTTTCATTTCGCAGAGGTAAAATGAGCTTCAACAAGGGGCAGCGCTAGTCCAAGGTCACCCAGTCAGTGAGTGGGGGAGCTGGGATCATAACCTGTGTTTTGTCTGTCTCAGCCCAGTGACCTAAGTGTTCTTACTCTAGACACGGAGGACATTTGCCACTAGGTGGGATTTGCCATCCTTAATCATATCAAAGTACTTCAGCCAATTTGCCCACAAGAGACTCCACAATGCTGGAAAGAGCACAAGACTGATAGTGAGAAACCAGGTCTTCTAGTTCCAGTCCTGCCGTGATCTTGCGTTCATGTCTGTTAGTTTGTTTTGACACTCACTCACTCTCGACCAAAGGCAAGTTACAACATACCCCTGGGCTCGAGCCTCCTCAGGAGGAAAACAAGTTATCTGTTTTGGGTTTCAGAGATTTAAAATGTGTGCCCCACAGCAGGGCCTCCAAGGAAGCTCCCCGAGAGGGAAGGGACAAGCCAGGTGGGTGGGGCACGGAGCCACCCCTCCTTCAACCAGAACAGCTCTACTTTCCTCTGACTTACTTGTTTAGACTTCGATAAGATTTCCCATCACTAGACTTCATGATTTCTGAGGTCCCTGCCAGCTCTGAGATTTGTGATTCTAGTTACTGAATTCTGCCAAGTGGTTCCTGAGTTACAGCTCAGTGGCTGGGAGGTGCAGAAGGCAGCCTGTTCTTAGGGGGTTCAAAAGTCTGGTTGAGAAGATCAAATTAAGGTGGAGATTTTTTTTTTTTTGGCTCAGACTCTATAACAGGCTCTCTGGAATGTGTGTGGAGGGGTGGGGTCAGGGAATAGTTCTAGAAGGAGTGAAGATGGGAAAAGATTACTTGATGAGGCTACAGAATACATTAGGCCTGGGGAAATAGTACTTGGGCCCAAGATTTTGTCTTGTTATCCACCTTCCTATGAGAAGGAGCTAGAAAGCCCACTACCTTAAAAACCAAATTTGAAGGTTAGTCCTCAGAAGCCAAAAGTGGCCCAGGCCTCTTTCTGTTCATAAAAGGGGCAGTTTCTGATTCCTGATGAGACTGGAGGTTGGATTTGTATTTAAATAGACAATAATCACCTAAAAAGAAGTGGCCTTTGGTGTGGATCCTGACATAATTTAATGAATAAAAGATTAACTGCAGCATGGAGTAACCACTGGCCTCTTTTCTCTGAGACTTACCTTGGCCTCAGAAGTTCTTAAAAGCTTCATCACCTCCCCTTCTCGAGCATAATCCAAAGGTGTGTGTCCCATTTCATTCCTCTGCAGGGGATTGGCTCCTGACAGGAGGAGAAGGAGAAACAGTGCCTCTATGAGTGATCAGTGGGCCAACACTCTTCCCTTAGAAGTGGCTTGGGCCTTGATTTCAGTGTGGGGAACACTCACGGAAATATGGAACAACAAAAACCTAAGAGATTGTAGAATGAATGGGAAAAACACATCAAGATACTCTGAAAGACGAGTTCTTAGTCTCACTGACACAGAGGTCGGGGTACTGGGGCTCCTACATGTGCATGCACATGTGTGCAGAAACATACTACCTGCAGAGAGAGGTGCCACACACACAGATATGCTAAACACACACAGGTGTGCTGTGAACACACAGATACACACAGCTGAATATGCTAACTAATATACCAACACAAATAAAGATTAATATACCCCAACACCACTGCATTAGTCCTTAAAATGCCTGCATTATCAAACTGATTTACATACAGATGACTATTCATTCATAAAAATCATGTAAAAATCTAAAGCACAGAATATCCCAAATAACAATGAAAAGGCCTCCTTCTTTCTGCTCTCTGTCCCCTTCTCTTCCCTTCAGGCACTGCCTCCCTGCTAAACATAGTCCGCTGGAAGGGTGAGGCCATCACCAGCAACCTGGCTGCGCCAGCCCTCACCAGTGCCAGCGTGCAAGTGGGCAGGCATTTCCTCCAATCATTATTAGGTCCTGTGATTTGTGGACAAAGAAGAGGCCAGGTGGGGGCCATGTATCCACCTTCTCTCACTTTTAAGTGCAGAATGCTGAGAGCCTGCAGAAAGTGTCTGCTTGGTGCAAAGCCTTGGCAGTTATGGAGGAAAGGCTATTCTAACCCCTATGCTGACAAATTCTTCTTCCCAAAGCCCAGGTCTGAGCACCTCACTTTCCTCTTCAAAAACTGTCCATTCCATTAAATTTGTCAAATCTTGAATGAGTGGGGCCTTCAGATGTGGAAGAATAAGATTTAGTCCTGCCCTAAAGGCACTTTCACAGCAGGAAGACAGACACGTGACGCGAACTGTGCCTTGAACAGACAGATGCTCAAGAACTATGTGTTAAGTGGAACATTAAGGTAATGGTTAACCAGCATTCCTTGATCCTTTCTGCTAGGGAAGTACTGTCTAGATGTAAAGAAGGGTTAAGACCCAATCCCTGCCATAAAGAGGTAGTAAGTTGGCTGGGGACACTAAATATACAGGCAAGAATGCATCACCACGAGGTCTGGCTTAGGAAGAGATGTCTAGCCACTGTTTGTTGATGGATAGTAAAAATCAGTGTTTCTCAATCCAGGCTGTGGAAACATTTATGATATAAAACCTTTCCTATTGAAACTCTCTGCTTCTTAAAGAATTGTAAACTTATCAATAATGGCAAACATTTATTAAGCATTTACAAATGGCTGTCTGCCTGGCCTGCAGAGAAAGAGGTGTGAAAGGAGGAGGGGAAAGGGACAGAAAGCAGAAAGTACTATCCAAGTCAAGGAAACTTATTATCAACAAGAAAAATTAAAACTTTTATGTATGATCCTATTTTCTAATAGGAATTTGGTGTGAAATAATAACATAGGTAATTTTTACTGAGATATAATTCACACATCTTTTAAAGTATACAATTCAGTGGTTTAAAATATACTTACAACATCATACAACCATCACCACTATCTAATTCCCATTTCTATGGAATCATACAGTATGTGGTCTTTTGCATCTGGCCTTTTTCTTTCTTTTTTTTTTTTAACATTTTTTATTGATTTATAATCATTTTACAATGTTGTGTCAAATTCCAGTGTTCAGCACAATTTTTCAGTCATTCATGGACATATACACACTCATTGTCACATTTTTTCTCTGTGAGTTATCATAACATTTTGTGTATATTTCCCTGTGCTATACAGTGTAATCTTGTTTATCTATTCTACAATTTTGAAATCCCAGTCTATCCCTTCCCACCCTCCACCCCCCTGGCAACCACAAGTCTGTATTCTCTGTCTGTGAGTCTGTTTCTCTCCTGTATTTACACTTTGTTTTTGTTTGTTTGTTTGTTATTGTTTTTTATATTCCACATATGAGCGATCTCATATGGTATTTTTCTTTCTCTTTCTGGCTTACTTCACTTAGAATGACATTCTCCAGGAGCATCCATGTTGCTGCAAATGGCACTATGTTGTCGGTTTTTATGGCTGAGTAGTATTCCATTGTATAAATATACCACATCTTCTTTATCCAGTCACCTGTTGATGGACATTTAGGCTGTTTCCATGTTTTGGCTATTGTAAATAGTGCTGCTATGAACATTGGGGTGCAGGTGTCATCCTGAAGTAGGGTTCCTTCTGGATACAAGCCCAGGAGTGGGATTCCTGGGTCATATGGTAAGTCTATTCCTAGTCTTTTGAGGAATCTCCATACTGTTTTCCATAGTGGCTGCACCAAACTGTATTCCCACCAGCAGTGTAGGAGGGTTCCCCTTTCTCCACAGCCTCTCCAGCATTTGTCATTTGTGGATTTTTGAATGATGGCCATTCTGACTGGTGTGAGGTGATACCTCATTGTAGTTTTGATTTGCATTTCTCTGATAATTAGTGATATTGAGCATTTTTTCATGTGCTTTTTGATCATTTGTATGTCTTCCTTGGAGAATTGCTTGTTTAGGTCTTCTGCCCATTTTTGGATTGGGTTGTTTATTTTTTTCTTATTGAGTCATATGAGCTGCTTATCTATTCTGGAGATCAAGCCTTTGTCGGTTTCACTTGCAAAAATTTTCTCCCATTCCGTAGGTTTTCTTCTTGTTTTACTTCTTGGCCTTTTTCTTTTAGTATGTTTTCAAGGTCCATCTATGTCGTGGCATGTGTCATTCATGCTACAGCATGAATGTAGAAATATAGCAGATACTTCATTCCTTTTTTACTGAATAATTGACTAATATTCCATTTTGTGGACATACTTCATTTTGTTTATCTATGCATTAGTTGGTACATTTAGGTTGTTCCCCCTTTTGGCTATTATGAATATGCTGCTATGAACATTTGTGTACAAGTTTTTGTGTGGACGAATGTTTTCATGTCTCATGTCTCTTGGGTATATATCTAGAAGTGGTGATGATGATGATGATAATAACAGCCACTGGTACTCAGCACTTACTTACTCAGCACTTACTATGTGCACTCTGTACTTCATATATACTACATCATTTAATCCTTACAACCATCCTGAGGAGTAGAAATTATAATTTCCACGTTACAGACTCAGAGGAGTGAGAGAGTTAGCCAAAAGGTTACAAAGCTCGTTATCTGCTTGGATTAGGAGTCAAATCCACCCCAGGTTTTCTTTTTTTAAAAATTTATTTAAATAATTTACTGAGGTGAAATTCACAATCTAGAAATTAACCATTTTAAAATGAACAATTCAGTGGCATTCAGTACATTCACAATGTTGTGCAAACACCACTTCTATCTAGTTCCAAAACATTTCCATCACCCAAAGTAAACACCTCAGGTTTTCTTAAACTCCAATTTTCCACACTCCCACCAGGACAGCCATGACACACACTGGCTGAAAAATCATTCTGTGGCTTTTCACTGCTTACAGGATAAAATGCAACCTCTGGGCTCTTCCTAAATAGTAGACAAGTCCTCAGTGGCTCAGCTGGAGCCTCATTGTTCAATTTTGTTGGCACTTAATATCTGCAGGGCCCTGTATGCAGGATAATGGGGGAAACAGCAAAGCCAATGAATAGTTTCTGTTTTATATTTCTTGATCACTCTGTAGCAACTGATATCTTGGCCACTCTCTCGTTTGAGTTCTAAAAACCACTTTTTAGGTTTTCCTCACACCCCTCTGACCATTCTTTCTCTGTCTCTTCTGCAAGCTCCTCTTAAGAGTTCAAGTTTAGGCACAATTCTAGCTCTCCAGAAGATAATGGGGACAAGAGGTGACCACGCAACTACAGCTCAGTCCAAGTGTGATTAGTGCCAAGGCGCTTGTTCACCTGGCCCAGTTTTCCTAGTCCAGCCCTGTTCTCTCTGGTGCTGAGCACTGACGGTTCAAGGCGCAGTGGCAGACAGCATCCTCCCCTTCCCCAAAGTTCCTGGACCACAGCTAAGGCCAAAAGAGAGCTACAATCAAGCAGCGATAAAGCCTCTCCTTTCTCAGGCAGCCTCAAGGGGAGCTCTGTCACTAGATATGAGCTGAAGTGTAAGAGGGATCAGGGAA